>NC_139512.1:246489657-246999657 GCF_947247035.1 Vipera ursinii
TATTGCTACTCCTGCAAAAAGGTAGGATGGCAAATGAAAATAAAGAGCAGGGAACAGAGAAGGTATGAGTCAGTACAGTGGCCTTGCAGGCATTCATTTAAAAAGCCACTTTTACTGGGGGTAAACTCTATGAACACAGTGATAATATATTTATTTGTCATATATATGTGTGTGTGTGTGTGTGTGTGTGTGTGTGTATATATATATATATATGTTTTCTGAGGTTTTCGCGGGTGTCTGTATGTGGACCTTTGGTCATTCGGGTTTTTTCCCGCGTAGAAATGAAGGTGTAGGCACAACGTTTCGACGGAATCCCATCCGTCAACTTTAAACCCCTCCAAACCACACAATAAGCCAACTGACACCCACTATAAAAACATGGCACCACCACAAACACGAAGCCGAACAAAAGCAGCACAACTCACCAGCTCAGGTCTAAGGCTGGCAGCTGAGACCAGCCCATCCACTCAAAACACACCCCCACCCAATCAGAACACCCCCACCATTCAAAACACACTCCCACCCAATCAGAGCACACCTCCACCCACAGAACACACCCCCTCTGGCAGTTTAAAAAAGAGGAACAAACAGCCACTACCACATGCTTCTCCCAGAAGAAGGAAGCAGAAGCCACCAGCCTGATGATGATATATATATATATATATATATATATATATATATATATATATATATATATATATATATATATATATATATATATATATATATATATATATATATATATATATATATATATATATAGGTGTAGGAGCGACGTTTCGACGGAATCCCATCCGTCATCATCAGGCTGGTGGCTTCTGCTTCCTTCTTCTGGGAGAAGCATGTGGCTGTTTGTTCCTCTTTTTTAAACTGCCAGTGGGTGGAGGTGTGCTCTGATTGGGTGGGAGTTTAAGTGTGTTCTGATTGGGTGGGAGTGTGTTTTGAATGGTGGGTGTGTTCTGATTGGGTGGAGGTGTGTTTTGAGTGTATGGGCTGGTCTCAGCTGCCAGCCTTAGACCTGAGCTGGTGAGTTGTGCTGCTTTTGTTTGGCTTCGTGTTTGTGGTGGTGCCATGTTTTTATAGTGGGTGTCAGTTTGCTTATTGTGTGGTTTGGAGGGGTTTAAAGTGGCTGATGTTGCAGCTGTAGTTAGGTTTCTGTTTTGTGGTTGTGCCTCGTTATCATTGTGGGTTCGGATTTGCTTTTTGAATGGTTGTGTGGTGGTGATGTCATGTGGTGTTATCATGAGTTTGGGTCTGGTATCATTCTTGGTGGTTGGGACTCGTCTGTCAATCAAGGCGGGTTTCCAAATGGTTGGTAGGCGAGAGGTATCATCTCGTTTGTTTATGCTGTGGGGGCGTTTTTCTATCTCAATGGCTTCTCTGATTATTCTGTTGTTAAAATGTTCAATTTTGGCGATAGTTTTGGTTTTTTTAAAATCAATTTCATGTCCCGTGGCTTCAAAGTGTTGGACCAGGGATGAAGTTTGTTCTCCCTTTCTGAGTGAGTTTTTGTGCTCTTCAATGCGTGCACTTATTCTTCTGTTGGTCTGTCCGATGTATGTGGTGGGGCAGGTGGTGCATGGGATTTCGTATACTCCTTGGTTTTCTAAGCCAATTATGTCCTTGGGGTTTCTTAGGATGGTGGATATTTTTCTGTCTGTGTAGAATGCTGCGTAAGGCTGTAGTTGTTTGGCAAGAAATTTGGCTAGATTTTGTAGAGGTGAGCCTATGGAGCTGACTATGGGTCTGAGAGGGGTTCCTTCTTTGTGTATCTTGGGCAGACCATAGAGCTTGGGACATCTGGATGATTTTTCTCTGGGAATGATTGTTTTCTGGATCTCTTCACTGATGGGGGTGGCTTTTATTTTGGATTTTGTGGTTTTTTTCCAGGTAGGTGGTGGGGTCTGTCTTGAGGAGTTTGTATGTGGAGTCTCGGAGTAGGTTGGATAATTTGGTATGGTAGTCAGATGAGTTCATTACCACCGTGGCGTTGCCTTTGTCAGAATCAGCAAAGTCCTCCAAAAACACAACATCAAAACAGCATTCTACACAGACAGAAAAATATCCACCATCCTAAGAAACCCCAAGGACATAATTGGCTTAGAAAACCAAGGAGTATACGAAATCCCATGCACCACCTGCCCCACCACATACATCGGACAGACCAACAAAAGAATAAGTGCACGCATTGAAGAGCACAAAAACTCACTCAGAAAGGGAGAACAAACTTCATCCCTGGTCCAACACTTTGAAGCCACGGGACATGAAATTGATTTTAAAAAAACCAAAACTATCGCCAAAATTGAACATTTTAACAACAGAATAATCAGAGAAGCCATTGAGATAGAAAAACGCCCCCACAGCATGAACAAACGAGATGATACCTCTCGCCTACCAGCTATTTGGAAACCCGCCTTGATTGACAGACGAGTCCCAACCACCAAGAATGATACCAGACCCAAACTCATGATAACATCACATGACATCACCACCACACAACTATTCAAAAAGCAAATCCGAACCCACAATGATGGGGAGGCACAACCACAGGACAGAAACCTAACTACAGCTGCAACATCAGCCACTTTAAACCCCTCCAAACCACATAATAAGCAAACTGACACCCACTATAAAAACATGGCACCACCACAAACACGAAGGCAAACAAAAACAGCACAACTCACCAGCTCAGGTCTAAGGCTGGCAGCTGAGACCAGCCCATCCACTCAAAACACACCCCCACCCAATCAGAACACCCCCACCATTCAAAACACACTCCCACCCAATCAGAACACACATAATCCCCACCCAATCAGCACACTTCCACTCACGGAACACACCCCCTCTGGCAGTTTAAAAAAGAAAAACAAACAGCCACATACTTCTCCCAGAAGAAGGAAGCAGAAACCACTAGCCTGATGATGACGGATGGGATTTCGTCGAAATGTTGCGCCTACACCTTTAGTTCTACGCGGGGAAAAACCCGAAAAACCAAGGATCCACATATATATATATATATATATATATATATATATATATATATATATATATATATATATATATATATATATATATATATATATATATATATTTGTTTATTAAATGTTCAATAGGTGATTTACAATGAAAGAAATTAAAAGAGATAATGTGAATACAATCTCATACAACAAAATCAAATCAAATACAGGATGAAAACGCCATACAGACTGGACAACAATGCAATCACTCAAACTCTTGAAATGATATGAATTGAAATGCCTGGGAAAAATAGAAAGTTATCCACCTGGTACCTAAATGATATTAATATGGGTGCCAGCTAAGTCTTTCTGGGGAGGCAATTCCATAAATGTGCCACCAGCAAAAAAGGTCTCCCCTTTGTTAGAGGTCCACCTGACCTCCTTTGGTAGGGGGCCCTGGAGGAGGGCATCATTAGAAGATTTAAGGTCCAGGTACATACCATAGATACATATGGGAGAAGGTTCTCCTTCAGAAACCTGATCCTAAGCAAGGTAGGGCTTTAAAGATCAAAACCAGCACTATGAATTGAGTCCTGAAATGAACAGGCAGCCACTGTAGAAGACCAACAACTGACATAAAATGTTCATATTGGCCAGCCCCAGTGAGCAGTCTAGCTATTCTGGTTTGAAGTAACTGATATATATTTTTTCAACAGCAGTTTCATAAACACTCGTTTTTCATAATCCAAATGAAAAATTTGGAATTCACATCAGTGTGAAATAACTGTTGCAAGGCTGCGTCTTTCCAAGTAAGAACAGTTGTTAAACCAATTGAAGCGGATGAAGGGCACTTCATGCCATCAAGACTACCTGGGTCTCTAGCACTGATGGATGTAGGAGCACCTCCAGATTACAAACCTGCTCTTTTAGGATGAGTGCTGGCCCTGTAGCACAGGGAGAGAGCATCATTCAGCTGAATAGATGTACCACCTACAACAGTTTCTCAGTTTTGTCTGGACTGAGTCTCAGTTTATTGGGCCTCATCCAATCGTTCAACTTAATCAAACACTAGATGCCAAGTGCCTCACCTGTGTTGCAGGAAATGAAGAGATAGAACTTCTTTGTATCTTATCCGCATATTGAAGATATTTCCTACATATCCAAATGAGTGGTTTCACATACAGTAGATGTTAAAAAGTGTAAGGGATAGGATGGACCCCTGAGGGATTTCATAGCTCATTGCCACAAGGCAGAAGAATAGTCCCCCAATTCTCCCTCCCCCATTCTGGAACTGACCAAGTAGCAGAGAATCATTGCAATCAATGCCTCTATATCCCAACTCTAACAGTATCCAGGAACATGCTGTGGTTGGTGGTACTAAAAGCTGCTGAGAAGTCCAAGATGACCAACAGGGCCACACTCCCCCTGTCTTTTTCCTGGCACAGATCATCACACAGGGTAACCAAGGCAGTTTCTATGCCATAGTCAGGTCTGAGATTGGATTGAAATGGATTGGTGTTTTTTTTTAAAAAAATATCAGTTTCATCCAAGAGAGCCTGGAATTTATTAGCTCTAAAGGAAATGGGAGGGGGAACTACTATGACCAATATTCCCTTCCTAGGCAAAGAATTTGAGAATATTGGTCATAGTAGTTCCTCCTCTCATTTCCTCTAGAGCAGGGGTCCATAACCTACGGTCCGCGGCCTGGGACCAGGCCGTGGGCTCTTGGCCAGTGGGCCGCAGAAACAGCTGGCTGGTGCACGCACACGTGGGCGCACATTTCTCCCCCCACTCATGCTAACACCCATGGCCTTGTTTGTGCACGCATGTGGGCACAAACATGGATGCTAGTGCAGGGTGTGTGTCCACAGATCATTTGTGCATGCACTGCTAGCCCGGGCGGTTTGTGCGGCTCATTGGCGCATGCATGAATGGGCTGCTAGCTGCTGTGGGGGTGCACGGCCATTCACACATGCGCACGGTGCCAGTGCATGCTGCATGCGTGAACGGGGCTGCTAGTGCCATGCCAGTGTGCATGGCCTCGTGTGCACGCACACCAACTTTGAAGCTGCTCTCCTTTCCTCCAATCCTCAAGCCCTGAAAGGTTGGAGACCTCTGCTCTAGAGCAACAACTCTACAAGGCAGATTGGACTGAGAAACTGGCTCAAAGACACCTAGTGGGTTCCTGCAGCTAAGGGATCTCTTGGGTCTGAACTTTTGCCAGTCTAGCACCTTAACCATAACACCATCCGAGATGTCTGATTTCCAGTAATAATGCAGAAGATGGTAACCTACATATCCACCCACCACTGACTTATGCATAGCTTAGAAATCAGCACTGCACTTCTGCATTCTCCATGTGCTTTTTCTTTTCATTCAGCTTTTTCAATGGAAGCAATCTCAGAAACATCTCTGTTTATTTTCATGAGATGTCTCCTTTAGTGGTTTCAGTATGGTACTTTTGTGGGAGATTAAAAAAAAGTCTCTTCTACAAAAAGGCAATGTTCACTAGGGCAAAAGTAGGGAATCCCTGACTCCCAGATACAAAATTTAAGCCACCAGGTTGGGTAAAAGGTCTCCAACCAGACCCCATCATCAGCCCCAGGTGGCAGTTGTACTTAGAAACAACTTAACTGGCCTCTTCAGGTGTTACTCTGCCTTAGCCATTCCATACCTTCCTTAATGTAAGAAAGCACAGGATGCCAAAGATCCCCAGAACAATTCATGAAGACAAGAGCACAGAATGCCTGCCTGAAAAACCCTGCACAACCGCATGAAGGAGCATATCACTGGAGTGAATTTCAAAGTTCACTTTCAAAACATCAGATGATGGTTGAGAGAAGAGAGATAACTTTTTGACAAGGTGTAGCTGCAGACAGACAATAGAGATGGAGATACATCTCTCATACGATTCCCTTTTGCGGGGTAGGCAATGTTATGTGAAAGGCAGAAAAGGAGTAAGATATAGCCATAGCTACTGAGCTGAGCCACCCATCATTGCTTTGTCTATCAAGGCTTCCTCCTAAGACTTTTCACTAAGAAGAGAGAGGTGTGGATTAAATTACCAGCCTTTGTTCCATCTGTGCCATGTATGTAACTATATAACTAAAAGAGATTGTCGCTTTATGCCTAAGTCCCAAATTTTTATTTTATCTTGATTTGTATGTTGGGTTCTCATGCCTCTTCAGATGTATTCCAGATGTTTTCCAATAATTATATATGAGCTAGAGTAGCATGGGCTTCAGCATCCAAATCCACTAACAGTGCTATAAAAGACATAGGATATTCCTCATGATACAGTATCCTTCTCCCTAAAGCAGTAAAGGAGAACTTGAGACTCCCCCAGTCTTGTTAAACTGCTGCTAGCATCTCTTACAATGGCCTATGCTGGCTGAAGCAGCTATGATTTATCAACAGCTGGAACATTACCATTTCCTCATCTATGGCCCTAAAGAGAAGGGGAAAAAGGAGATATTAATTATAAAATGCTTAGTTCTGAGGATGCTGCGATCCAGATAGTCCTCATTTGACGACCACAATTAGCCATTGTGAACAACTGGCAACTTAGTTGTCAAGCAAAGCAGTTGCTAAGTGAAACCACAATTGTCCTTATAAGATCTTACTTCAGCTTTTCTTTGCTTTGCAAAGCTGCAAAGTCATAAATGGAAGAAATGGTGGCAAAGTTACATTTTCATTCTGTTATAACTACAAACGAGGAAGTCAGTGAACTAGGACTAGGACTGTAGGGCTTTCCTCAACATTCTCATTACTTCTTTTTGAAATTTAATCAAGGAGCAGTAGTTATTTTTTATCGTAATTTTGGTACAACCATGTGTCAATTCATCAATTTAAAGTAATGATATTTTCTCATATACTAGGCGATCACCGATGGTGGGGTGACTTACCATGACCAGCCATGGCATAAGGAATGTTTTCTATGTACTGGATGTAAGAAGCAACTTGCAGAACATCGATTCATTTCCGAAGATGAACATCCTTACTGCCTGGAGTGCTTCAGAAGATGTTTTGCAAAGAAATGTGTGGCCTGCACCGAACCCATTACTGGTGACTGTTCACAATCTTCTTACTTATAAGTGACTTCAACTTTGATAGTCCTGGGACAAATAAATTTGTTCTAGGCATAGCTGGCGTTCACCTTCCTTACCTCATGAAAGCACATAGAGTACGATCAGTTAGCAGTGCCACAATTTTCCATCATGAATAAGACTAGATGATATTCAGGCTGGATGGAAAGTGGTCTGAAATATGTGGTGGCACTAGAAAACATAATTTTAATCTTTTCATTATATCTGACCCCACAACATGGTAGGTTTAATTGCCAACAGTTGGAATTTGGAGTGGAAAAGGATGAGCAAATTCAAGTGAATTACTTGCTAGAGGAAGAGCAGGATTGGAGAAAGAAGAAAAAATGTTGTTTTTATGGGGAAGGAGGGGCTGTGCTTGGCTGTGCTTCAGTTAACCAGTTTCAGCCATTTATCATGTCAATGCATGGGGGCGGGGGAGATGCTGTTGAGAAAGCAAGCAGGCTTTTGCCTGTGAATGTGGGGACTTTGTGGCAAAATGCCTTAAAAAAACCATTCCTTTTTCCAGAATCCCTGCATTCCTTTTTCAGTGTCCCTCAAGGGAAAAATGAAATAACCAGGCATTTGGGAACATAGTAATTCAGTGTTGGTTCATCTGTTTGCAAGCCAGAAGACCCAAAACAATAAGATTGTGTGTTTGTTAGTAGGATTCACTGGGTTAGGGATTTTCTTTAGCCACTCTCATTGTACACATGTTGTACTTTGACAGTAAAGGCTGATTTGATTTGAAAACAGCCAAAGAAACAAAACAAAAACCCGAGACTAGTCATTTGCCTTTAGCTACAAATCGCTTCTCTCAGATTTTAAACTCAGGGTTTTATTTATTTCCCAGAAGAAAGAACTCTGCTTATTAGAGTGTAAGCAAAACCTGCTAAAATCCCAACATCTCGTATTTTGCTTTATCCTTTTAGCTCTTGAAGGAGGGAAGTTCATCTCGTTTGAAGATCGCCAATGGCACAGCGACTGCTTCAAGTGCAGCAAGTGCGCCTGCCCCCTGGTGGGAAAGGGCTTCCTCACCCAGCAAGATAAAGTCCTCTGTTGCAATTGTGGGTCTCCTAGATGACTCAGGAGCTCTCCGAGGATGCTGGTCCCTTCCCCTGCCTCGTTTTAACCACGCACGCAATTGCTCACTAGTCAGAAAGCCATCTAGCAAGAATCGTAGTTTGCAGCCCCCACACCCAGTACAGCTACTTTCCATAACAGGACCCTTGTTTAAAAGAAATCGTTCCGAACGTACAAGAGCCAGAAAAAGTTTGTGGTCAGCGTGTTTTTCTTGTAGCAGAGTGCACTCTGCTGTTAGGAAGTTGAGCCTGTACACGATCGTGCTGAAAGTCTCAGTAAAATAACTTGATGTAATAGCTATGTTGCAGGGGAGAAAGAAAAAAAAACCCTTAAAATTTTCCAACAGTACAATATTTTTCATTGTGTAACACATACCTATAAAAGAATATGCTGGCAGGCAGGTAGGATTCAGCGGTTCGCTTTTGTTGGCTTGCTTACTTTAGAAAAACTAAAAAGAGAGGATTGATTATATTCTGCTGCCACCAAAGGTACCATTCTAAGATTACATCTCATCACTATACACAAAAATATTAGAAATGCAGCCTGTCATGTAATTCAAATCTTTATTCCCCTCCCCCCACCACAACACACACCACTCTACAATACATGCGCAGAACTAAAACTGCTATTATCCTGAGGAACAAAATCTGAGGTTCTTAGACTATACGTGGCTCCTCAAAAGCTTTGAAGGTGACCTCCCAGGCTCTCTTCCAAAGTTGTCACCAAACTGCAATTTTTAGGGGAACTGAAAGAGAAAATTATCAAATATGTGACGATCTCCTCACGTCAATTAATTTGGTTGCCTACGCAGCTGTAGCATCTCGTTCAACAGCCAACAAGGCCATTTGTCCTGGGAAAAAATAATAATTGTGCAGCACAAAAGTAGCATGTTTGGAAGCATACACATAATATGGTTCTATTGTCTTTAGCTTAGCTGTTTATAGAAAGGCAATTGCATTTAGTATATATCATATATATATTTTCCTCTTACGTGGCTCAGCTAGATGAAAGAGGGAGGAAAAACACTCACATGAAGAAAACCAATGGATATCATCCCTGAATGTGCAAATTCCGCTGTGATAGTTTGCCTGCTGTATGTGCATGTGAAAATCTTAAATTCTAGAGTTTAGTCACATAATCGAAATCTAGAACAAATTATTCCTGGCTATCTTTACTTTAACTGTTGTTTTATGAGTAGCTCGGGCCCTTTAGAATCAGATAAAGAGTGTCATTACAAATAGTTCAATCAGGATGGGACTGAAGAGCATGAAGAGCTTCCCGATTCAGGAATGGACACAATTGGTATATAGTATGGATTGGTGCAGAGGCAGGAGCTGTGAGTACTCCAGATTGCAATGAGTTCTATCTAACCAAGAGCACTGCCATCCAGAACTAAAAATGAAGAGTCATCAGATCCAGAGGAGTCTCTAAAACCACAGATACTCAGTCTTGTTTGGATTTAGCATCCAGATTCTCACAGTTTTCAGACACGGGGGGAAAAAATCCTGATGATATCACTTGTTTAGATGATAGAGATATATAGCTGGGTTTCACATACTGATGATATTTAAACATGTGCTTATGGATAACATAACCCAACAGTTTTACATAGATGTTAAATAGGAATAGGGAAAAAGTTGAACTCTGAACCATACTGCTTTGCAGAGGATCTAGAGTTGGACCTTACCCACACCAGTGACTGAAGCCAGAGTTGAAGAGGAGAATCACTAAAGCTCTTCCTATACGGCCCCAATTCCTTAAGGTGGTCCAGAAGGATACCATGATCACAAAAACCAGAAAGACACTGGGAGATGATCCAAAGGACCAAAATGAATGCATTTCTTCCACTTCAAACTTCACAAAGATCATCAGTCAGTGTAATTAATGCTATCACGGTACCATCACTCAACCTGAAGCCCAACTTAAAATGGTCCAGATAGTCTGCTTCTTCCAGGTCTTCTACAGCTATAAGCCTACCATCTTCTCAGCAAGATTCTTAAAAAGGAAAAATTGCAGACGGGATGGAAATTGATCCCATATTATTGGATCCCATCAATGAAGAGAAGGCAAAGCACTTTGCTTCAGAGCTGATGGTTGTTTTCCAAAGGGAAGTGGGCAAAGAAATAATAGTTTGAGTGCTGGTATTTCATTTTACACAATTACATTTTTATTGACAATGCATGTTTTGCCAGTTAACCTTTTGTGCCTTCATTTCTGATTATTTTAGATAATCCCCTTTCCTAACCAGGGGATGCAGTAGACAGCAAATGGTGTCATCAAAATGGTTCTGCTCCACCTAGGCAGTTAACATCATTTTTTTGTTAATTATATGAAATACATATTTCACTTTACTCAAAATAGCATCATACCGTTTTGCACCTGTGTACATCATCTGCCCCCACTTATACAATCCCTGCTCACCTTCTCCAGCTGCTTGCTCTTCGGTCTCCCACAATTTTCCCTTTTTAACCATTCTTTAGTTAGCAAAAAAAATAGAACTGGGTTGTGAAAGCTAAAAATAAAAATCACAGATAGAAGCACATGCGTAGCATCATTTATAAGAACTGGATGTATCAGGACTTGCCAGATGGCTTACAATGCGAGACCATAAAACACAAATTAGAACTAATCTAAAGTAGGTGTTTTGTATCCCTTTTAGCTAAACTTTCTTTTAAAGAAAAGGCCCATGGAGGAACACTGAAAAAATGTTTAATTCAAATATAGTACAGTATTTATGGAAACTTGCCTTAGAACCTAACTTTAAAAAAAAATCACATAGCCTTTTCTATATATAATAAAATATATAGGTATCATGATGAATCAAAATTGTCAGCTTCTAAAAGTCTATGTTTATCTTTCCAAAACAAATTTTGAACTAAATTCAAGTTTAGGTAAACTATAGGAGTCTCTATGGATTTTACTCTGCTGGTCATTGCCAACTATAGGAGGCAGTGCTCATCTCCTTTCAAGGTCATTGAGCCAGCACTGTCCAAAGACATTTCCATGGTCATGTGGCCAGCATGTCAGGGAATGCTGTTACCTTCCCACCAGTGGTACCTTTTATTTACTTGCAAAAAAGAATAGAATAGAATAGAATAGAATAGAATAGAATAGAATAGAATAGAATAGAATAGAGTAGAGTAGAGTAGAGTAGAGTAGAGTAGAGTAGAGTAGAGTAGAGTAGAGTAGAATAGAATAGAATAGAATAGAATAGAATAGAATAGAATAGAATAGAATAGAATAGAATAGAATACCAGGGGTGTCAAACTCAATTTCATTGAGGGCCGCATCAGCATTGCGGTTGCCCTCAAGGGGCTGGGTGGGTGTGTCCTGGGTGGGCGTGGCCTACTGGGTGGGTGTGGCTACAGTGTGTATGGCCTACTGGGTGGGCGTGGCCAGCTCTACCTCGTTCGCATCAAGGGTGCCTATGGGGGCCTGGGCAGGAGTGGGACAGATCTGAGGGTCTCTGGCAGGAGGAGGGTCTCTGGGTCAGGGCCAAGGCAGTGGGGGCCATTCCCTCACTGTTTCCAGGATGGCTTCGCGGGCCACATGAAACCACTTCGCGGGCCGCATCCGGCCCCCGGGCCTTGTGTTTGACATGTCTGGAATAGACCTTGGAGATCTTCTAGTCCAGCATGCTTTCAAACTGCTAGACTGGCAGGAGCTGGGGTGAAGACAGAAGCTCACCCTGTTTTGTGGCACTCGGGGCTTGGACCTGGGCTGCCAGCTTTCCAGCCAACATGCTCAGAGTCTTAATCACCGAGCAATCGCACCACCCCCTATATAGTTGTAAGTAAAGCTATACAGCACAAAATACACCTTATTTTTATTTTTATTGAATGTTTTGCTTTTTCAGCCTTCTGATCTTTGATATTTGTCCAAGTGTTGCAATGTTCCTTGATTTCTTTTGGGGACTGTGGCCATTAACCTGAATTTACCGGTACTTCTAAAGAAGAGGTCAACCAGCAGCAAGGTGGATGCACTCAATGGCAAAGCAGCAATATATGCTCAGTTGGAAGTCATGAAGGGCTAAATCGGAGACATGTCATCCTGGAGAAGTTCTATCTGTGTTATCTCTAAGAACTGACCTCAGATTGATGGCCAATAATCATAACAACAGCATTATATTTTATTTCAGTAAGATGTGTGTATAGTGCTGGTGCCTCTTTCTTCAAGAAAATACTTATATTGATATATAGTAGGCATTCATACTTTAATCCCATTGCCAATTTGCATTATATTTTCCCTCCACAAATTTTTGCCTAAAAGAGAGGTACAAGAATCAGAGCGAGGCTCTGGGATCATTTTTAATTTCTCATGATTGTCTCATTTGCAGGACATCTCTCATTCTTTGAGCAATAGAATATTACAATAAATATTACAAGCTCTTCTCTTAAAAGTCATTGTTCCATTTTTTTTGAATGGATTCTAAGACCATTTGTTGACCCAAGTCAGCAATCATTTCTGAACCTGGATATATTGCACAATCTAACATGTCTTGAGCACCCACACACCCAAAACTAAATGTTTTGAGCTTATGGGAAAACACTAAATCTCACCACCATTTCATTGTAGAATGTCAACATCAAGTCAGACTTCAGTATTCTTGCAGCTCAGTAATTTTCCATGAATCTGGTTTAAATTGATTGGCTGGGAGCACACCTGGCCAGGTATAAATAGGGCTCAGGTTCCTTTGGCACACGCAAGCTACCACCCAATAAAGACAGTTATGCTGTACTCCTGCGCCTAGCTTCCTTTATGCGTTCCGGAATGCACTACACAATAGTGGCGACGAAGGTGGGATCCTGCTTCATCTAAGAGCTGAATTCACTAGGGGACGGCATCGCTAGCTGGAGGAAAGAGGCATCTTTCCCCCCCCCCTCATCAATAACCGGCTAGTCACAATGCTAGCGGCCACCTCCGAAGCAGGACTCCTGATCCAGACGCAGCGGCATGGCACAGATCAGCCAGATCCAGGCATTCGACATCTGCCACCCTGAATGATGGGAATATATATATAATTGGAAACATTGTACTGGTTTTCCAAGAAAAAGAAAAATATCTAAGAAATGAAAAACAAAATTAGAGACAAAAATGAGGAAATCGGTCTTTTCTCTCTCTCTGTCCTTCCACAAATTATTAGGAGATATCAAGCAGCTAAAATCCCTTCTGAGTTATTTCACAAAGCAGGCTGTTTTATCCCTTTTGGTTCCACTGTATTTATTTCATTCCTATTTATTTTTAATGAGAGCAGCATTATTGATGTTTACAATGGCTTATATTACTAACTGAACCTTATTGAACCCTGTTGAATTAATGCTACCTATACACTTATTTTAAGGGACGCGGTGGCTCAGTGTGTTAGGACGCTGAGCTTGTCGATCGGATGGTCGGCAGTTTGGCGGGTCGAATCCCAAGTGCCGTGTAGCAGAGTGAGCGCCTGTTACTTGTCCCAGCTTCTGCCAACCTAGCAGTTCGAAAGCACGTAAAGATGCAAGTAGAAAAATAGGGACCACTGCGGTGGGAAGGTAACAGCGTTCCATGCACCTTTGGCGTCTAGTCATGCCGGCCACATGACCATGGAGACGTCCTTGGACAAGCGCTGGCTCTTCGGCTTTGAAACGGAGATGAGCACCGGCCCCTAGAGTCGGAAACGACTAGCATGCATGTGCGGGGGAACCTTTACCTTTACCTTTATACACTTATTTTATGAGATGGAATGCTGCATCATAGTCTTCTCTCAAGGTTACAGACCCCCCCCCCCCAAATACCCAACTAATTTTAGTGTAGACTGCATTTCTGAAGGCAGAAGGAATTGCGAATAAGAACATATAGTAGTTCTTCATTTTTGACTTTGAATGAGGAACACCAAGAATAGTCGTCTCTTGTGTTGCTATTACTCTGCAGCAGTAATAAAAACCATCCCAAACTAATGGGTTGTTATATGGAAATTGAGCAAAGAGGCTTGAATCCACCAAGTGGAATGAGATGCTGCTTTCAGGACCATTGATAGGCATAAAACCAATCCCTTCTGTTTTACATAAGTTAAAAACCTGGTAAGAAAAAGAAACAACACGAAAATAGAATTCTTGGAAGAAATAAATTGGCACTGTTGGTTCCATCTACACTAATATTGATTGTTGCCAACTGTGCACTTGGCCCAGTGACGTTATTAAACATTTCCAATCAGTGTGGTTTAATATTATGCAATTTATCACATGCATTGAAGAGTATCTCTCGTGATTCATATATTGTTTATGCTGCATGATCAGGTACCATGGAAACTGATACACAAACTCTTGAATTAGTAACTGATTTGCTCATTGTTCCAAATTGCTGCAGCTATTCAAAATGGAGCTGCTGCCCAAATCTCATTAGTTCCTCCTATGTTACTACCAACTTCAATTTGAGGAGATAGTGACATGGTAAGTATGGTTGACATTGGTTGATTTGAGGAGTCTCACTCAGTCTCTACACACATCACCAAAGAGCTACAGTGAGCTTGCATGTATACAGAAACAATATTCTTTTTTCTTAGATTATAAGAATTCCAAAAAGTACAAGGCTCCCAATTCCATAGAAACAAACAGCTCTTGGTTAAGCTATGCACTTGCAGTCTCTGTGCAGAACTTTGTCTGAAGTCAAAAGTTACATGTGATGTTTACTGCCTTTGCATTCTATATGCACCACAAATTATCTCAATGGAGTGGAATTACCAATTAGCAATGGGAGCAAAATGACTATGGTTGCATCAAAACCCAAGTTCAGTTAGATCAGCAGTCTGTTCCTATTTGTGGCCAACTGGATATCTATGAAAAAAAATCAGCGTTATTCTCTGAGCTGATGACATTGTCCATGCTAGCTGAAGATGATGGAAATTTCAGTTCAAACAGAAAAGGGAAAACAGTTCCACAATCTCCTGGTTTCCAGGTCAACACGTTAATCACTACACCAAACTGGCTGTCAGATATTGTAGCAAAATATCTGCACTAAGTCATGAGAGTCAGAAGTGACTGAAAACAAGAAAATTTAGTGAAAAGTTTTTTATGACTGGAAAATCATGTAATGTAGTGAAATTCAAAGCATACATTAAAAAAATGAAGGGTATTTTTAAGATACTGCACATTATCCTGTTTCGTTTGGAGCTGTCCTTGGTCCTGAGTCAAGAAACTATGAGTCAAGAAAAAAAGAGATATAACTTCTTTCCAGTTCTGCCATCATCTTGAATAGTGGACAATCACTTAAATATGAGCCAGCAGTGTGCTGCAGCTGCCAAAAAAGCCAACACACTGCTAGGCTGAATTAATAGAGGGATAGAATCAAGATCACGTGAAGTATTAATACCACTTTACAATGCCTTGGTAAGGCCACACTTGGAATACTGCATCCAGTTTTGGTCACCACAATGTAAAAAAGATATTGAGACTCTAGAAAGAGTAGAGAGAAGAGTAACAAAGATGGTTGGAGGACTGGAGGCTAAAACATATAAGGAACGGTTGCTGGAATGGGGTATGTCTAGTTTAATAAAGAGAAGGACTAGGGGTGAAATGATAGCAGTGTTCCAATATCTAGGGGCTGCCACAAAGAAGACGGAGTCAAGCTATTCTCCAAAGTGCCTGAAGGCAGGACAAGAAGCAATGGATGGAAACTAATCAAGGAGAGAAACTTCTTGACAATTAGAACAATTAACCAGTGAAACAACCTGCCTCCAGAAGTGATGAATGCTCCAACATTGGAAGTTTTTAAGAAGAGACTGGACAGCCATTTGTCTGAAATGATATAGCGTTTCCTGCCTGAGCAGGGGGTTGAACTAGATGACCTCTAAGATCCCTTCCAACTTTTATTATTATTATTATTATTATTATTATTATTATTATTATTATTATTATTATTATTATTATTAGCGTTCTATGAGAAAAAAGCCCTGTCTTTATGTTTTAATCTTATGATTTTAAAAATATATTTTTTCTCTTGTAAGTTGCCCCAAACCTCGCCATGTGGATTGCATACAAATATATAATTGGTAAATAAAGGTAGAACATATGTTAAATATACATCAAATGATAATATGCTTCCCTACAAAGTCAATTCTTGCTCAGTGACAGACCAAGGAGTTAACTCGAAAAGGGAAGAGGAAAATCTAGAAGAGATCTGTGCAACTTAAAAATCTTTGTGGTCTGCAAAGGAATGCTGGTGGGCTAATCAATGATTTGGTCACTAGAGGAGCATCTACAGTGTTGGAGCTCATGGTCATGGTAAGCCATGGAGGCACTAGGCAACATGACTTTCAGGGCAGTGGTGGTGATTTTATTACTTAAAAAAAAAAGTCTGTGCTCTGTCCAAGGGTGCTTGGTAGGCTGCATGTACAGGCCTGGTCTAGAATTTTTTTTTTGTGCATTCAACTACCTAGAGCAGGCATGTCAAACTCGTTTTGTTTGAGGCAACTTCTTATAAAAGAATTGCCATTAATTTGTTTTAATAATTTAAATCAATTTTTCACTTGATTTCAAATTAAATGAATTATATTGGTTGACAATGAGGTTGTGTTTTTTTAGTACAATTGCCAAATGCAATAAACTGGTTTTAGGTATATGTTACTGGAAGGAAAAAGTAATCCCTGCTGCATTACTGATCCCAGAGAAACATTTGCATGTATGCAGGTATCCTTAGGGTGCCATAGTTATGGATGAGAAATATTGGTTGCAAAGTTGGCATTTCTGGATGTAATACAGATATTTTGGACTTATTTTTGTTTCTTTGCATGTTTGATATTTTTAAAAAGGCATATGCTACTCACTACACTTATGCACATATGTAACATCTTTTGCTAGGATACATGATCACTGCTTGTCCAAAATTTTAATATCAGATAATACCACCAGAAATTATTTTAGCCTTTTTAATAAATGTTGTTACTGATGTTAAGCTCACCAGGGAAAACATCATATATTGTTATGTATATACTAGGTTAATTATTTAAAGACTGAAGTGCAACATAACTAGATTCTAAATAATCTATTTTTCAAAACACACAACAGTCCAAACAGTAAAAGTAAAGTCCAAATTAAGAATATTTCATTCTTAAGAATTTAATTTAATTTAAAGAGTTTAATTTAGTGGTTTAGTTGTAATAGATGGTTATAGATTCAAAATAGTTTTCAAGAGTGTACAAAAGTTACTATTTTTTTCTAGAATCAGCTAAATTAGACATATTACATTGAGAAAAATGTTTCTCATTTCTTTCCTGTTACCTTTGATTTCATTGCAGAGATGTTAACATAAGAAATAATAATAATAATAATAATAATAATAATAATAATAATAATAATAATAATAATAATAATAATAATAATAATAATAATAATAATAATTTAATTTCTATACCACCCTTCTCCCGAAGGACTCAGGGCGGTGTACAGGGCAATAAATACAATAGAAATACAATGTACAAAAGATTAAAAAAGAATTAAACATTGTAGCCCAATTACAGTAAAAATAATAAAATTAATATTAAAACACCCCAAACCCATCTTGATGCTATTCTAGATTATTTTGTTATCTAATTTTACCTTCCAAAAGAAAGAAGCAGATGAAAAATGTGAGGTTCTTTCCTGTTGGCTTTTTTGAATTAGCTGTTTTAGATTCTAAAAGTTTAGTTCCTAAAGAAGTAATCCTGTAAATAATTTTAATGTTCTCCTCTAGTGCAGGGTAGGCAACCTTGGCTCTTTTATGACTCATGGACTTCAACTTCCAGAATTCCTGAGCCAGCATGGCTCAGCTTGGAAACCTCTCCCTTTCCCCTCAGCATGGATGGCTCAGGATTTCTGGGAGTTGAAGTCCACGAGTCATAAAAAAGAGCCAAGATTGCCTAGCCCTGCAATAGGCTTAGGAAATCCAATAAGGGAGCTGTTGTTGTTTTTTGCAAAAAAAAAAGGTGCCGGAACGCCATTCTGAACGTTCTATGAGAAAAAAAGCCCTGATGATGATGATGATGATGATGATGATTATCGTTATTGTTGTTGTTATTGTTGTTGTTATTGTTGTTGTTGTTATTTTATGCATTCTATCAGATACTTAGATACTTATATGGCATTAAACAGTTAAAGAAATTAAAAGTGTTTGATTTTGTTGGGAGTATGATGGCTTAGGGATTAAAAAACACTGAGCTTTTCAGTTGGAAAGCTAATAGCCCAGGTTTAAGACCCAAATTCCACACAATAGGGTGAGCTCCTATTACTTGCCTGTTTTCTGCCCACCCAGCAATTTGAAAGCACACAAATGTGAGTAGATAAATGGCTACTACTTCAGTGGAAAGTTAACAATGTTTCATCTATCTTGGCATGTAGTCATGCTGGTCACATGACCATGGAAATGTCTTTGGATAACACTGACTCCCTCAGATAAAAAACAGGGATGAGACTGCCCCCTAGAGTTGGACATGAATGGACAGGGGAAAACCTTTATCCTTCCCTTTAGATTTTATTACAAAATACTGCAAACTGAAATGCCAGCATTTTGTTTTTAAAAATCAATATATTCCTTTTTACATTATCATTAAAAATGCAGGATTGTTTGTTCTGATACAATATTCCTCAGATACAAAAAAGATTAAGGTAGCAATAAAAATAAACAGATTAGGGTACATTTAGTGGTGGGAAATTATAAATAAAGGGTCTCTTGTGATGTGGTTAACTAATTAATTGGCTAACTGATTCATTGATTGAAATAAAATTTAAAACCTTTAAGACAGTGATGCAATTCTTTGGAGCATAAAATCAGTTTTCAGCTTAACTACCTGTGAAAACTGCATTGTGTCAAACACAATAGATGGCATTATGCAACAGACAGTTGAGAATTAACGCTTTAATTTATGAAAGATAAAAATTGGTTTTATGAAACCTGCTTTCAGAAAATAGAATATGAAATGCCATACGTTTTTCTTTTCAAATTGCTCCTTATGATGACAATTTGGGTAAGATGCTTTAGTTAAGAAGCAGGCGAGACAGCGAGTTAAACGATTTAACTTTTATTCCGAACCAGGCAAACAACAGAAGAACATGACTCTTATTTATACTGGCAGCTGTCAACAGGTTAGCCAATCAGGGCTGAGCTGGTTCCCGCGCCGTTCGTCTCCTCCAATCGGAGCCGGCTGATTTTGACAGCTCGGAGCTGTCAGTGGTGGCGCGTGCAGAACTGTCAGTCGGTTGCGCCTGCGTAGTTCTGTCCGGCAGCTTTTGACAGCTGTCAAAAGCTGCCGCGGCTTTTACCTCAGTCCTGTTAATCTCTATTACAATAATATGTGAATACATAACAATGTGAATAATGAATACATAACAATGTGAATAATATGTGAATACATAACACCCCTTACCCCTCCCTCTGATTGTGTTGATTTTTCCCCAACTGTTTCTTTTTTGGGTTTCCCCATTCGAAGTCTTGTAAGTAGGTGGGGGGTCTTTTTATCCTTTCGGAGCACCGGGGGGTCGTCTCAGCTGGTTGTTCCTTTTCCCCAGGCAACTCGAAGACTGGTTCAGGGGTCATGGGGCATGGTTCCGTCGTTTCAGCGTCGTATGGAGTGGGGTCTTGAAGTGGTACATTCTGATCGGGGGGGTTGTGGCGTGAAAGTGTTTGCGGTGGGGCTTCTGCCTGCATTTCGTCGTTCCCCCTTTCCCCTATATTTTGCGGGCTGCGACGCCGGAGTTGGTCGATGTGTCTGCGGATGTGGGAATTGTGTCCTGTGTCTATGATGTATGATAGGGGACCCGTTTGTTCAATGACAACCCCCTGTGTCCATTTGTTGCCCCCCCCCCCGTAGTTCCTTGCCCAGACAGCTTGCCCTGTGCAGAGAGTCCTGTGCTGGAGGGGCAGTTCTGGGTCTGGAGGGGATCTGTCAGGGTGCAGACGGTCCAGTCTGGTAGTTAGTCTTTTGCCCCAGCGAAGCTCTGCTGGAGACTTTCCAGTAGTTGTGCATGGGGTGGTGTGTTGTGATAAAAGGAATTGAGCTACTCTGCGGTGCCAGTTGCCGGAGATGATTTTCCGCAGTGCCTCTTTTGTAGACTTCACCATCACCTCTGCCAAGCCGTTCGTGGATGGGTGGAATGGAGCCGTGGTGGTGTGCCTAATAGAGTTCGCCGTTGTGAAACTCTGGAATTCGTAGGAAGTAAATTGGGGGCCGTTATCGGAGACTATTACATCTGGAAGCCCATGTGTTGTGAACAACCCCCTTAGAACTTGTATTGTGGCTGCTGAAGTTGTGCTAGTCACTGGTGCCACCTCCAGCCATCTCGAATAGCTATCCACGACTATTAGGAATGATTGTCCCTGGAATGGACCTGCATAGTCTATGTGGATACGAGACCAGGGTGTCTTTGTAGTTTCCCATCTGTGTATGGGAGCCTGTGGCTGGGCGGCTCTAACAAGTTGGCAGGAATAGCAGCCGGCTACATGTGTTTCAATTTGCTTGTCTAATCCTGGCCACCAGACATAGCTTCTGGCCAGAGCCTTCATTTTGACGGTCCCAGGGTGACCTTCGTGGAGGCTCTCTAACACCTTGAGTCTGTGTTTGTCAGGTATGATTACCCTGCTGCCCCATAATAGACACCCCTGATGGGTGGATAATTCCTTTTGCTTTAAAATATAAGGTTGGAATTCTGGGTCTGGGGGTGTGCATTGCCAGCCAGACGTGACATAGCCTAAGACTCTGCCTAATATTTTGTCTGCAGCAGTGGCTGCAGAGATGTCTTTAACAGATAATGGGCATTCAGGCAGGTCTGAGATAGCCAGTATCTTTCCAGCTGGTGCTGGGTCTGGGTCGACTATCGGTTGGGGCAGTCTGCTAAGCCCATCAGCATGGCCCATGGATTTCCCTGGCTTGTATTCTAAGTTGTATGAATAGGCTGACAGAAAGGTAGACCATCTCAGGATGCGGGGAGATAATATTTGTGGGGTTAGTTTGTTTACTGTAAAGAGTCCTAATAGGGGCTTATGGTCGGTAAAAATGGTAAGGGGTCGGCCGTATAGGTAGTCATGAAACTTTTTTACGCTAGCCACTATAGCTAAAGCCTCTTTATCAATCTGAGCGTAATTACGCTCAGGTTTTGACAGCATTCTGGAATAGAACGCTACAGGGGTCTGCGTTCCTTCCTTAGTTAAGTGGCTTAGGACCGCTCCGATGCCGTAGGGGGAGGCATCACAAGCTAGACATAAGGGCAGCTGTTCGTTAAACAGGGCTACCGTTGCATTGCTGGTGAGTAAGTTTTTTAGTAGATTAAAACTTTTATCATGCTCAGATGACCAGTTCCAGGGTTTGCCTTTATCTAATAGCCTGTGTAGGGGTTCAGCGATGGAGGCTTTATGAGGCAGGAAGGTATGATAAAAATTAACTAACCCTAGGAAGGCTTGAAGTTCTTGTTTATTTTTAGGGGTTGGTGCTGTTTTAATGGCTTTAATTTTTGTTTCAGTGGGGTGAATTCCCTTAGCATCAATTTTAAATCCTAAAAACTCTGTTGAAGGCACCCCGATGGAGCATTTGTCTCGTTTTAATTTGAGGCCAGCCTCCCTGAATCTAAGGAGCACCTTTGTTAATTTGTCAGCTAGGTCTTTTTCTGATTCCCCTGCAATTAGGATGTCATCGAAATATGGACAGACCCCGGGGATCCCTTTAAGTGTTTTTTCCATGATTTCTTGGAAGATCCCCGGGGCTGCAGAGATACCAAATTGAAGGCGGTTAATTTTAAATGCTCCTTTGTGGGTGACGATTGTCTGAGCTAAAGCGGTGTCAGGGGTGACAGGCAGCTGTAAATACGCCTGCGCCAAGTCTAACTTGGCAAAAATGGCGCCTGACTTAATGGCCGCGAGGATGTCTTTGACAGCCGGGACCGGGTAGGCATGGGCATTTAATGCGCGGTTGAGGGTCGCTTTATAATCGGCACATAATCTTATTTGGCCATTTGGCTTAACTGGGGTCACTATGGGTGTCTCCCACTCAGCCCCTTCTACCGGTTCTAGGACTCCTAAGGTAGTTAATCGGTCTAGCTCAGCTTCTATTTTTTCCCTCAAGGTGAAGGGAACTCTTCTTGCCTTGATTCTGACAGGCATTACATTCGGGTTTAGTTTAAGTGATACGGGCGGTCCCGTGTACTTCCCTAGCGAGCTGTCAAAGACGTCCGCGAATTGAAGGCAGACGGATTCTAAGTTTGACAGCTGAATGGCGTTGACGCCTGTCAACGCTATCCCTAGCGCCTCGAACCAGTCTAGTCCTAGCAGGCTGATTCTGTTTTCCTGGGTCACTAGTATAGGGAGGGATCCTTTAAATTGTTTGAACTCCACGGGGACAGAAGCCTTTCCCCGGAGTTTAATGGGCGTTTTCTGAAAGTCAGCTAGGCGGAGTTTGGTGGGTCGAAGGGCGGGCCGTTTTCTACTTTGATTACAAATGTCCCTGTAGGTTTGCCATGAAATGAGTGAGACGGAGGACCCAGAGTCCACTTCCATCTCACAGGGAATTCCATGAATCAGAACGTCCACCTTGACTTTGGGCTTAAGAGTGCTGTGGACTGTGTATTCCCCCACCCCTCCCCTCACATTAAGCACTAGGGGTTTGGAACTGTGCCTGGCCCTGGGTGTGTGTTGGCTCATACCTGAGGGTGTCACCTCCAGTTCATGCAGATTTTCTCGGCTCCGGCTGCGGCACACGGCTTTGAGGTGACCTGTCTTCCCGCACCCGTGGCATTTGGCACTGCGGAACCGGCACGTTGCTCTCGGGTGGCTTCCGCCGCAGCTGGCACACTTAGCCCTGTTTGGCTGGAAGTTAGCGCCCCTCTGATTGTTGGCAGGCCCCCCTCTGTAGTTGCGTTGCAGCCTGAGCTTTTCGAACCGCCGCTGTACCGCATCGATGTCCATGGAGACGTCGTCATCTTTGGGACCGCTGAACCCGCCGTCCTCCTGGTGCACGGACCCACTGGGCCCGCTGTCAGGTGAACGTCGGTTGTCACCGTGGCTGTCCTCGTATGCAATGACTTCCCTCGCCACATCGGTCATTGTCATTTCTGGCTTGGCGATCAGCTTCTTCCTCAGCTGCTCATCTTTGAGCCCTATGACGATTTGGTCCCGGATTCGGTCTTCTAAGTCCGGGAACCGACACCGCCGTGCGGCGTGTCTGACCCGGGTTATGAAGTCATTTGCTGGCTCGTCAGGAAGCTGTAGTTTTCGGGCAAAATTTACCCTCCAGAAGAGTTCTGACTTGATGGGCATGAAGTATTTACTCAGCCCCTCGGTAAGATCGGCGTAGGAGATAGTGGCGATCGGTTCAGGAGTGAAGATTCCCACAGCGGCATCATAGACAGCGGGCCCGCTGAGCCAGAGGAGGGTGGCTGCCTTGGCCCGGTCGTCCGTAATCTTCTTTACCACCAGGTATCCTTCTACCTGGCCCAGATGAGATTCCCAGCATTCTGGGTGGCGGGTGTTGAACTCTCGAATGTGACCATGGTTCGTCATGCTGTCTGTAAGCCGTGGGTGCAGCTGCTTGCTTTGTATGGAAGTTCGGCTTCCGAGTGACTTCAGCGAGTGACTAGCTCGGGCTAAGGGAAAAAATCTCTTCTCCCCTTAGGTAGTGACTTCAGCTTAGGCAAGCAGGCATCCCACCTTCGTCGCCAGTGCTTTAGTTAAGAAGCAGGCGAGACAGCGAGTTAAACAATTTAACTTTTATTCCGAACCAGGCAAACAACAGAAGAACATGACTCTTATTTATACTGGCAGCTGTCAACAGGTTAGCCAATCAGGGCTGAGCTGGTTCCCGCGCCGTTCATCTCCTCCAATCGGAGCCGGCTGATTTTGACAGCTCGGAGCTGTCAGTGGTGGCGCGTGCAGAACTGTCAGTCGGTTGCGCCTGCGTAGTTCTGTCCGGCAGCTTTTGACAGCTGTCAAAAGCTGCCGCGGCTTTTACCTCAGCCCTGTTAATCTCTATTACAATAATATGTGAATACATAACAATGTGAATAATGAATACATAACAATGTGAATAATATGTGAATACATAACATAAGATGACGACATAAGAAGAGTCACCACTACAAAAAGCCAGATGAGTTGATACTGGCAAGGCAGAACGAAAAATTAAACTGTATTTCTTTATCATTTCTTAATCGCCACTGCAACCAGACATGTTTATTTGCTGAATGATTGCTTTCTAAGTTTAGGGGGGGGAAGGTAAATAAATACAGTTTAAAACCATGCTGCCACAACACCCAAATAGTAAATATATAGTTCTTATATACTGATGTTATTTTCTCTCCTATCAGCTCTTCTTCTGATAATGCATTATCTTAGGCTTGCAGAAGGTGGAGCAGAGGTATTATGGTCTATCTCTCACATGCTGAGGGACCATTTATCACTGATGAAAACTAATTATCTAAACAGATAACATGAAAAATGTTGTTTCTCTTGAAAAGTACAGAACTTCAAGCTCGTGTACAGAATAAGCTTTATTTTTACATAAGGTCTATCAGGGTTTATCTTTGCAGGAAACACCTATACTTCTGTGCACAAAGAGTATTTTTCCCCCTTTTCTCCCTTCTCTTTTTATTCTCTTATTTGTCAGCTGTCCATTCACAACTGCTAATTATCTCTCCCTTCAAGCTTCCCCCAGCCCTCTGCCCCATATTTGTTATAAGCAAGCGTATTTACTTGGTTTAATAAAATATTCTACTTTTCTTTTCTGCCTTTCCAGGAAAATCAGAGACAGCCAGAAAAGAAAAGTAGAATGTTTTATTCAACCAACAGATCTCTTCACTTCTAAGAGCGAATAGAGTCATTCACTGCTAGAAGTGAGGAACACTGTTGTTTCATAAATCAACTTTGAATGGTATGTTTTACCTAACAAATACCTTCAAAATTATTTGATTTAGGGCAGACATGTCAAACACAAGGCCTGGGGGCCCGATCCGGCCCGCGAAGTGGTTTCATGCAGCTTGCGAAGCCATCCTGGAAACAGTGAGGGAACGGCCCCCACTGCCTTGGACCTGGCCCAGAGACCCTCCTTCTGCCAGAGACCCTCAGTTCTGTCCCACTCCTGCCCAGGCCCCCATAGGCACCCTTGATGTGAACAATGTAGAGCTGGCCACACCCACCCAGTAGGCCATACACACTCTAGCCACGCCCACCCAGTAGGCCACGCCCACCCTGGCCATACCCACCTGGCCCCCTGAGGGCAACTGCAATGCTGATGCGGCCCTCAATGAAATTGAGTTTGACACCCCTGATTTAGGGCTAATGTTGATCTGATCTGTAGGCATGAAAGCAATGGAAAGTATACAATCTTTCAAATAAAGTTTGCTGCGCTCTCTTTAACTAAGAAGCTTGTAGGATGATCTTGGGGCAATCAGTTGTTGTAAAACCAAGATTAATGATGGAGGGGAACATGTTGAATGCCTTGAGCACCTTGGAGAAAAAGCAAGAGAGCAGCGCACTGAATAAATTAAACAGCAGCTTAATTTTCACCTTTTAAATTGACTGCAGTCTTTAATTAACTATCACAACTGATTAACTGAATGAAGTGCTGAACATAAGGATGGTCTGGCCTAAATCGAAAGCAACAACGATAAGGAAAACGAAAGAAAACAAGGCTCTGAAAAAGGTGAAAATGTAAAAGAACAAGAAATAACAACATTGTTCCATCCTGAAATGTCTTTTGAACACGAGAAATATACATTTTGTAAAAATGACACACCCAAAAAAGGCTCTAAAAGATAAATCAAAAGAACACCAACCCAACCTCCTCCTCCCACACTACTGTATATGGAAAGTATCATGAACGATGAATTTTGAACCCTATGCAGCAGCTTTGCAAAGTCTCATGATACATTGGACTTCTACTCCCATTACCACCCTGCATGAGCAAACTTTTACAGGTAGTCTTCGACTTACGACCACAGTTGAGCCCAAATTTTCTCTTGCTAAGTGAAACACTGGTTAAGTGAATTTTATGACATTTCTTGCCCCAGTTGTTAAGTGAATCACTGCAGTTATTAAGTTACTAACACGGTTGTTCAGTGAATCTGGCTTCCCCATTGGCTTTTTCACAAAAGGTGATCACATGGCCCCTGCAACCGTCATAAATAGGAGTCAGTTGCCAAGCATCTGAATTTTGACCATGGGGATGCTGCAACGGTCCTAAGTCACTTTTTCCAGTGCCGTTGTAATTCTGAACAGTCACTAAATGAACTGTTGTAAATCAAAGGCTACTTGTATGCCTCTACCTTTTACAGGTATAGTTTACCTTTCATAAATGTAAAGGACAAGCAAACAAAATGCAACAAGCAATCTTTACTATAATTTGGTAGTCAGCTCCATACCTTCCTTCAGCTTTTCCAGCCTGCTGTGCTCTTAAGATATTGGGATTCCACCTCCCAAAATTTGGGGACATATGTCTGGATTTTCTGGGACTTGCAGCACCAATACGTTTGGATAATACTACATGGGAGAAGACTGATAAATAGCTGATCTTTTATTCTTTTAGAATTGCACATATCTAAATAATTTGTACCACTTGTCAACATAACAGTGCACTTGTTGCTTAATTCTCAGCCTCTAATTGGGGTGATTTGGATACTGAGGATACACTGTTGTGTTGTATCTTTTCTGCTTCACATTCAGTCCCACTGTGAATCCCCTTTCTCTGCTCTACTGTTTCTCTGTTACAACTGTCCCTTGCCTTGTGCCTCACCGTTGCCGCTCCTGTAGTGCCACTGTCGCCTCCATTCTCCAAATGTCCTTCTGAAGGAGGCTGCTACTTTGTCCCAGTTTAACAGATGGGGTATTAAAATTGGCAGATGGCTCCTGAGACAATTACAAGTAATTGAGATTGTTAGAGAATTCTGTGACTCAAGAAGACTTACTCCTCCTCACAGACATTTTCTGAAATATCACTTCTTTCTTATTCTGTCAAAGGCAAATAAGCAGCCCAACTGAGCCTGCTCTAAAAGAATTCTTGATTGGCTGGGGGAGGTTTAGTTTATTTTTTTCCCCTTTGTGCTGTCACAGCCACTAGATTTGCCTCTAGGCCAGGGTTCTTCAAACTTGGCCCTTTTATGACTTGTGGACTTCAACTCCCAGAATTCCTCAGCCAGTGTGCCTGGTTCATTATAGGAATACTAAACAACAAGTGCATACATTTATTGGGGAAATGTTAACAATCGGGCTACTATCTATAGAGAATCGGTCAGGGGTTATAGACTTTCATTATTTAGCCATGGCTCACTGAAAACATCACAATTGTCTGTGGCCACACAGCACACTAAATTGTAAAGCATGGTTTATAAATCTCAATGGCTGGCTTCATCTAACTTGCTAACACCAAACCAAACAAACCATATTTTGACTTGCAGAAACATGGGAAGCCAGTTTTCCATATAGCAACAATTATTCCGGTCCTCAAGTGCCAACCTATATCTAGCCTAAAGGTGAGCGACTACACTCAGAAGAAGGAGATATCAGTAGGTATCTTCAAGGTTTGTATAGGGAGCTAAACAATGCATACCCCATTGATGATTGTTCAAAGATATTTCCTTATCTATACAGAGAAACAGGGTGATCCCGAATGGGCAAAAAAGCAATGGGAGCAGGGGCAATTTTCAACTTCCTGTTGGGTTCCCCACTGAATTTCCTTGTGAGAATCTGACAGGGAGAATCAGAAATCCTTCCTTTCTTCCCTCCCCTCCCGCTTCTTCCAAGCACACACACACATGCACACACACCCTTGAAATGGAAGGACTATATTACGTTCTCTGGTACATTCGTAATTTCTGTTTGCAAAGTTTGCCTCTTTGACCCAATACCCACCAGAGGGAGAAAACCTTTATGATTAGAGATCTAAATTGAGCACTGCATATAAATTAAACTAAGACAGGAGGAAAAGACATCAGATAAATAAGACAGGAAAAATAGTGTGGAGATTACAATCTCATGAACAATTTGTTTTATAGTTAGGTTCCATAGTTCCTTCTTTAACTTTTAAAATGGCAATTTTTTAAAATCAGGTCATTGCATATTTAAGAGTGGAAGGGGTATTTTCACAAATACTCACTCCACAAAAAAACAACTGATTTTCTCAAAATGTTGCAATTACATGAGAAGGCACTGTTTCCTCCTGAGAAGCTTTTCTTTTCTGGCCTATGAGAGAAAAATTGGTTGGAATAAAAGAGAGGAGTTTTTTTTTTAATGGCTGCACCAACATTACGGAACATCTTGTCCCAAAGGTGCTCTTCAAAACTTTTTGCTTATTTTTTTTATTTTTTTATTTTAATCCCATTAATATCCCGCCCTTCTCCGAAGACTCAGGGCAGCTTACAATCTAAGCACAAATCAAATGTGCTTAGCAATAGCCTTCATTTTATGTATATGCCTGCTTATTAGGGCTTTCGCCTCCCCCCCCCCACAAGCGGCATTATTACAAAGTCAGCTTATTTTCCCCAACAATCTGGGTCCTCATTTTACCTACCTCGGAAGGATGGAAGGCTGAGTCAACCTTGAATATGAATTCAGCCAAGAAGCTTCTTCAGTTCTGTTTGGATAGTGGGGAAATAGAAGGATTTATATTCTTTACAGGCATCTGGTCATTAGTACTTTGAAGGTCTGTCATTAGCTCTCTAAAAGTTGTTGAGGCTGCTTGGGAATTAATCTGTACCCTTGGGGTCACCTGAATCATAGTGCAGATGGGTTTGGAACCTTCTTGGCATTGCTGAAAGGACTGTGTTGTAGACAGGAGATAGGTAGTTGTCCTTTGACATGACCTGGATGATTGAGACTCTCCATAGACATTTAAGGAACATCTTGTCCTCTGAAGCTAAAGTGGACTCTTTTCTCATTGACTTTTACTGTACTTATAAATGAACATTTCTTTTTAGTTGCTACAGGCTTTTGACTTGCTAGACAGATAACATTTTGTGGAAGCCTGCTTTTCCATGTTGTAGTCTGATATGGTTTCACTTTGATAATGTAAATTTTACTAAGGCAATCTGCCTTGTGAACTGCCTAGGAAGGTGAGGTAATTTTGATTAGTCGATAGCAACCATATTAAATCTACACCTCATTCTCACTGCACTTTCCAAATGGAATATGACAATCCTACCATCAAAATCATATTGGTAATTTGGTGGATGCAGTTTTGGGAACAATAATCTAAACTTATTTGTGTAGGGGAGCTTGGGGAGGAATGCTGTACTGAAAGTTTTAACTATGTCCTCACCTTCAGATTTTGCTGACTGGATATTAATCAAAGAATTTAAAAATTTAAAAATGTACTGGTTGGCAGGTTTTGAGAAAATGTCTCACCTTTGCAGTTGTTAATGTGTGGATTATAAACTAATGCATTCAGAGCAATAGCACAATGGATAAATTTAACTCTTGAACTTGGGCTGTTAAAAAATGCTGAAATATGCATGAAAGGGGTTGATATCTTTATTCTTTTTGCCCTGGAGTTTTTGGGTTGTGCAGCATAAGTGGAAAATTTTCCTGTAAGAAAAATTAGCAGAGTGGATCTATAGCCTAATAGAAGTGGTTGCACATCATGTCCAAACTGTGTTATTTCAGAATCCTCAAGCTAACAAGAAATTTAACTTAAGTCAATAGAGCAATTGTATACACTTAGGAAAACTGTTACTCTGCACATTGCTAACTGCTTTGCACACCAATCTTACTATGAGGCAGCTAAAAATTATTAAAGCAAGAGGACTGCTCCTACATCTTCCTATTGTGGGAAGAAAAATCAGGTCCAGTTCCAAGCAAGGAATAAAATGGAGGCTGCTTCAGAAAGAAGGTTTCTGTTTATTGATAGGCAGAACCAACAGCAGCATGCAGTTCTGGGACAGCTGACCACTTGGTTTGATGAATGCATGGATTTTTATACAGTTTTCACAGTATTTCATAATCTAGAGGGGTTGCTTTGTCGTTTTGCCTTTTGATTAGCTTTACTTGTTTTGCAAAGACTCATGATAGGTCTTAATTATTGGCTTCCTTGGTTCTAATCCTGTCAAACAAATGTCATTAATTTTATCCCCTTATCTTTAGTCTGTCTATTACCTTTAGCAAGCTCTCTTTGTAAATCTACAGGCTTGTTTCAATGTTTCTGCTTTTCCCAATAGCCAGGGGCTTCATGAGTGAAACATTGTATCTGTATTTCTTTTGCTTAACTTTATTCTTGAAATTTGGGGGGTGGGGCTAGTAAAAAGGATTGAGGGATGTGCATTCTTACCACACTGTCATTAACCAAATGAAGAGGAGGGAGGGAGGGAGGTATCCCTTGATCGTACAGATCATCAGCATTGTTCAATGAGTCTCCCTGAATCTTCAAACATTCTGGTTGACCTGTATAGTGTTATTTCTACCTCCTCAGTATTACTAGCTGAGATTTTTTTTCCTGGTGTCCCTGAGATTATACTGTGATTCCCAACTCTCCTCCACAGTATCATCTCAACATCCTTCATAAAACAGCCTAATTTTCTTCTTTCGTTTCATTTTCCCCCATGGTGGAATAAGCAGCAAAGAGCAGCCATTATGCTCGCAGAGACAACCTATAGAGTCATCACTTCATATGGCAGGGGAACTACTTCACTTACCACACAGGCTGGCATAACCAAGTGGTTACAGATCCTGGTTCCTCTTTGGGTTGTATAAATCTTTTGCCTTTTATTAAACATATTCTAGCAACTTAGGTGAGTTCTGGGTTTTCAGTGAAGCAAAATTCTTAGCACGGGACACACCATACCCACAGGAGTAGCTCTGCCTTCAGATTGATTTTTTTTAAAAAAATAACTGTTTTAGACTTTTACTCCCTTTTCTGCAAAGCATACTTCAAGCCATTGTTATAGGTGGAAAGCCATATTACTAAGCAAAGAAGCAAACATCAGGACCAAAGATTGAGAACAGCTCTGTGGGGAGAAAAGACCCTTCAGGCAATGGATAATTTGTGCAGGGGCTAAATCCTCAAAGAAAGTAATTTCAGAGTAGTGAAAAAACTAAATCTACCATGATTAAGTAATTTCATCAGCTAAACAAATCAATATCTGCTTAGTACCGAGCATCTGGTATATCACAATCAAGCCACATCGGCTCTTTGCACTTCTGGAGTGACATGTGTGATGGCTTTTTGATCCCATCTAGGCAGCATGAAGTCTCAGGACCGTAGCAAAGTGAGCATAACTTGCCTATCTCTATTACCCTCAGTAACAAACTGCTATAAAGGGAGTCACAGGGCTTCCATAAGCTCAGAATCCACACATTCTCTTTAAAAAAAAAAAGGAAGAATAAGACTTTGAAGGTTGGACGCTAGAGGGAAACAGAAGGAACCAAAGATTACAATTAAAGGAGAAGAACACTTACCTTTGACTTACTAATATGGAATGAAGGAAAATATTTTAACATTAGACCTATTGAAAGATATTTTTGGAACAATGGACCGGGAAGTTAATTTTAGGAGGGTGTACTTCTATATATAACCTGTGTATAAAAATGTTGTGAAAGAGGGAAAAGTTATATCTAACAAAATTGAGACTATTCCATAAATGGATTGTAAAACGACAGGCTACAAAAATGATATGAAAAAAGATGCTATACTGTGCATAAAAAGGAAGCTGGCTGATGTCTTAATAATTAAAAGGCATATTCAAATGACATGGTAAGAGGTTGGATAACTTTTCTATATTGGATTTACAAAACAAACGTTAAAGCTTGGAAAAATGTTGTGAGAGCAACAACAAAAATATATGAAAAGAAATCAAATTTTAAAAGATTATTTGAACGGACCAAAGATCAAGATTGTTAAAAGGAAGGAATATACAGTTGGCTTATCGGGTCAAGATTAAAATAGATATGCTGTTATCTCTGGTAAGCCTTAATAGACTTTTGCTGATCATGACTGAAACTGTGAGACTTTAAGGGTTTGTTTATAGATAAGAGATGAGATATGGGCAGAAGAAATCTTGTTTTACTTTAAGACAAGGTGATAATTCACAAATGTTTTTATACTTGATGTGATGAAGGAGGAAATCACATCTTTATTTTTTATTTTTTTTAATTCCATTTATATCCCGCCCTTCTCCGAAGACTCAGGGGGGCTTACAAGCTTAGCAGTAGCCTTCATTCAATGTATATGCCTGCTTATTAGGGTTTTCATACACCCCCCAAGCGGCATTATTACAAAGTCAGCTTAATTGCCCCCAACAATCTGGGTCCTCATTTTACCTACCTTTATCTTTATATATTTCATTTCATTTTATTGACTATGTTCTTGTGTTTTCTTTCTTTTCTCTTTTCTTTTTTCTTTTTTCATTTTCTATTTTTTTTAAAGTTGTTATTAGTTTTTATCTTTGTAACTGCAAATTTTAATAAAATTACTATTTAACAAAATCTTAAGCTCCATTGTCTGTTGTGGCACATTACTCTTTTATTATACTGTACAAGTGTGTACAGTATATTGAGAAAAATAGAGAAATGTTTTAGGGAATAATTATTGCATCAGCAAGGGAAAATTAATTTGTACTATAATTGCTCTGTTTATATCAACAGGCATTTATTTGCAGGTCATCTGCCTGTATTTTCTATATAGGGTGAGAAAAGGAGCTATCTGGCACTCACAAAGTAAGATAGCACTTGTTGGCAAAGCTTTCAATATTGTGAGATTATTTCAATTTCAGAAATAATTTTGGCTTCTAATAAATCACAGTTAATAAGGGATGGGGTTAGAAAGCAAAGATGGGTGACAGAAAAGAAGAGAAAGATTCTAAATAGAATTTTTTTTAAAAAATATTTGATTTGCTGGCCTCTCCTGCCTTTGATACAATCTATAATGGGTAAAAAAAGAGACAGTGGGTGAATTATTACTTACAAAATCAGTTTTTTTTCTTAGCTAATACATGGCAACCGTGGTTTTTTGTTTTTGGAGGATAAAGATGAATGAAAAGTGTACTAATTTAAACTGAATAATGTCCACTAAAAATAAAAGAATAAGATGCAGCAGGAATGTCTTATTTCCTTTCCTCCCATCTTTGAATATAAAAATGTAGAAATGTTTTACTTAATGTAGACCAGATGTTAAACACTCCGCAATTACTTAAAAAAAACTTTAAAATAAATTATTCACAATAGCACTCAGGAATTTATGTATATTAACTGAGGATTAGCGCCAGTTAACATAATTTGTAAGAGTGACTGAGGGTATGTCACTCATAAACACTGCATACATCAGAATTGTATTTGGCAAATAAATCTTTGAGAACCTCATTCTCTGTGAAAACATCATAGCAGGACTGATGTTGGCAGCATGGTGTAATACTGCAAAATCCTAAGGGTAAAAATGTGCATTTTTTGTAAAGAAAATTGTGAGGGATAGAGTTATATAATTTGTATCATAACACATCTGTGTTTCCCTGAAAATAAGACCCACTCAGAAAATAAGGCCTAGCCTGATTTTGTGTGCGTGTGTGTCTAATATAAGCCCTACCACAAAAACAAGGCCTGGTTAAGAGCCCGCCCACTCCATCCCACCATCTGGTTGTTTGCTGCTGCAATGGGGCAGGAGAGCGTGTGTCACACTGGTGCCACCACCACGAGGTGAGGTGAGGCAGGTGGAGTGGTGGAGCTGCCCCACGTGCCCTGCATTCACTTACCTCAGGGGCCCTGCAGCCAGACCACTCCCCCCTCAACAACCTCCCCCCACCCGTTCAATGACCTGGCTGCCTGCCTGCCTCTTGCCTTTCACTCCACTCCTAAGCCAGACTGCCATGCTATGGAGGATGGGCATGGGAGTCTCAGTCAATTCGCTCCATTTCCAAGTACCCCATTTGCAAGCAGACAAAGCTTCCAGTCTCTGTCATTTCTCTGTCCGGGCGAAAAGTGTTTGGGCGATTCACTCCATTTCCAAGCACCCCATAGATGTCCAAACACTTTTTGCCCGGATGGAGAAATGACGGAGATTGGAAGCTTCATCTGCTTGCAAATGGGGCACTTAGAAATAGAACAAATCAGCTGAGCCTCCCACACCCATCCTCTGTAGCATGGCAGCTTCATCTGATTGTGGCAGGTGGAGGGAGGTGGCAGGGAAGGCTTGTGCTTCCCAGTTCTTCAGCTGAAGGCACGTTCCACCAGCACTGCCCCCAAAAATGAGCCCTAATGGGTCTTTTGGTCCAAAAAAAGATATATAAGACCCGGTCTTATTTTTGGAGAAACATGGTATGTCACAAACCTGAAGTAAAAGTCCATCTGAAAGCCTTCTATATATTACCCTCAAGCCCCAAACTATCCCATCAAAAATATTTTACATGTTTGAAATTTCTCTATGTTCTTCAAAAATCAGAAATGCCTTTTAAGGAGAGTATCTTAAATTCGAAAGTAAGCTGACTTCTGCAAAATTTGTTCAGTGGCAGACATATCATGGTTTTATAAGTTAGGCCCGACGTAGCCATCATTTCCCTTACTTTTCTACCTAGCCTTGACTACGCAGGGTTCAACAGATGTTTTCTACGTGAAGCTCTTCCGAGTCACTTGCTAAAGAACCTGATATTAACTGTATGTTGGATATGCACATATTTCTATAAAACGTAGTATTTTTCCAGTATTTCTCTCCAGTTGTGCTAGCAGAAATTCAACAGGCCTCATTGAGAGTCTTCTTTTAGAAGGGAAAGCAAAGGTGGTTCCCATTTCTTTGGGAAAGAAACAAAAATCTGGGATAAGATTCAGATTTTAATACAGAAGATTCTTAAAGTGAATATAAAAATTTAACCAGATACTCTTTTTTTGGTTTAATGGACAAAAAACTTGAAAAAAAATATGGAACCTTGCTGTAACCATGTTTCCCCGAAAATAAGACCCAATCTTACTTTTTTTTGCCTCCAAAAGAGGCACCAGGTCTTATTTTCGGGGGGAGGGGTCTTTTCCACAGTCTCACCTGTGGAGGCAGCACCAACAGCCACACCCATCTGACCCACTTCTTCTGCAGCTGAGAATGGAGCTTCAGCCTACATTTTGCAATTAGAGGCCTTCCCAGAATTGGATTCAATCCATAGCTCGGTTCTCTGCTTCAGAGGCCTCTGATGGCAAAATGCAGGCCAGGGCACACTGCAGAAGAAGTGACCTAGCTGCAACGGTAAGCGGGTGCTGGGCACGGAGGGCAGCTCCACCCCCACCCTACATTGATTTTTAGGCATGTGCCTCACCCCAAAACTAGGGCTTATTTTTGGAGTAGGGCTTATATTAGGCCCAAAATCAAGCCAGGACTTTTTTTTCGAGGTAGGTCTTATTTTTATGGAAACATGGTATATATGTTGTGCCATTTATGCACAAAAATGGAAATTCTCACAATGGACGAATGGCTGGAAAAACTGAGGGAACGAACAGAGATGGCTAAAGTTGTTCAAAGAAAATAATGCATCCAACTTTTTTTCTACTTGGAAACTGCTTCTCAATTTTGTGCTTGAGATGGGGGAAAAAAATAAACTTTGACTTTGGGTTTTCCTGATTAGATAAGTTTGATGATGTAGAAATGACTAGTACATATTAAGCCTGTAAAAGTAAAAAAGTTGGGGCTCTAATGTTATTCTACTGTGCTAAAAGGAATCAGAAGTCAATGCTTTTTTTTCCCCTCTCTATCCTACATTGTTTTCTCTCCCTTTTCCCTCCCCTCTTTTCCCACTATTTTCATTTGTATTTGTACTGCATACTTTGATACATTTAATAAAATTATAATTTTTAAAAAAGAGAAAGGAAAAAGTGCCATATGGAAGCTCCTCCCCCCCCTTATTTTTTAAGTAGACCATTTTCTCTCTTCTCTGTGAGTGGTTTCCTAGGGAACTCGAGGAGGAGAAGCTAGCATGTACTTAATTAAACTGCATTTTCCAAGAAAAATGTGTGGAACCAAATTCTCTTGCACTCACAAGCATGCCCATTGTAACAGTGGGGTTCAATGAACACTTCAAATAGTGTCAGCACAGGTGGAGTGATCCAACTGGCAAGCAGAATAAGCTATGTCCCTTGTACTTCATAATTAAAACAAATCCACACAGCCACTTGCTGTCAGAACAAGGCTACTTCAAGGCAGCCTCTTACAATTTACTTATTCATTTTTCATTTGTTAGTGTTGCAAAGTTTCCTTTGCATCTGTCAAGCAAAATCTGTGGCCCCTTAGCAAGAAGTTGATTAATTGACAGTTTGTTATTCGTGTCATGCTGCCGTATGATAGACATTCCTGCTTGTTTATTTAAACCAATTTTTATCCCATCTGTCAAAGGAGTTGGAGGCAGCTGGCAAACAATTCACAAACAATTAAAGAAAAATAAGATCAACCAAAATCAAACAGAACTATATACCTCTGTTGAAGAAGAGCTATCTTGAAATATTTGTTCAGTTTTTGACTTCAATCTTCACCTCTTTCCCCCTTGTTTTCTTCTTTCTGTGGAAGGGATTTCAGGATCTAGTATAGACTTAAATTGAGAGCAGCCCAGTAATTGAAAAAGGAAGGCTGCCATCTGGTTTTGCTTCCAGTGTTGTCTGAGTTGCAAATAATTGGATGCAAAGGCCCCTTTCCAATTAACAGTTGCAGAGAAGAGTGAATTTCAGTGGATACAGTTTAGGGCAGGGATAGGCAACCTTGGCTCTTTTATGACTCGTGGACTTCAACTCCCAGCATTCCTGAGCCAGCTACTGCCATTCTGGGAGTAGAAGTCCACGAGTCATAAAAGAGCCAAGGTTGCCTAGCCCTGGTTTAAGGTTTCTTTGAGTCCAGCCAGACACAATATACTTATTTTAATTTCCTCTTTTTCCCACCTTTTGAAGATTAGTTCTTTTTGTCTCCAATAAAACGTTAAGACGATGTGTCATCTTTCTCTCCAGTCCAGTATTTAATTCATATCAAAGCTTGGAAGTTTTAAACATGGCAGCTCTTCAAATAAAGCTGAAAATATACCAACATCAACATTCATGTAGTGTATTTTCAGAGCTTAGACACCTAGAAGCTATTTCTAATTAAAGGAAGGTTAACTTCCATAGCCTGAGCCTGGAGCTCTGTTATATTTTTTGCATGTTTAATTATAACTTCTGGAAGGTAAAGAGGAATGAACAGAAGACATGTGTTGAGTTAAGCTACCGGTACTTGAAATTCAAGCCACTGTTATATTTCCCTCTTAACTGCCTAAGTCCTAAGGCTTGATGGAGGGCTTTCTAAACCAATTCCTATGTTACATTGGCAGTATTAATTTAAAATAGTAAAGTCTGTGTTTTCTATTTATTTGAACCATCCATACAAGATGACTTTTCAGTTTGGTACTGCCCAGGAATGGTGTATCACAATGAAACCCACTGTAAAAAATGCTAGCAGATACTCACTGGATTCATATGCTATGTTAAGATATGGATGCTTCTTAACTGAGCCTCAGTGGTGGTGGGGGATACAGGTGACCTAAGACACTGAATCATGTTCAGACAAGTCACATTATATGAATGGTGAATATGTGTGTCCCATGAATATATGTGACCCATTTTGCAGCTATGAAGATTGTTGGATGAGCAGGCATAAAAACAGGGAAATGATTGAAGCCTGGGAAACAGGTCCCTCCTTAGTCAACAGGAGTGCTGATTTACCACCAACATATCAAGGAGGTGAGGGCTTGGCAGCCCAAACAAACAACAGTCAATGACTTAGTAACCAGCCATCAACACACAAATCAACATCTAAACAGCCACCATATAAACACCACACAGAGAACATCCCAAAGCACTGACTCTGCTAGAGAAAAGTTCCCTGAAGATGGACACCAGCACAAGTCTGAAAGCTCAGAAGACAAACCCCCTGGTCCTGGTGACCAACCCAGCTTGGATCCTACAAGTCACATTACATTTTATTGTTCTGGTAATCCAGCCACCATTTGCTAATTGAAGAATAGGTTTATGTAAAAAAAAATAGGGTGAGCCTCCATAGAACATCTGGCAAATAATAACCTGGATTATCATTAGAAATCCTTGCCAAATAAGATAAAATGGGCCATACATGAGAGGTTCTTGTCCTCTCACTTCAATAAAGCTTTCTTGATGTTGATACCTTTAACTTTTCAGAGCCCTATGGGAAGAAAACAAATAACAAATATAGCCCAAATAATCTTTTCTTCTTGGCCATCAAAAATGTGCCACTTCTAGATTGAGCATTGCATCTGACATTTGAGTTGTATGCTGAAGACCACACTCAAAAAGTAGCACGTGAAGAGAGGACAAAAATAAAATCAATTTCATTTTTTTTTACCAAATTAGAGTTCAGTTAAATATACCTTAAGTATACAGTTGCTTTCCAGGCATGCATTTCAGAATTTTTCCCTTATGACACATTAAAAATTGATAATAATAATAATGAGACTGTATAATGGTACCCAACTTTTCAGCTGAGCAAAGAACCTTGATTTAGTGAGGTGGGAGGGTTGGGTGTGTGTGTGTCTTCAAGTCAGCAAAGGACTTCCTGACAACTTCCAGGATTAGACCCTGCAGCTTTTTCACAAGATTTTTTAGTTTGGCATTGCCTGCTTCCTAGAGCTGAGAGAAAATGACTGGCCCAAGGTTACTAAGCTGGTTTTGTGCCTCAGGCAAGACTAAAATTCACAGTATCTCTGTTTCTAGTCTGCTGCCTTAATCACGACACCAAATTGGCTCTAATTTAGATCCTAGGAGGACTTTAATGGTTTCTTTTTCTATATTAATTTTTTCTAATGTTCCTGGGTTTTGGTTGTTCTTGGACCTTTCCAGAAAAGTTTAGTGAGAAGTAATTATGGCATGGGTCCGGATTACCTACGGGAGCACCTACTGCCAGCCTCAACACCCCTCCGTCCTGTACACTCCCACAGAGAGGGCCTCCTCAGGGTGCCACCGGTCAGAGAATGCCGGCTGGTGGCCCCCAGGGGGAGAGCATTCTCGGTGGGTGCGCCAACCCTTTGGAACTGCTTGCCTGCCGAAATCCGGATGGCCCCCAACCTTCGCACTTTCCGGCGTGACTTAAAAACCTACCTATTCCAGCAAGCCGGCCTGGCCTGATAGATTCTGGGGTTTCATTTGTTTTACTATTGTTTTACTGTATACTTACCTTGCTCTGTACACCGCCCCGAGTCCTTCGGGAGAAGGGCGGTATATAAAAACAAACAAACAAACAAACAAATAAATAAATAAATATAGTACAGGGGTCTTCAAACTTGGCCCTTTTATGACTTGTGGACTTCAACTCCCAGAATTCCTCAGCCAGGCACACTGGCTGAGGAATTCTGGGAGTTGAAGTCCACAAGTCATAAAAGGGCCAAGTTTGAATACCTCTGATATAGTAAATAATAATAATAATAATAATAATAATAATAATAATAATAATAATAATAATAATAATAATAATAATAAAAGTTGGAAGGGACCTTGGAGGTCATCTAGTCCAACCCACTGCTCAGGCAGGAAACCCTATACCCATGGTGGTGAACCTATGGCACGGGTGTCACAGGTGGCATGCAGAGCCCTCTCTGCGGGCACGCACGCTGTCGCTCCAGTCCTAGGCCTTCAGCTAGGTTTTATAAAACCTTTTCGCTTTAGGCCTCCACCGCCGTGTACAAAAAGAAAAGTTTCAATCAATCAATCAATTTCAACTTCTCCCGGGAAAAAAAAATTCTCACAAAGTTGGAATTGATGGACTGAACTTTTTAGTCCCACCCAGTCTGCCATTACCACAGCAGCCATGCCCACCCAATGAGACATGTCCACCCAATTGGCCACAACCACCCAAAGGGCCACACCCACCCAGCACCCGATGATACATAAGTGGGTTTTGGGTTGCAGTTTGGGCACTCAGTCTCTAAAAGGTTCACCATCACTGCCCTATACCATTTCGGACAAATGGCTGGCCAGTCTCTTCTTAAAAACTTCCAGTGTTGGAGCATTCACAGCTTCTGGAAACCGATTGTTCCACGGGTTAATTGTTCTAACTGTCAGGAAGTTTCTCCTTAGTTCTAGGTTGCTTCTCTCCTTGACTAGTTTCCATCCGTTGCTTCTTGTCCTGCTTTCAGGTGCTTTGGAGAATAGCTTGACTCCCTCTTCTTTGTGGCAGCCCCTGAGATATTGGAACACTGCTATCATGTCACCCCTTGTCCCTTCTCTTCATTAAACTAGACATACCCAATTCCAGCAACCGTTCCTTATATGTTTTAGCTTCCAGTTCCCTGATCACCTTTGTTGCTCTTCTCTGTACTCTAGAGTACTCATCTGTACTCTAGATGAGCTTCCAAATTCAAACAACACGCACCATAACAAGTCAGTATTTTAAAGAACCTGTCCATATAAGGAATCTACAGGTCCATAAAAGTATACTCTGTAGACTCACTCTAATTTTTTTCTGATTATTGGAAAGTTTAGCTGTAAAACATTTGCTTTCTGATGTGTTTTGAAAATTTTATTGTTGTAACCAGAGAATTACTTAAAGAAAATAAAGGAACAAAATAACCACTGATTGTTCTGAAGAAAAATAATTTTCTAGAAAAATAGTCTGGTAGATTGTTTACATGCTATCATCCATAACCAAATGAACAAAGCAAAAGGGGGAAAAATAATCAAAGCTTATTTTTATTTTTTTTCTTTTGAGGGTTCTTTTGAAATATTTTTTTCAGGCTTCATCGTCTATGTGTCTTGCTTTTTTTCATTATTTCATTCTCAGCGCTTTTACTCAGCTAGATTTTTCATCCTGATTTTCATTTTTATTTTGATAATATGCCTGGATTCTCATGAGATAATGAAACAATGTAATTTCAGTAGAATCAACATACAAAATCTAAGGCCTTATAGTTGGGCATTAGATTGTTGCCATAACTAGAACACAAGATGGAAGAGTCTGCCTTTATAATCAGTTCACAAAAGGGGAAGAAGACACATTTCTGTGTATGCACAGCATCTATATAAGGAGAGTTACATAAACAAGGAAGACCCTCATGCTAAATCTGGGAAATAGATTACATAAATACGCAGATGGAACCAAGCTCTGGATTATCTATAACCCATCCCCTGATCATAAAATGAATTCTAGTCACAGCTAGAAAGCTTGCATAATTGCAATACTATTGACTGGACTATAACAAAAGCATTGATGGGTTTGATGGCTTTTCAAGTCTTGGGCAACATCCTTATTAGTAATTTGATGGGTTAATTGCTGTAAAAAAATAGAGACAATGATCCAATGATAAGAATCAGAAGGGTCACACTGAATTAAACTAATATTCATCTTGTCCAGCCTTTTGTTTCCACTCAGATGCTTTGGGAAAGCCACAAACAGGACACAAACACTCTGATACTTTCCTGTTTATGTTCCTCACCAATTGGATTCAAACCAGATTTGATATAGGAGATAGTGGCTGCCAGGAAAGCTAACCATTATGCAACTGTATTGTGTGAATCTATTTCCCCCCCCCCAAATCTATATAAGCTAATAGACACATCTTGTAGCATGTCCCATAATTTGATTAGCTGCTATGTGAATAGATACTTCCTTTTATTTGAAGAACCATCTTTTCCTGGTCAGCAGAACGGGGAGGCAGGAGATGCTACAGGTCCCCCATCCTAAGGAGTACATCTACAGAATCAAGAAGGGCCTTCTCTGTTGTGGCTCCATCCCTGTGGAACATCATCCCTTTCCGGAGATAAGATTACCCCTTCCCTCGACACTCTTTCAGAAGGCCTTGCAGACCTGTTTTGACAATGGGCTCCCATAGTGGGATGAGGGCCATCAGAAGTCTTAATTGATTATTGTTGCCAGAAGTGGGGGGTTACTGCTTTTTATTGTTTTTATATTGGATTTTTATCTTTGTAAATTGCCTAGAGTCATTGAGTTAGTCAGCCATATATTTTTTAAATGAATATATAAATAAATCTGTCTTAAATTTCACACTATTCTGTTTCACTGAGTGATCATTATTACCAGACCGACAGAAGAGAATATTTGTAGCTCAAGGTTGAACTGTGGTGTCCTTGGTGCTCTCTGAGCTTGGTAGTTTCCTTGCAGATGTTTCATTAATCAAACTACCAGTAGGTAACATCTACTCCATAAAGAAATGTATGCAAGAAAACAATCAAGCTCAGAGAACCCACATTTTTAGGAGAGAAAGATAAAATGTCTTCCAGTCTAAATGAGAAGAAAAATAGAAGGACTAGATTCTAGAAGACATTAGAGCAGGTAGAAAACAATATGGCTGATGGATTACTATTTTTAAAGATCTGCCCACACTATCTAGTGTGGTTTGCTATTTGCTTTCTTCCTATATATTCTCCAGTACTAAGACAGTTCGAGGTTAAAAAGCAGAATAGTGGATATATTCCCTGCCCCTCTTGAGATGCTTGGTTTGGGGGCCTCCATCTTGTCAGTAAGAATTCTAAGAAGACTATGTACTCCAAGCATTCTGTATTGGTGGAACCAACATTTGCACGCTTACTGTAGCCTTCCTAGATAGCAGTCCGAATAGCTTGGAACTGCACTGAAATATCTCAAAGAACGGAAGTACATATTCCCACTAAATAGATAATAAATAAAAGATCAAAGCAAAAATTGTACTTGCATAAAAAGTAAACAGAAGAACTGTTCAAAAATAAGTTAAATGTATGATGAATGTCTAGCAATAATTTTCTCTTTGGTAGGAGTAAGCTGTTGTTCACATTGCAGCATTTTCTATCCACATATTTGGCTGGTGAAGCAGTCTGCCATTTTTTTTCTTTTTTCCATATATTTTATTGATTTTTTAAAACTTAAATCACTTAATAGCTGGTAAACGGTGTGTTTGCTGGGTATACATTTGTAAAAAAAATCATTAACCATTGGTTTCTATAATCCATAATCCACATAGTACATTTAGTCGATTGCCCCTTTTCCCCAAAATGTCTTCTTTGCAAACCTTGAATTAATACAGTTCTTATTATTTTGAAAAATAAGTTACATATATGATTATTTCCCAATATTCCTAGAAATAATAATCACATCAATATAATATTTCTTTTCTATCTAATCATTCTGGTTGCCTCATTTTATATCCTGTTACAGCCCTTATTTAGATTTATTTCTCCCATAATGTTCAAAGTATTCTTGCTGGTTAAGATCTTCTCAACAGTTAATTACATTTAAAGATTTAAATCCATTTTTCCCATATAAACTATCTCAACACTTTTACATTTCTTAAAGAATAGGTAAAAACAGTAAACAAAAGGAAAAGAGCAACAGTAAAAAAGTAAAATACTACTTAAAATATATATTCCTCCTAAGCTAATATATATTCATTCTCAAAATTTCTTATTCTTTTTAACCATAATTAAAAATATATTTAATCTTTAAATATTCCATTTAATGTGTCTAGTCATCTAATCCTTTAACTCTTATTCAAAACATTTTTTTCTTTTTTATACATTATAATTTTCCCACTAGGATTAAATCATGTTTTCTTGCTTTGTTAAGTTCCATCTTTGAGTCTCTATTTTCAATTTTATGTCCACTTATTTGTTTTGTCTGCTCCTTCTCTGTTGTTGTTTCTTGGAAGTTTTTGTTGTTGTAGAGTTAACTTAGAAATAGATTGATTTATATTTTCAAATTTATTTTGGATTTCTTTGTGATTTAAACTCATTGTTGTTTGAATTAATTGCAGTATATTATATATCTCCTCCTGAGAGGTATTTATGTTTTCTTGGTGTGTTCTATCTACATGTCTCTGATCCATGATGGCCAAAAGTTGAAGTTTTCCTTCTTTTCTGCAAATAGCTTTAGAATCCTGGTTAAATAGATATTTATTATCCAAAGAGTTCAAAAAAGTTTTTTTTCTAAAGTTTATAATTCACTCTTTGTCTGCAGCTGTTCTTTGTTATGAAAGCATTGAAGGTCACAAACACAGATTAGCTTTTCCCAGGTTTTGGCAAGTTCTCTATGGAGATCATAACTGTCATAATCTTCATCCACCACTAGGTGTCAGCATCTATTTAGTTTTCAATATGAACAATGGTCTTTAAAATGAGAGACTTAACCATTCAACATTTTTAAACTTGTCCCAAATTAAATTTTAGCTTTCAAGTTTATCAATTTATTTCACTACCATATATTTTGATCCTCCATGGAAATTTTAATTCATCACTTTCATTAGTATAAGGGTGGGGCAGAGGTCCCCCTCCTTCACTTTCGGAGGTATTTTGCTTCTTCGGGATCTTTTCCAGGAAATTAAGTGTGGAATGGAAAAGGGAAAATCAGATTCCTCACTCAGTTTCAAGCACGCTGTTTACTATTGTGCTGGTTAGTTCTTTTGGACTTCAGTTGCAAGTAGCTTGAGCTGATCGGTGAAATACAGCCTTTCTCCTGTTGGGTTAGAAGGCTTTCCCCAAGACAAATGGAATGACCACCATCATTCCAGAGTCGCCAGGACACCCTTCTTTCTTTGTCGCCTCTTTGGGGTGGCTTGGACCCATTAGGGTCTCCAGGTAGGATGAAAATTAGCCATAGGGGTGCAGCAGTCCACAAGCTCATGACCAGTCACTACCGCGCAGGACCGGAAGTCCTAGTCTGCCAGGTTTTTTTTCTATGTAGACATATTTGCTGAAATTATGGCCCTGATTTTGTAGGAAATGCTTTTAAAATTAAGACATACATTCAGAGTAGAATCTTAACTACCTGTTTGTATTATTCACTGCTGATTTTTTGATAAAGACTCTTTCATTGCCATGACTAGATTGTTAAAATTGTTAGTACAGTGAAAAATATTTTTGAACATTTGGGGTTTGAGAGAGAGTAAGAGAGATGGTGGGGCAATACAGTATTCTAATTCAATTATTACAATCTATTTCTACAATCTATTTCTCTGTATCTTCCTTGGATAAAGCTCTGAAAACTTGCATGAGTCAACCTATTGATTTGTTCATTGTTTTCCTATACCAGTCTCTCTTTTGAGTGCATTATGTCTGCAACAGATTACGAAAAGGGGAACCAGTTTTTTCATTGCAAGCGAACTTATTGTTATGACTGTGGGGATAACTTGGTGAAAGTTATTATTTGGAAAATGTGTTGAATTCAGTGGCTAAAACAAATATAAGAACAGTTTCTCTTTGTAGGACGTAATACATGTCAATAAAACATAAGGCTTTGTTATGAGAAAAAGCAAACAAAAGGCTTTTGGGATCAGTCCAATGTCTGAACTATTTAGCTAAATCCATGCGGCACTGCAGTTAAATAACATCATATTAGGAGATTGGGTTCCAGTGACTTGGCTATATAGCAGTTCAAAAAGGTCTCCACATGAAGACTATAAAAATCCAGGCTCATATCATCCCATATCATGTAAGTATGTCCATTAAGAATAAATACATACTCCTTCAAACATCCAACAATTTCAATTATCCTTGTATCAAAGACACTAAGTCAAAAAAGTCAAGTATTTGGGAATTTACTTAACAGCAAGATGCATAAAAGTAAAAGAGGATAATTATATAAAATTGTTAAAACAAATAAAACTGGACTTAGAAATGTGGAAAAACCTTCAATTGTCAAAGCTGGGGAGAATAGACACAGTTAAAATAAGCATCCTACCGAAAATACTTTTCCTATTCCAAATGATTCTGGTAAAACTAGAAAAAGCTTTCTTTGATGAACTGAATACAGTAATATTGAAATTTATCTGGCAAGGGGGAAAAAAGCATGAATCAAAGCAAAAATGCTACAGGAAGCTAGAGAAAGTGGAGGATTTGGACTCCCAGATTGGAGGTTATATTACCAAGCAGCTATCTTAACATGGATTAAGGAATGGATAATGGTCAGAGATAAAAGACTAGAGAGGCATGACCTGAAGATTGGCTGGCATGCCTTTCTGTGGTATGGGAAGAATAAAGCACATAGATACTTTCAGAACCACGCCATAAGAAATGTGCTTCTTTTAGAATGGGAAAAAAATAAAAGAAAAAATTTATATTAAGATACCTGAATGGCTTTCAACAATGGAAGCCTTTGCTTACCCAAATTTAATTAACTATGACAAACTTGTAACTTATAAAGATATACTGGACAATGAAGGAAGATTGAAATCTAGACAAGACCTACAACAACAAGGTATTGACCTAGCATGGTGGCCATACTTGCAAATCCAAACAAGATATGAAAAAGATGTGAAAACAATGGGACTCTATAAGGAACAGACAGAATTCAATCTTATATTGTTAAAAACAAATGAGAAGCTGATTAAAAAACTGTACAGATTTCCACTTAATCTAAAGATGGAAGAAGAACAAGTCAAAGAAACAATGATAACATGGACAAAAAACTTTGGTCATACTATAGAGCTAGAAGAATGAGAAAAACTATGGGACAGAAATATTAAATTAATCAAAACTATACCATATAAAGAAAACTTGTATAAAATGTTTTATAGATGGCATATGACACCAGTGAGATTAGCGAATATGTTTAAAAATACTTCAAATGTTTGTTGGAAATGTAATCAAAGATTAGGTACTTATTATCACATCTAGTGGACATATCCTAAAGCTAAAAGGTTTTGGCTTAAAAATACACTTATGGTTGGAGAAGACTAAAAAACAAATAGAATTTAAACCAGAATTGGGTTGTTTTAGGAATGATAGGACCTAACTATGATAAGGAGAGTGGATATTTAATATTACATGTACTAACAGCAGCGAGAATTGTATTTGCCCAATATTGGAAAAAAGAAAATTTAACGACTAAAGAAGTATTAATTAAGAAAATATTAGAGTGTGCAGAAATGGATAGACTAACTTTAGAGATTAAAGAGAAAGAACACTTAGTTTACTATAGAACCTGGAATAAATTTTATTAATGGCTAGAAAAATGAATTAGAGAGAAAGGAATATGATATGTAATTTTGACTATATATTAGCAAGAACAATATTATGGATTGTTTATGACAATTAACTATATTTACTATTATCAATCATTAGATCTATTACTATTATGTACATATATTACTATTATGTACATATCTGCAGATGATACCACTCTAATGGCAGAAAGTGAAGAGGAGCTAAAGAGCCTCTTGTTGCGAGTGAAGAAGGAGAGTGCAAAACTTGGGTTGAAACTAAACATTAAGAAAACTAAGATCATGGCATCTGGCCCTCTCAATTCCTGGCAAATAGATGGGGAAGAAATGGAGGTAGTGACAGATTTTATTTTCCTGGGCTCCAAGATCACTGCAGATGGGGACTGTAGCCAAGAAATTAAAAAACGCTTGCTCCTTGGGAGGAAAACCATGGCAAATCTAGACAGCACACTAAAAAGCAGAGACATCACCCTGTCAACAAAAGTGTGTATAGTCAAGGCTATGGTCTTCCCAGTTGCAATGTATGGCAGTGAAAGCTGGACCATAAGAAAGGCTGAGCGCCAAAGAATTGAAGCCTTTGAACTATGGTGCTGGAGAAGACTCCTGCGAGTCCCTTGGACTGCAAGGCGATCAAACCGGTCAGCCCTAGAGGAGATCAACCCTGACTGCTCTTTAGAAGGCCAGATCCTGAAGCTAAAACTCAAATTCTTTGGCCACCTAATGAGAAGGAAGCACTCACTGGAGAAGAGCCTAATGCTGGGAAAGATTGAGGGCAATAGAAGAAGGGGACGACAGAGAATGAGGTGGCTGGATGGATTCACTGAAGCAGTAGGCGTGAGCTTAAATGGACTCCAGAAGATGGTAGAGGACAGGAAGGCCTGGAGGAACATTGTCCATAGGGTCGCGATGGGTCGGACATGACTTCGCAACTAACAACATCAACATATATCTACCCAGACAATATGCTGTTTGCCAAATATTGGAAATATTATTGGGGGAAACTCCAACCCCAACCCTGACCCCAACCTCCCTTGCACCCTAACCCTAACCCCTACCCTTCCACTCCTTTCCTAACCCTATAAAAACCAATAAAATCTTTTTTAAAAAAAGACACTAAGTATTTATAATTATTCTTGTTAGATTGTTAGATCACCGTGGCTCGGTTCAGACATTATGATAAATTATAACATTATTTGCTTTTAATATTGTGTAAAGTATAAAACTCAGCCACTGGGTTGAAACAATATGGATTATAGCTTTGTATTATATGAATCAGGCTGTTGTATTTGTTCAATACATGATGCGGAACTCAACCTATGTGTAGTTTTCACATGGCCACCAAAAGGGATTTTTGAAGTGATGCATTATTTTGTTTTTCCCCTCTCTTGACTTCCACAGTTTCTATAAACAGCTCAAAAGACAAATATCTAATGTTAAAACAAAAACAAAGGCATCTGTGACTGAAATTTGGGCTTGAAAATTAACTGTGCATAAATCACAAGGCCTGCAATTAGCTCTCACCCCTGACCATGCATAGAACAGGAATAACATTGTTCTTCAAATTGAAGAATTATAATAGCAATTGCAAATATATCTACAATGTTCAAAAACAGGTGATTACAAATAAGGGAAAGTGACTGTCTATCATCTATCTAATGGATAGCTACTGGCATACCTATTGGCAGCCTATCATGGTTGCATACTTATTTTGAATTAGAAGTACAATGTCCAGTGCAACAAAGATGATTGGGGGACTGGAGGCTAAAACATATAGGGAACGGTTGCTGGAATTGGGTATGTGTAGTTTAACGAACCCCTTCATGAATTACTGCCTTGTCGTGGCGAAGGGGCTTGCATAATTCAATGAAGCTATGAGCTATGCCGTGCAGGGCCACCCAAGATGGACAGGTCATAGCAGAGAGTTCTGACAAAACGTGATCCACTGGAGAAGGAAATGGCAACCCACTCCAGTATCTTTGCCATGAAAACCCTATGGACAGTACCAAAAGGCAAAACGATATGACGCTGGAAGATGAGCCCCTCAGGTCGGAAGGTGTCCAATATGCTACTGGGGAAGAGCAGAGGGCTAGTACTAGTAGTGCCAGAAAGAATGAAGCGACTGGGCCAAAGCCGAAAGGACGCTCAGCTGTGGATATGTCTGGTGGTGAAAGGAAAGTCCGATGCTGTAAAGATTTTTTCTCCATAGGAACCTGGAATGTAAGATCCATGAATCAAGGAAAGCTGCACGTGGTCAAACAAGAGATGACAAGACTAAACATTGACATCTTAGGTATCAGCGAACTAAAATGGACAGGAATGGGTGAATTTAATTCAGATGACCATCAGGTATACTACTGCGGGCAAGAATCCCTCAGAAGAAATAGAGTAGCCTTCATAGTCAATAAAAAATAGGAAAAGCAATACTGGGATACAATCCTCAAAATGACAGAATGATCTCAGTTCGAATCCAAGGCAAACCATTCAATATCACAGTAGTCCAAGTCTATGCCCCAACCACCGGTGCTGAAGAGGATGAAATTGACCGGTTCTATGAAGCCCTACAGCACCTTATAGAACTAACACCCAGAAATGATGTCCTTATCATCATGGGGGATTGGAATGCTAAAGTAGGAAGCCAAAAGATAACTGGAATAACAGGCAACTTTGGCCTTGGAGTACAAAATGAAGCAGGGCACAGGCTGATAGAATTTTGTCAAGAGAATACGATGGTCATAGCAAACACTCTTTTCCAACAACCCAAGAGACGGCTTTACACATGGACATCACCAGACGGTCAACACAGAAATCAGATTGATTATATGCTCTGCAGCCAAAGATGGAGAAGCTCTATACAGTCAGTAAAAACAAGACCAGGAGCTGACTGTGGCTCAGACCATGAGCTTCTTGTTGCAAAGTTTAGGCTTAAATTAAAGAAAGTAGGGAAAAGCGCTAGGCCAGTCAGGTATGAATTAAATCATATCCCTGTTGAATATACAGTAGAGGTGACAAATAGATTTAAGGAATTAGATCTGATAGACAGAGTGCCTGAAGAACTATGGACAGAGGTTCGCAACATTGTACAACAGGTAGCAACCAAAACCATCCCAAAGAAAAAGAAATGCAAGAAAGCAAAATGGCTGTCTGAGGAAGCTTTGCAAATAGCTGAGGAAAGGAGAAAAGCGAAAGGCAAGGGAGAAAAAGAAAGATATGCCCAATTAAATGCAGAATTCCAAAGAATAGCTAGAAGAGATAAGAATGCCTTCTTAAATGAACAATGCAAAGAAATAGAAGAAAACAATAGAATAGGGAGGACCAGAGATCTTTTCAAGAAAATTGGAGAGATGAAAGGAACGTTTCATGCAAAAATGGGCATGATAAAGGACCAAAATGGCAGGGACCTAACAGAGGCAGAAGAGATTAAGAAGAGGTGGCAAAATTACACAGAAGAACTATACAAGAATGAGCTTAACGTCCCTGATAATCACAATGAGGTGGTCACTGACCTCGAGCCAGACATCCTAGAAAGTGAAGTGAAGTGGGCCTTAGAAAAGCTGAGCAACAACAAAGCTAGTGGAGGTGACAGTATTCCAGCTGAGCTATTCAAAATCTTAAAAGACGATGCAGTAAAAGTGCTACACTCAATTTGCCAGCAAATTTGGAAAACTCAACAGTGGCCACAGGATTGGAAAAGATCAGTTTACATTCCAATTCCAAAGAAAGGCAGTGCCAAAGAATCTTCAAACTATCGCCCCATTGCACTCATTTCTCATGCTAGTAAAGTTATGCTTAAAATTCTACAAGCTAGACTCCAGCAGTATGTGGATCGAGAACTACCAGAAGTACAGGCAGGATTTCGAAGAGGCAGAGGAACTAGAGATCAAATTGCTAACATACGCTAGATCATGGAGAAAGCTAGAGAGTTCCAGAAAAACATCTACTTCTGCTTCATTGACTGTGCTAAAGCCTTTGATTGTGTGGATCATAACAAACTCTGGCAAGTCCTTAAAGAGATGGGCATACCAGACCATCTTATTTGTCTCTTGAGAAATCTATATGCGGGCCAAGAAGCAACAGTGAGAACTGGACACGGAACCACTGATTGGTTCAAAATTGGGAAAGGAGTCCGGCAAGGCTGTATACTGTCGCCTTGCCTATTTAACTTATATGCAGAGCACATCATGAGAAAGGCAGGGCTAGATGAATCAAAAGTTGAAATTAAGATTGCCGGAAGAAACATCAACAACCTAAGATATGCAGATGATACCACTCTAATGGCAGAAAGTGAAGAAGAACTAAAGAGCCTCTTGTTGCGGGTGAAGAAGGAGAGTGCAAAACTTGGGTTGAAACTAAACATTAAGAAAACCAAGATCATGGCATCTGGCCCTCTCAATTCCTGGCAAATAGATGGGGAAGAAATGGAGGTAGTGACAGATTTTATTTTCCTGGGCTCCAAGATCACTGCAGATGGGGACTGTAGCCAAGAAATTAAAAAATGCTTGCTCCTTGGGAGGAAAGCCATGGCAAATCTAGACAGCACACTAAAAAGCAGAGACATCACTCTGTCAACAAAAGTGCGTATAGTCAAGGCTATGGTCTTCCCAGTTGCAATGTATGGCAGTGAAAGCTGGACCATAAGAAAGGCTGAGCGCCAAAGAATTGAAGCCTTTGAACTATGGTGCTGGAGAAGACTCCTGCAAGTTCCTTGGACTGCAAGGCGATCAAACCGGTCAGTCCTAGAGGAGATCAACCCTGACTGCTCTTTAGAAGGCCAGATCCTGAAGCTAAAACTCAAATACTTTGGCCACCTAATGAGAAGGAAGGACTCACTGGAGAAGAGCCTAATGCTGGGAAAGATTGAGGGCAATAGAAGAAGGGGACGACAGAGAATGAGGTGGCTGGATGGATTCATTGAAGCAGTAGGCGTGAGCTTAAATGGACTCCAGAAGATGGTAGAGGACAGGAAGGCCTGGAGGAACATCGTCCATAGGGTCGCAATGGGTCAGACACTACTTCGCAACTAACAACAACAGTTTAACGAAGAGAAGAGTGAGAGGTGACATGATAGCAGTGTTCCAATATCTCAGGGGCTGCCACAAAGAAGAGGGAGTCAAGCTATTCTCCAAAGCATCTGAAAGCAGGACAAGAAGCAATGGATTGAAACCAGTCAAAGAGAGAAATAACCTAGAACTAAGGAGAAACTTCCTGACAGTTAGAACAATTAACCAGTGGCACAACCTGCCTCCAGAGGTGGTGAATGCTCCAACACTGGAGGTTTTTAAGAAGAGACTGGACAGCCATTTGCCTGAAATGGTATAGGGTTTCCTGCCTGAGCAGGGGGTTGGACTAGATGACCTCCAAGGTCTGTTCCAACTTATTATTATTATTATTATTATTATTATTATTATTATTATTATTATTGTTGTTGTTGTTGTTGTTGTTGTTGTTGTTGTTATTATTATTATTATTATTATTATTATTATTATTATTATTATTATTATTATTATTATTATTATTATTATTCCGTAAGTGGCAACTTTGAAAACAGCCCTATCAAAAGTAATGGTTTTCTTCAAGCACCAGCTTTTTCACTGCAAGGCAACTTACTGCTGTGACTGAGGGTATAACTCAGTGAAAGCATCAGCAATAAGTTGTCTTTGAAAATGTCTTTGGACAATGCTGGCTCCCTTGGTTAAGAAATGGAGATGAGCACTGCCCCCTAGAGTCAGAAATAGCAGTAGCAATAGCACTTAGATTTATATACCTACTGCTTTATAGCGCTTTACAGCTCTTTCTAAGTGGTTTACAGAGTCAGCATATTGCCCTCAACAATCTGGGTCCTCATTTTACTGATCTCAGAAGGATGAAAGGGTGACCAGTTCAGAATCAAACTCCTAACAGTGGAATGCAGAATTAGCCTGCAATACTGCATTCTAACCACTGTGCCAGCACACCACCACGGAGAGGGGAAACATTTACCTTTAACTTTAGGGGCAGATATTTTAAAAATAATAATAATAATAATAATAATAATAATAAATTTATACTTTTTCCAATACCAGGTGCGATAGTGGAGCATATACTGTAATTCCTAAAGTAATCCTCTATCTCTGTATCCTTCAATGAAGACATGAACAGGATGTTTTAGCTCTCTGATTGATGGCAATGGGGAATCCTTTTGCACTAAGAGGATACCTTTGGGATGTAAATGAGTGTAAGTTTAAGACAGAAATAAGGATGGAAGACATTTCCTTCTTTTTTATTTTGTGTTCATAGACGCAAAGTATATGACACAGGTATTATGCTTTATCAATTTGATTACAAAGGACACAATAAGTATTTGAAGGGAAGCAACATTTTAGAACTAAATGCAAAAAGCAACAACACAAGAAGCATTCTCCCCAGGAGAATTAAATATACTTAAGGCCATTTTGCCTGTTCTGAAATGAAAAATGCTCCTAGCCATTAATGCCTCATTTTTCTATGTAGGCAGCTGAAGAATTCATAAATAATCGGGGCTTAGTTTTGGGGGGGGGGTCTCCTAGATAGCTTCTGCCAGTTTAAACACATGAACAATAGAGTGTACAAGATTTTCTACAGAACATCTTGACCTTCTCATTTTATTCCTAAGTTGTCATTTCAGTCTTGTGCTGTCTCTGTGCTAGGCAGACTTCATTTTAACCATTCCTAATCAGCAGAGATGTTTCTGTACTAGAACCAGTGCTAAGATCCAGTGGTTCATCACTGGTCCAAGATCTTCAGGAGGAGAAATTTAATAGGAAAAAAATTGAAAGTGAAATCCTAAAAAGTTAATACACATAACATAAGAATCAGCAGGGACTTGGTAAGGGGAGATGGGTGGCTAGGAGAATTCCTGGTTATATGATGCTACATTTCCCAAAAAAAGAGTGTTCTGTTGATCTGCCTTGAAGCAAGATTAGATCATATTACAACTTGGACCATTGGCGGATATATACGTATCTAATCTTTTCCCATTTGGAAATTGTTTCTGGATTTTGTGCTTGTGATGAAAAATAATGAAATTTTGAGTTTGAGTTTGCTGATTAGATCAGTTTGCCATCATAGAAATGACTAGTCTTTATGACTGTGTAGAAGTAAAAAGTTGAGGCTTTAGTGTTACTATCTTCTCCCACACTAAAAAGAATCAGACGTCAATGCTTTTTTTCTCTTTTCTCCTTCTACCGCATACTTTTTCCTTTCCCCCTTTCCTTCCTCTCTTTTCCCATTTATTTTCATTTCCTTTGTATTTTGTATTCTGATTAAACTAATCAAATTTTTTAATATTGGGTCTTTGGCAGATATATTTAAAAACATCAAAATTAGAGAAACTTTCTGCTGAATTTAATCTTCATTTTGGAAGATTCTTGATGAAAGGTTTTCACAGCATAGGGGTATCCCTTCTGCAAATATACATATCAAACCCTCTTACCCAAAAGAGATCTTCCCTCATAGTTTTGCTGCTGATTTTAACAAATAGGACAACAAAATTTGCTTTGTCATTTTGACTAAGATACACATAAGCACTCATAGACATATTGATATTTAGTTTGCGTGAGCTTGCCACATAGAAAAATCCATACACATATTGCTTTGTAATTTAAAATGCTTAGCATGAAACAGGAAATCAGAAATTACACTATTTAAATTTTCCATCTGCTTTAAATGTTCCTGTACGTACAGTTATCCAATCTCTCTTTCTATATTTCTCTTTGACAAAATTTTGTTCTTATGATTGGCTTACGTAAACAATACAAAGACACTGAATTGCAAATGGATGCTTTGAAGCAGGTAGTCAGTTACTGAGCATACAGTCAAGTCCTTACTAATGTTATTCTAGCATGGTGTTTTATCAATTTCACTTTTCTAGTTTGGGATTTAATAGGATGGGGAATACCAGGAAAAAAAAACCTGAGGTTATCTTCTTTCATATAGCACAGGCTTAACAATTACTTTTAAGTTGATGGGCATGTTTCATTGTTGCTAAGCAACCAGTACAGATTTCTCACATCAAGATGGCTGTCTGGTATCAGGTTGATAGTAGAATTGACTCATTTAAAAAGTTTTAAATTATTAACACAATCTTCACGAAGTGTTATTCCATGTTTCAAAAAGATCTTGTATAGTTTTATAATCCTAAAATGAGATATGAGTGGTTGATAGTAATCATTTAATCAGAATAGAGCTAGAAGGGACCTTGGAGGTCTTCTAGTTCAACCCCCTGCTCAAGCAGGAGACCCTACACCATTTCAGATAGGTGGCTTCTTAAAATCCTCCAGTGATGAAGCACCTATAACTTCTGAAGGCAAGTTGTTCCACTGGTTAATTGTTCTCACTGTTAGGAAGTTTCTCCTTAATTCCAGGTTGCTTCTCTCCTTAATTATCCATTATTTTTTGTCTTGCCTTCTGGTCCTTTGGAAAATAAGTTGACCACCTCTTCTTCGTGGCAGCGCCTCAAATATTTGAATACTGCTATCATGTCACCCCAGCCCTTCTTTTCTCTAGACTGCTGCACACTGCTGGCTCATGTTTAAATGATTGTCCACTAGGACTCCAAGGTCCCTCTCACAGTTACTATTTTGGACCTGTACCTTTGGCTTTTCCTGCCTAAATGTAAAAACCTTGCTTTTCTCCACATTAAATTTCATGTTGTTGGATAGGGCCCATTGTTCAAATCTGTCAAGATCTTTTTGGACCCTGAGCTTGTCTTCTGGGGTGTTGTCTATTCTTGACAGCTTTCTGTCATCTGCAAATTTGACGAGTTCCCCTTCTATTTTCTCATCTAAATCTTTTATAGAGATATTGAAGAGTACCGGGCCTAAGACAGAACCTTATGGTACCTCACTGCTTCCTTCCTTCCATGTAGATGTAGTTCCATTAAATACTATTCACTGAGTATGGTTTGTCAGTTACAAATCCATCTGGTGGTGATGCTGTCTATCCCAAATTTTTCTAGTTTACCAAGATGTTTGTTTGTGGTCTTCTTTGTCAAATGCCTTGCAAAAGTCTAAGTATACTATGTCCACAGCATTTCTCTAATCTACTAATTTGGTCACTCTGTCAAAGAATGAAAAAAGATTCGTTTGGCATGATCTGTTAGCTATAACTTTATTTGTTTCTAGATGTTCACAGATCTGTTTTTTTATCATTTTTTTTAGTATCTTCCCAGGTATTGATGTTAGACTGATTGGTCTGTAGTTTTCTAGGTCTGCTTTTTTCCCCCTTTTTTGAAGATAGGAACCATATCAGCTCTTTTCCAATCCTCTGTTCCCTGGTGCTGCAAGACTGTTTAAAGATATGGTAGAATGGTTCTGAGATGACATCTGCCAGTTCCTTCGGAACTCTGAGATGTAATCCATCAGGTCCCAGTGATTTATATTCATCAAGATCAGACAGGTGTTCTCTTACCATTTTCTTGCTTATTTTAATTTTTATTTCTAGTCTGTTTTTTACAGTTATGTGATTGGTAAGTTGGGCTATAGTTTCTTTTTGCATGAAGACTGATGCAAAGAATAAGTTAAGCAGCTCTGCTTTCTCTCTATTGCCTGTTACTTCTTTGCCATCTTTTCTCTTTAGTGGACCGATTGTTTTCTTCACTTTTTTCTTGTTGTTTATATGTTGAAATAAACTTTTTATTATTGTTGTTGCAAGTCTTTGTTCATTCTGAGCCATTGTTTTCCTGACTTCATCTTTGCAGATTCAGACTATCTGTTGATATTCTGCTTTAATTATGTCTCTCTCTTTCCATTTTGTGTACTTATCCTTTTTGTCTTTCAGTTTATCAGAGAAAACTTTGTACAGCCATGCTGGATTTCTTGTTTTTCTTTTTCAGTGGTATTGTGTTGACTGGGTTTTTATGATCATATTTTGCAGAAATTCCTACACTTCTTGAGTTGTTTTCCCCTTTAGGATTTTTATCCATGGAATTTTTCTTGGGGTCTCTTTGAGTTTATTAAAATCAGCTCTTTTAAAGTTTAAGACACTAGTTGGATTATGTTTTATTATAATAAGCTGTTCAGATGGTTTGTGACAGGCTGGCAACTTGGTCCTGTTGAGTTGCATGGATGGATGTTGCTTGCTTAACCTCCTCCCTGTTCTATCTTTATAATGAACAAATCCAACCTACTCTACATCAGTACAATTGTTTCACCAGTATAATACAATGCTTCCACACCAGTACAACCTTAATTGTTTTTTGGAAGAAACACAGCAGACAATAGGATATGCAAACTATTTTTCCATTTGTTGTTAGACATAGGTAAAGGTAAAGGTAAAGGTTCCCCCACACATGCGTGTTAGTTGATTCCAACTCTAGGGGGCGGTGCTCATCTCCGTTTCAAAGCCAAAGAGCCAGCACTTGTCTGAGGATGTTTCCGTGGTCATGTGGCCGGCATGACTAGACGCCAAAGGCATACGGAACGCTGTTACCTTCCCACCGTAGTGGTCCCTATTTTTCTACTTGCATTTTTATGTGCTTTCAAACTGCTAGGTTGGCAGAAGCTGGGACAAGTAACAGGCGCTCACTCTATTATGCGGCACTTGGGATTCGACCTGCCAAACAAACATAGTCAACCCTTAACATGTTGGAATGAGCTTGTAAAATTAACTTTGTAGTGATTAAGTTGTTGACTATATAAGAATACAGATTATAAAATGCATGGTTGATACACTATTTTTCTTCTTGTAGCCAGAGGCAAGTTACACTAATTTTCTACTGCAGTCACAACTAAACATGCAACTTTCAAATTGAAAAAGGAGATGATTGGTAAGTATGAGATCTAATTCACCAGTTCTTTAGTTACTGTAATAACTATAATACTTTAGTAATTGCATGTTCACTTGGATAGGTATCTTCAAAATTCATCCTAAGCTTCAGCAACTGGATACACCTTCATAGGAGCCATGATAGCACAGTGGTTAAAATGCGGTATTGCAGGCTAACTCATTGCTCATTGCCAGGAGTTCGATCCTCACCAGCCCAAGGTTGGCTCAGCCTTCTATCCTTCTGAGGTTGGTAAAATAAGGACCCAGACTGTTGGGGGCAATATGCTGACTCTGTAAACTGCTTAAAGAGGGCTGTAAAGCACTATGAAGTGGTATATAAATCTAAGTGCTATTGCTATTGCTGTTACCATTCCATATAAAGTACGGTATATAGAAGCCTAGTTATATAATCTATATTCCTGGCACATTTTAAATCTATAGGTCCCTATATAGCCACGGAGAAGCTAGCTTATTTGTTCTATGAAAGGCATAGTAGAGGATCACTTCTCAATTTCTCTGCTATGTTCATTATGATAAGCTGAATATCAAACCTTTCATTTTATACAACAACAAAGTAACTCAATTAAAACTCCCACAATTGCAGAGATAACCTTGAGAGAAAATAGATTCTCAAAAAAGAGACATAATTATTATTCAGTTCGATGCTTACCTCAAAGGAAGTTTATCCCCAAGTTACTTTACGTAGGATTTCATATCAAGCAGCTACTGAGTCCATAGAAATGAACTACCTAGACACTATTAATCTCCTATAACAGCATGAGAGCCATATTTTCAAGCCTTATATAGTGTGATGGTTGTTTGTTTTCCAAGGATGGAGCATCCCACAGCATAGAAAATAACTGTATGCAATGCTTTATTACAGCACACATCTTCCCCAACAATTTACTGTTGCCCTGAGTTCTTGACACCCTCCAAGGCTTTACAAGTTGATGTAGCCAAATAACAAAACTGTTAGCTGGAGGTGGTAGATGCACTAACACAGAAGGCACCCCCACCTCTTCCCCCCCAAATCCATGGGTTTTTTTAGTTTAATTTTTATCTGTTTTTATATTTATGGTTGTTGGATATTTGTCTATTATCTCATTATAAGCCACTCAGAGTTCTTTTATTTATTTTTTATTTTAATCCCATTTATATCCCGCCCTTCTCCGAAGACTCAGGGCGGCTTACAATTTAAGCACAAACCAATGTGCTTAGCAATAGCCTTCATTCTATGTATATGCCTGCTTATTAGGGCTTTCCCCCCCCCCCAAGCGGCATTATTACATTATTGCTTTGAACCGTGAGATGGGTGGCAAATAAATTAGATAACAATAATAAATAGGTCTTTGATGTTCAGTCCTTGCCGCATGTTAAAGTCTTAAAGTATGTAAAGTGGCCTACAGCCTTTGCTTCACTCCAAAGGTTTGTTGGGATTAGGTGTCTCAGCCTGGCTGCTCTTTTTGTGATTGCTGCTGAGCGACAAGCTCTGCTCTTAAGCAGAGTTGCTACTGAGCACTCCAGTTGAACTGTATCTTGTGGTCCTGGCAGCCTTTTTGCTGCCTGTAATAACTGTAATTGCCCAAACATTGCTTCTTAGACCGTTTACTTTCTTCTCCTCATTCACCTACACACCCACCCATGCTCTGTGTTTCCCTTTTGTAGGCTACAGGTAAGAGTGCCAGTGAGGTGAGGTAGCTACGGACATCAGCATATTCCTCAAAATGCCAGAGTATAGCTTAATTAGCCAGACAAGTGGGACACCATCATGGATGCCTGTGAGTGAGATTATGTCATTTCTCTCAGCAAACTATGCAGTGGGGGGGGGGAATGAGCCCACCTCCTCTCACCGTTCTGAGGTGAAAACTTTTATGGCCCTTGAGGAAAGCCGAATTGGGAAATGCATCTACCTGCTGCATCTGTTTTCCCAAATGGAAAGTGAGGTCCCTATTTGATTCTGTCAAGATAAAGCCAAAGATGTGATTAAGCAGACCATCACAGATTTCAATATGAAATGCATGAAACTATAAGACTATTATGTTCTATAAGAGCAAATCAAAGTAAGTGTCCTGCAGACTGTCTAAATTAATTTATGTATCCAAGATATTGATGGACATTTTCCTGAGACCACTTTGACACTCTCACATCAGCAGACTTCTAGGGCAAAATACATGTGAATTTGAAGAGGAAGAATCAATCAAATGCATTATCTTAAGAGACAAACTTTATAGCAAAAAATGGAAAGCTTTATACAAGGTGATTATTGATGTTGCTTACAGAAGGACAGGCTGGTTGGATGAATTTGTGATGTATGAAACAAACTGAAGAGTGATTTATTCAATTGAAAAATTCTGTAATCTAGCAACATGAACTTAGAGCAACACAGTATTTATTAAAGGCATGAACTAAAACAATGGTTCATAAACTAGGGTTAATTACCCTCAGGGGAGTAATTTGGGCCTGTCCTGGGGGTAATGGAGCAATTTGTAATTGCTTGTTTGTGTGTTGAGGATCCAGTCTGGGACTGCCAGTCCCAGGATGCTTATATAAAAGAACAGAATCAGCGTTTGTTGGTTTGTTGGTGAGATTATGACATTATTCAAGATCAGGAAAAGAGATCACTGGGTCAAACCATTTAAGAACCACTGGACTAAAGTAATCCACAAATATTGCCTATTGAGGAGTTATTGGTCATTAGCTGTTATGTTTTGTGGATAATTTTATTTGTATAAATTCTGTACTTTGACCATAATAGAAATCAATATAGTTAAATTCAATTCCACCTGAGTCACATAATTTGAGAAGGATTTTTTTTCAGGATTATTTTGAATAGCCCTTATTACACTCTTTAACATCACCATACTTTCTGATACTCATATTATATGGATTATTTTTAAATTTTACCTGCAGGTGATAGGATTCTCTTTAGGTTTATCATTTATGTCTAATCCCTAGTCTACATGCAGTGATAGCCAGAGCTGAGATGTGAAGGCAATTAGAAAAAACTACGAATACTGAAATATGGATTGATTAAACAGTTATTGGATTTCGTAAATGGAAATTATGCTTTGGCAGGTTTATAATTAAATGGATTTTTAATTGTACTTAAAAAATAATTACTCCGTATATATTAGCAACTGCACTGAATTTGGCAGAGTGACAAGCCTATTTGCATTGGACGCCCACACATAGTGGCACATTAATTTCTTGCCTTCAAGTTAGTCATCCTTTTGACCCTGAGAAAAGCAGTTGTCCTAGTTCACTGATGGCATAGATTTCATCATGGCAAATGCAAATATTTGTAACCCCAGTGAAACTCCAATAACAAATGTGCTGACTTTGTTTCTGGTTTTGAATTTATAACAGAAATCACACTTTTTTCAATACATTACCAAATTTCACAGTGTGAATTCAACAGAAGAGTCCATACAGGCATAGAAATCTATAAAATGACCGCATATTTTAAGTGACACACAATAGAAGCCTCTTGCCCTTTCTTTAATCTCTGCATGAAATACATTTTAGTAGACTGGCAATAAGTCAGGGAAAATATTGTTATAAAACAATGAACAGTCAAGAATATATAAAAAAATGAATAGCCAGAGCTGCATAGAAAATATTGTACAAATGAACTAATAATCCCCAAATTGTTGTCATGTAAGTAGATCAAAGATACTGTGCAGTAGAGACTATTTTATAAATCACTAAATGTTAACTGAATGTTTTTTATATATTTAACTTGCTTTCTTTGGTGGCATATTAGCAATTGCAAATCAAGTTCCTCCTGGTGAATTTGAAGAAGTGTTAGTAAAACCTGGACAAATCTGCTCACATTATAACAGGAAGGTGTTTTTTTCACCCCACTCACCAATGCCAGAAACCATGATCTCTTCAAATTATCCTTTTTCCCTCATGAAAGTGTGGGTTCCACATGAAATGAGAAAAAGCACCAGCTTGTGATAAATATTCATACACATACATCCTTTCCTTCAGAAACATCATTGATGCAGATCTTCAAAGTATCTATATCATTGCATACAATCAAAATTCATCTTCCCACACCAGTGCACTAGTTTCTCAAACAGGAACCGCACAGGTAATGAAAGCACAGGGGGAAAATTCAGGTTATTTTTTTGGGTTTAAAGTCGATATATTCTTGGAAATGAGTCCCCAGAAACAGAATGCTTAGTTGTTCCTCCTCACAAGGAACATCTTTTCTGATGTTAAGAATCTTGTCTTAACTATAAATGTATAGTGTGTGTGTGTGTGTGTGTGTGTGTATGCGTGTGTGTATAAAGAAATTCAAATACACAATGTATCGCAGTAGCGACCTGAGCCCTGCTTAACGCTCCTAGGTTGGAGCTGCAAGGCAAAAGAAATCATAATAATAGAACTGCAATATAGCAAGTTCAAAAAGTTCAAAAACCCAAGATGCATCAATCAAACCGGTCTGACCAGAAAAAAATTACATATACATACAGACAGTTTTTAGGTATAATTTTGTCTTGCACAGGAGACAAATACAATACTTAATTATATATAAATTATTTCACAGTTTAACAAAATTAATGTCCTGCTTTTTTATGTGTAGCTGATTTTGTGCCTTTATGATAGGCATCCATATCCTAAGTTTGTCTACATAGCACATGTGGGCAGCTCCACCACCCTTTATCGATGGAAATATATCAAATAAATGTATATGAATATTATATGACTTAAATTTTAAAAAACTATGTAGCATTTGGGTATCAGTATATCCATAGATGCCTTTTTTAATGCCCTCTATTAGTGAATCTACTTGCATGAGGTACTCCCTTAGATTTTCAATGAAACTCAGGTCTAAGGATTATGTAGAGTATTCCAGAACCTTTATCTTTTTTTCATTTGAGTACTTAATGATTAGCTTCAAGATATGTGTTGGATCTTGTTAAAATATTCACATATTTTCAACTTCAGTTTCTTCAACAACTGTGGGACATAAGCTTTAGAATGTGTTGAAGTTTATTTGAATCCATCCCTGCACTTGCACAATATTTCCTGTCACCACACAACAGCAAAATATAAGCTGGTTAATGACTGACAATTATTCTTTTCTCCACATGCTTCACTTCTCTTTCTCCAAATGTTTCTTTTGTGGCTGTAACCGAATAAGCAAAGACAATAGACAAAGATTCATTAAAAATCCTTATGGTACCCATATCAGCATACTTTTATGTTGCTTTGTGATCTCAGCTAATCAGATTGTTGCATCCTGATCTCAGATAGGTTGGCCTGATACGAATGACAATTAGTGCCAGTTTTGATTATGGTGTGTTGTATTGATTAAAGGTCATCCATTCATTCATCTTTCCTGTTCTCCATTGGAATCAGTTGGATATAAATAATTCTCCGCTTAGATTTGTTAGCATTGCTTCTACCTTATTTAGCACAGCGCTAGGCAAAAATAGCTGATTGAGAGTGTATTTCAGGCGCACAGTGTTCTGCAGCATGGGCTATATTTAGTTTCCTTATGTACAATGTCTGATTGCAGAAGGTTCATTCATACAGCCAACAGATTGTGGGAACAAGTCTCTGTACAACTGGTTTGTTGACTCCAACGGGGAGGGGGGAACCATGATTGGCCATAATTTGGAATGTGAAACAATAATGCTGAGTGAATGTTACATTTGGGTCTATCTTTTGCTGATTTGTTACCTCTCGATTAAACTCTTAACTATGCTCTTTTGGCAGATTGCTATTTCATGGATGAAGCTTCTTGGATGAGAAGCAAAATATCTTCTTTCTCAGGGAAAAAAAAACACCTTTGAGACTGTTTGGTGGATAGTTCATACATATGAAAGAGAGCTATTATCCATGCCACAGAGAACATTCTGTGACTTAGTATATACCATTCTATAAACCATCATGTCTGATTTACCCAGCTTTAGCACTGTTGTGATTCAGGGTCAGCCTGTGGGTTCGGCAGTTGGGTCGGACGACTCAGAGGAGGAGGAGGGGGGTGTTGAAGAGCTTGCTGATGATGGCCTTGAGGCTCTGCAGAGCCCTCAGCCGGGCCCCTCCCACCTGGTCACGACGCAGACCCAGCTGTGTGAGCCTGACAGCGTGGATGAAGATGACCCACAGCTGGCCCTGTTCAAGGACGCCCGACGCAGGAGGCAGTCAATCAGGAGTAAACAGAGGAAGGCAATGGGGCACCTCGGAAGGAGGCAGAGAGAGGCCACGCCCTGAACTGTATTTAAGGGGAATGTGTGGGAGGGCTGGTTTGCTGAAGGCAACCGCTTCTGTTTCATAGATCCTGTTTCATGGTTGGTGTCTTGTCTTGCTCTGTTTTATGTTAATAAATTTGGCAGGCTTTATTCCAGCCTCTTGCCGTTTGTAAAGGGGTTGTCCCTGCTTTTGCTGCAGGGCCGGTAGCAGGCTGGTACAGAACAAGCACTGCAGTTGTATGCACCCAATCACTGAGGCTTATAAGCCATGGTTTATGACTTAATGTGAATCTATCCCACAAAGGCATTTCGTCTTGTGTTTGCTTTTTTCTGAAACATCATCATAAACTCAAAATTCCTTGTCAATCCAGAGCAAGATGACAGGAAAGGGAAATAGTAAAGCAGTATGCCCTGAAGTAGGGTTGATCTCTCTGCACCACAATATTCCTGTCAGATTTGAGGGAATGACCTTGGAAGACAGGGAGAAGAGATGCAGCCAAGAGATTAGTCAGATAAAAGGCAACTTAGCATGCAGCAGGAATGTGGGTGGGGAAGCAGTCCAGTCGTTTCTTTGGGCTGTAAAGGGGATGGGAGGAGAAATGTATTTTCAGACTAGCAGGATTCTTTTAATATAACCTTACAGTAAAGTAGAATTAGCTCATCTGGCCATATTTCCTGTCTGGTCTACTTTGCAAGACTGGCAGTCAATTAGCTGGCTTGCAGATGTTTAGCAGCCCTGCTATTATAGCCAGATGTTTCTTATTCTGACCAGGTCATGAACCCTTTGGGAATCTGCTTGCTACTTATGCTTTATAGGCTGTCCAGGTGGGACATTTTATGCAGAAATCAGGTAACAATCACATGTGACATGGGACTCTAGTTGGATATGAAAGAGAGTTCCATCCACAAGGTCACCCTGTCTTGGCAGAACCCAAAAAACCCCCGCCATCTTTGTTGACATTATACCTATATTCCCACTCTTTTACTTGGAGGGGCAGCTGACAAGAAGATAATAGTCTGATAGAAAATTCCTCAGTATTTCATACATTTCGTAAACCTTTATTTAATATTACTTGCTTTTCTTATTTTATCGTATCTTATTTTAGTCTCTAGTTAAGGAACTTTTGTTTTCAGCAAAGGTAGTAAGACTTCTGGCTACGTGAATAAGACTGCTGTTAACCAGTCACATTGGACTGGACTGGAAAATGTGGGGGAAAGGAAGAAGAGACAGCATGCACACTTGGGGTCTCAGACCGCATGTAATTTCATGAAATTGGGCAGATGCGTAATGAGCAAGCAGCCAACTCATATAATTAATTCCAGGCCCCTTTATTCCCTCAGATAGAAACAATGCTCTGGAGCAGGATTTACTAACAGAATGAAATCCAACAATTCATAGAACTTTATTCTCCCAGGAAGGGCATCCAGTTACCCAAATGCCCCTTGGTTCAGACTGTTGCTGTTTCTTCTGCAGCTGCATTGCTTGTGCAGAATGAGGTTGAGGCATACTTAGTAACTCAGCAATGCTTGCCTGTAGTGCAGGTTTTTTTTAGGGTGGTTTGTTTTTAGTTTTTGAGCTCCTGACTACAATCAAACACAAGGTAGACACTCTAAAATAGTAAAATATCCTGGAAGTCTATTAAATGGATTGAAGCCTTTTTTATGTGGAAATATGCTGCTGCTATCACCAAAGCTTTGCTCTGCCACCATATTCCTTATTTTGTGATTACCCAGTGTTGTTTTATTATATAGCTGCTACTTCATTCCTTTACTGGAGTCTCCTAAATCAACTTCTGTTTTATATTGCATGTTAAACCAAAGCCAATCTCCCTTCACTCTGCAATGACTAATTGTCAGACTGCCCTCACATTAAACTTAGCACTTAGCAATGCTTTTTTTGTAAAAGAAAAAAGGTGCCGGAACTTACATATGTCATACAACCCACCTTGCCTATCCTACAAGGTTCCATCCAAAAAAGGTGCCGGAACTCCGTTCTGAGCGTTCTATGAGAAAAAAAGCCCTGGCACTTAGACTTATATACTTATAGCCCTCTCTAAGCAGTTTACAGTCAGCTTATTGCCTCCAACAATCTGGGTTCTCATTTTACTGACCTCAGAAGGATGGAAGGCTGAGCCAACCTTGAGCCAGTGAGATTTAAACAATTGGCTGTCTGCAGAATTAGCCTGCAATACACTGCATTCTAACCATTGCACCATCATGGCTCAAAACCACATTGGCTGCCATATAAGGGATGATTTTATGGTGGCATGCCATTGTTTTTTTAATAGGAGGCCCAAACTCTATTGATTTCCTCTCCCATACATAATAGGAGCTAAGGCTTGCACATCATTTTAAAAGCTTGTGACTCCTTCCTTCCTCTGTAATAGTTTTTGCAACGGCAAAAATCATCTTTTTTACGGGTATTATATCAAGGCCACACTAAGGTAAATGGTACTAATTTGTCCCCTACTCCACCTGAGGATAGACTGATCATAGTATCAGTCCATGTGTAGTGGCTCTGGTTTATTCAAACACTACAGGGCATATTTTGGCCCGAGAATTGTGGCCTGAATCAAATTGCACTGCTAAAATTACAATTCCCAATAACAAAGAGTAAGTACCTCCAATTGCTTAATGCTTATCTGACCATAGCTAGGCATTATTGGATGTGTGGTTAGAGGGTCTCCAAAATGCTGCCTGGAAAATGTATGGGTAGTTGCTCCCTTGTACATAATAGCACTTTTCCTCATATTTCTATATGCACCTCTTATAAACACCACTTTACACATGGAACAAACCCTTAGTGGAATACAATTCCTTTATAAGGATTATTTCTATCAGCAGAATTAGAGGCTTTCTGCACCTGTTGATGCTATACTTACCCTACGAAATAACCCTGAAGGCATTGGTCCACTAGCCTCAATAATGGCCTGGGTTCACATTACTTCCTGGCTTGCAAATTGGTTAAGTCTGCCTACCGACTGTGAGCATAGGAGGGTGGAAACTGATGCTTATATTTTTCAGCAATGAAATATTTTTTCACCCTCCAGCATCCAATTCATAAAGAAGCAGACATTGGTGATTTTCTGAAATTGGGTTCAGTCATTTTTACCTGAACTTCCTTGATGATCTCAGCTAGAGAGAAGAAAAGGTTCTCTTCTTTATATTTGTTGCTGTATTTATTGTTTATTGCTGTTATTGTTTATCCTGTGTCAAGCTTAGTCTCTTCTCCTCCTCACAGCTAGTTGGTACGTTATAGAAGATAAAGCAGCAGACTCTCCTGACATTATCCAGCTCTTCCTCCATATGAATTTGAGTTTTAGGGGGCAAATATAAACAGAAGAAAATATGGAGGGATAGAATAAAAAGAAAATAGAAAACATTAGTTAAACTTCTTTTGGCAGTTAACTTTATAAAATGTAACCAAAGTGTTATACGTTCTTTTTCTATTAACTGTAATGTTATTTATATAAATGTTATATATATAGTTGTGCCAATGTATTGCCAAGAACTCCAAATACCTGCAGATTTATGGATATGTATGGATTGCCTGCTTATTTCTGCTCTTTCCTCAACATAGGAAAGTAAGGTAATTACTTATTAGGGTCTTTGCACTTCTCATAGAAGATGAAAGCATTTGATATAGTGATGTCACATTTCAAATAATGTTACCGCAGACAATGTTTTCACACTTTATGGGATAGCTATCCCTTCTTGTATTCATGCATCTTTATCCCTTATAAAGCACATTCTTTCCTGTATCCTATGTATGTGAGATCTCCATAGAATGTGTGCATCCTTGAACTGTCTTTGATCGTTTTATATAAGATCTGTGTAACTCTGAGACTCTACGTCTTAGTTTCTGGTTGCAAGAGACCAGTGATCCACTGTAATTTGTTAGCTTTAGTTAGAAAAAAAATGGAGGGACCTTCTCTAGTTGTTGGGTGATTTTTGAGTTTCTGCCATGTTCTTTCATCATTTTCGTTTTGCCTCACTGCCTTTCTTCTAGCACAGACATGTCAAACACAAGGCCCGGGGGCCCGATCCGGCCCGCGAAGTGGCTTCATGTGGCCCGCAAAGCCATCCTGGAAACAGTGAGGGAACGGCCCCCACTGCCTTGGCCCTGGCCCAGAGACCCTCCTTCTGCCAGAGACCCTCAGATCTGTCCCACTCCTGCCCAGGCCCCCATAGGCATCCTTGATGTGAATGATGTAGAGCTGGCCACGCCCACCCAGTAGGCCATACGCACTCTAGTCACGCCCACCCAGTAGCCCACGCCTACCCTGGCCATACCCACCCTGGCCATACCCACCCGGCCCCCTGAGGGCAACCACAATGCTGATGCGGCCCTCAATGAAATTGAGTTTGACACCCCTGTTCTAGCATCACACAGACTTATATTTCGTTTTGCTCTGAAATCTATTTCCAGTTTGGTCAGAGAATTTCTGCACATTATTTCCCATGATTTGTTGCTGGTCTTCCCAACTGAAGAATTAAAAAAACAAATCTCTACGTTACAGAACTTCACAGGGATTGTCCAATGGTAGATTTAAAAGAAAGTCATGTTTTTAAATTGTCCCAGTGCACCTCTTTGCGGTTCTGCTTGCCATAGGAGAAAATGGTTACAAAAATGGTTAACTGATAAATTTAAAGCCGAGAACATCCTCAAATGCTTTAACTACATTGGAGAGGGATAATATATTTCTTTCAGCTTTAATTAAGATATAGGTAGCATAGCCTTTGCCCTCCAGAGATAACAGAATCTGTTGCTTAGCAATGGAAGCCTTTGTGGAAATTAGCATGAACTTCAAATGCACAAAACATCTCACATTAGGAATGGGTTTCAAAATAATGAATTCCTCTGAGAACCCTTATCAGGATCACTGTAGAATCAACTTTCTAGGAGCAATACCAACAAGACACCTTTAGATCCTCTTTACCGATACAGTTATTAGAATGCTTTCCATACACGATGTGGTATTCCCAATTCATATGAAGGAAATATGAAATTATTCATATAAGTTAACAAGATAATAGCAATCTGTGATGCCCTGGTTGTTGATGAATTCCCTTGAGCCACACGGTGCTACCGTATTAAGAAGCATGGCTGACTTGCAGTTCAGCATCATTTGGAAAACCCTAGTTCAGTGGTTCTCAACCTTTTCTTCACCATGGACCCCCTTTAAATACCTTTCGTGGCCATGGAGCATGGCCACGGATCCCCAAGACTTAATTCAAGAATTAAATATTTCTTCACGCCTTCAAGGACCCCCTGTAACATTACGCCCCCCCAGGGGTTTGTGGACCGCAGGTTGACAACCACTGCCCTAGTTTGAAGAATACACATCTCTGAGAACCATGAGGGGACCCACCCAGTTTTATGACAAAGCAAGGGCATATTCTACCTAGTTACAACAGAGATTTACTGGATTCCAAATCAACTGTATTAAGGCAGTCTAATCTTGCTGAATGAACTCCGGACTGCCCCCGACCTTCGTTCATTTTGCCGGGACCTAAAAACCTGGCTCTTTGAGCTATCTGGTCTGGACTGAGGGGGCTTAATGTTTTTAAATTGTGATTTTAATTTTTTGCAGCTAGACTTAATTTAATTTTATTTTAATTTTATATTGTATTGTTTTTAAATTTTGCCTTGTAAACCGCCCTGAGTCCTTTGGGAGTAGGGCGGCATATAAACCGAATTAATAAATAAATAAATAATAAATGAGTGTCACGTGTATGTATTCTATATGACTATACAGGGTAGACTATCCTCTTCTTAAAAACTGGCAGGCATAGATCTCACCTTCAACAGTAACAAATACTGATTGATAAAATCAGAGAGCCAATTTGGTCTAGTGCAGGGGTAGGCAACCTTGGCTTTTTTATGACTCGTGAACTTCAACTCCCAGAATTCCTGAGCCAACATGACTGGCACAGGAATTCTGGGAATTGAAGTCCATGAGTCATAAAAGAGCCAAGGTTGCCTACCCCTGGTCTAGTGGATAAGGCCAGAAAGTGGGAGACCATGAGTTCAAGTTCTGCCTTCGCCATGAAAGCCAGCTGGATGACTTTGGGCCAGTCACTCTCTTAGCCCAACTCACCTTACAGGGTTGTTGTTGTGAGGAAAATAGGAGGAGGAAGGTGTGATGGTTATGCCTTGAATTATTTGTAAAAATAATAAAAGGCAGGATACAAATAAAGCATTATTTTTAAAAATCACTTCTTTAATGAGGTGTTCATTAAAAACTATTCTCACCCCATCTTCATTTCTCACTTGGCATGTAACCATCATAACTTAATAGAAACTTGTTTGTGAGAGCAGGATACATATTTATGGTTAAAGATGGCAGGTGGTCCCTTGGGTATAGAAATAAGTGGGGTGGAAGACAACAACGTGGTTTAATCATCACAGAGTAGGTCATGGTATCAGGTATTTTCATTCAAATCACACCTCCTAAGTTTCAAAAAGAATCCCATAAGATCAATCAAAATAGGATAGCCCTTGTCCATAGGTTTTCAAACAGATTGCACAAAAGAAAGAATTGGTTAGGAACAGAAAACAAGCCAAATTGAGTATTTCCTCAATTAAGGAAGAACTTTTTAAAATGACCAACCATAGCAGAAATAGTTAGGGAAGAACAGAATGACAATGGAATTGATCTTTAGCATGGGACTTTGAATGGTCCTGAATCTCTCTATCCAATATTATCATTAGAGTGTTCTTTACTACATTACAATATTAAAACTTTGAAAATTTTTGAGGTTCTACACATGAATTGAATTTTGTAGATTTAGACAGCAGCAGTTCAACCTTTCTCCAACTCATAAATATAAAGCAATTTTGAGTGTTCGTATTTGTTTAAAGGGTATGAAATTAATCCAAGATCTCTGGATATCGTTACCAATCGGTAATTTTAATGAGGTGTGAAAATGATGAATAAGGACAGGAGAACAATCAGATTAATTATAATTAATTTTAATTAAACTTAAATGCAAATGATGACAAATTTGATTTTTGTTGTGGCTTCCCCCACTGCTTCTTCGAATGCAGTGTATACCACATCTCTCAAAGACCCACATAGGGCTCTCAATCAAGCAAAAGTCGCATACCCCTCTTTTAGACAGTGCCCAACTGTGGACAACTCCACATTGTCAGCCTAGTGTAAACAAGACATTTTCTGTGCAATTATTTGCCCAGAAATTCACATTAGAAATGAAAACTGGAATGAGTCATTGTTCTTTTAAATATCTTGCTGCCTTTATCAAAACTCCTTTATGCCAGGGGTGTCAAATTGGCACCCCATGTGCCAGAGGCATCACACGCAAGCCACGCCCACCGTGGCTCCACAAAGGGAAAAAACGTCACAGTACATCACGTGACATGATCGAATTTTACACCCGTGCTTTATGCACTCACATTCTCTTATTTTTTTCCACCCATCTGATATAACATGATCTTATCTGAAGCTTTTAACTGCTATTTTTGAAGGTCTACAAAAAACTCTCAAGTCTGAGCATTCATTTTCATATTAAGACTTTAAAATTCTGATTATTCAACCAATACACCAAAACTAATTTTTAGAAGATTTTAATTGATTGTTCTAAGAATAGGTCTAGCTAGTTAATAATAGCCATTTCCCTGTAAACTGCTACAGAAAAACAGTTTGCCTTAATAACTGTTTACTGTAATTATTTCCATGTGTGTGTGTGTGTGTACACACACACACATATATACATACATACATACATACACACACACATAGGTCAAGTTTAACTTTAAAATTTAAAAACTGAGGTCTGCTTTTTCATCAATGGCTAATAACTCTAGAAAGAAATGAGTTAAGGAAGTCATCACCTTTTCTTTTGCAACCACAGTATGTTGTGGTGCTTTGTTTTTATATGGCCAAAATAAATGTTTACAAGGATAATGTTGCATAATGGCATGAGAGAAAGAGAACTAAACTGACAGCAACTTATATAAAGCTCATTAAAAACAATCTTATAAAAATACCACACTGAAAAGAAGGGAGAGGACATTACTGTTATTCAGTATACAAACATAAATGCTTCCATAAAATAAAACATCCCTTCAAAGTGTATAAAACATCTCTCATGAAACTTTTAGAAAGTTTATATCAAATGTGACTGTTTGACAAATCTGCTTAAATAACTACATATATGAAGTAAGATATATCTTACTTCAGCACCCTGCCTTTTGTTTCTGAGTTTAAAATATATTTTTAAAAGGAGAAACAAAATAATGTTTTAACCTAGAATGTTTTAACAAAATCATTTGAGATATATTTTAAGGTATTGTTGCCTTCTGAAAGCTTTGCTTGTATGTATTTTCTTTAACCATCAGTGTAATCTCGGTAGAAGACCATATGGATCCATATATGAAGAGGCTGATTACCAGCTGAAGTGAAGGATTTTCAAGTTTAGGAGGATATAGAAATCAGTATCAAACGAAAAGGCACTGTTCCACAACAACAGTATATTAAAAGAGCCAATAGCAATATAGTGTAAGCTGAAATGATTTAAAAAGTAAACATTATACATGATTACATTTCCTTCTCTGTTAAGCGTTTCTTGACAACAGTAGTTCTTGGATTCTTTATATTTGGCCATTCCAATGACAAAATGGGAAGAACAAAGACTAGAAGCAACAAAGGAAACAGATTATGAGGTATTGTGAGAAATTTGGAAATTTTGCCTCAGTTCTTTTGATTTTGACATGTTAATAGGAACAAACATTTCCTCACTTTCAAGCTATTAAAAACGAAAGCGAAATTTTCTCAATAAGCATATTTGCATTAGAGATAAATCCAGCGGTGTGAGCCACACAACTCTGATCGTCCAAAAAATCCAGAACTGTTTACTATTCAGAGAGCTGCACCATTGGCACACTTACCTAGGAATGAGACACACTGCAGTGGGATTTACTTTCAAGTCAACATGGTCCTTTAAAGTCTACACAGCTGTTTAAAGTCAGCTATTATAACCAATCTTTTTCATTTTGTTATAAGGCAAGAGATGTACCCATTTATGGCAGAGCATACTGTTGGCCACCATTTAAGGATAAGAGTCTTTCCACAGTTTAAAGAATAAGCTGTTCCAAACATTTCTGGGTATGAACATTTTATTGATCTACTGCTAAAAGTAGAGCTTCTAAAGTAAACCCTATAATGGAAAGGATGGCCAATTAACATGATGCAGTAGCCAAACAGATGAACGCCCCGATTATCCCACCTCTATAGAAATATCCCAATTTCTATACAGTTGAAATATTAATAGGTTATTTTTCTTTTATGTCATCCAGTTTTTAATTTCCAGAAACGCAATGCCCACAGTTCCAAATATAATTTTATCTGAAGTTGTTCCTGATGATGTTTTAACAGTGCATTATCTCATTTTCACAACTATTTCCTTTGCATGCATTATTTACATGAGAAGGGTCCATAGCTGTAAGGACAGCCGGACCATGCTGTCTGAACTGTTTAGTCTTACCAACTAATTGCCCACACAATGGATCTAGGATTAAAAGCCAAGAAGCTTATGCATAAAGGACATCAAAATTCTCTATGTATAACTCAGAAGTCAGATTATGGGTATGAGAGGAGAGGGAATACAAACATGAAGAGTAAGGCCCGTTGGTATGTTCCCACCTGCATTCCTTCCATCCTGGGAATTTTTGTCATGTGTTTAAGGATTCAAGAAATGCTTTCCTCGGAAAGGCAAAACAATGTTCCTGGTTGCTGGCAGCCATGGTAATTCACCAAGAAACTAGCTTGTTTTTTAGACATGACATAAATTTAGTGTGCTATAAAGTTAGGTCACATGAACCAACAGTTCTGAATTAACAAATCTATTTCTGACCCTGATGTGTTCTGCCCTAATACAACTTTTTAAAAGCAGGATTTAAATTAAGAAATTCTTCCAGCTGTAAGTAGTTATTTTAGTTATGTAAAGGAATGACAACAGGGTATTTTTAGAAAAGTGCAAATATAGCAGAACTGACACAAGCCTTAACATATGTACATTGGTCAAATGTATTTAATAGATTAAGATAAATACTCCTGAGAAAAATGTTTACTCTTTTTTTCAGCTTTTCTTAAAAGGGAACATAATTTCAAGATATTACAAGAGAGACAAAGCTGGACATGCAACCTCGTAATATAGTTTGTCTTGACAGGAAAAGAAAAAGGAAAAGGAAAAATAAATCATTTTCATAAGTTAAGCAAGATAGCATATCAATTTGTAAGTATGGGGAGAGAAAATGTGGAAAATTTTATTTTCCCAGTTTAGTCAAAAATCTTTTTTTAAAAAAAAACTTGTCAAAATAATTTTATACTGTACTGTCTGTGGCTTCAATTTATAAATTAAAAAATATACTTGAACATTATAGAACTAAATGTCAAGTCTCTCTTCTAATTAAATATTGATTCAACACAGCAACGAGAGTTTGATATTCAAAGGTAATTCGTATTTTCATGGTATGCTTACATATAATTAACAACTATGTGTTTTTAATGCAATATCAGTTATTCTTTCATGGGGTTAAAGTCGTGACATTGAATATGAATGATCATGTATATCCCATTGAAATAATAATAAAAGCCAAATCTCATGTGTTTTAAATAACTGGAATTCAGTTTAATTCCTTTTGGCTTTAGAAAGATTTAAAGCACTTTAATTCCTCTGGATTGTAGTAAGTGTTACTTAAGTGTCCTCATCTAAATAAATTTGCACTACATACTTCTGACGTTCAAGTAAACTCAAAAAGGACTATAAGACAGTTCTGAAAACAAAGTATGTTATAGCATCATTCTGAAACACTGCAAAGCTGGTGGAAGAATTCAGAACCTCACAGAAAGAAACAAAAATGTAAAAGGTCACCAAACCTTTCTTCACCCACCCCCCCACTCACTCCCCTCCACCCAGTTCTGTTTAAAGTGCATGAATGTGGGTTTTTCCCTTTAATGTTACTGCAACTCTTGCAAATAATTAATTAAATGCAAACATTTTGGCTCATCTATGCAGCAACATTGTTTGAAGGGAAAAAAAAACCTACTAAGTATTCATCTAAATGTACCATAAAATAGCAGCATTAACAACATCTACAATGAAACGAAATGTTAGCAGTGTTTAAGATCACCTGACGTACATCCAAAATGAGTTTTCCTTTCTACCACAGGACCGGGGAGGCAGTGGCAAACAATCCACAAAGAGCTATGTATACATGGAGGGAATAACTGTGCAAATGGTACAGGGATTCTTTGAAGCTTGCATTTTGCAGCTCTGTCTGTGGCAGAGAAAAATGGCATTTCAACTGATCTCTTTCAGCAGCAAAAGTCATTGCAAAAAGCAAGCTTTGCCCTGTACACACAATTCCTTCCCCAGGTATACAGAACTTCTTTAGTAGGTGGTCAACAATATAGTATAATTACATTCTGGTAGAAAAGCCCAAGAAATATCTCCTTCTTCAAGTTGAATGTGAATTCTGAAAATTATAAATGTGACAGCTAAAGAAGCCATTTTAAAAAAAACCCACTAAAACAGGCATACATCAGAAAAGAATAAGTGTCCATTTGCCGCGAGGCTTACACTACTGACCGGTGCTCCCCGCACACATATACCGCACTAGGTCGGATACGTCTTCTAGCTTGGCCAGGTAGCTGTGGCAAAAACTTGAAGTACTTGGGCACTAAGTCTAAACACGCATCATGAAATTTCTTGATTCTCCAGTAGTAGATGAGTGGGTTCAGAGCAGACTTGAGGTAGCAGAGCCAAAGGAGCCAGGTGCTTATCTCAAAAAAGTTGTGCTTGTGATAAAAGTGGCTGTTAAATGTAGCAATAAGGCTGTAGGTGGTGAAGGGGGCCCAGCAAATTATGAAGACAATGAACAAAATCAATATGGTGGTGAAGGCACGAGTTTTAAAGCTCATATCAATATTCATCTGAAAGGGTCTCTGAAGGCTCATGAGACCAAGCTTGCTAGCTTGACTGAGGCATATGCTATCTGGGTGGCTATGGATACGAACCGCATTGTGCCGTACAGTATTGAGGATGCCCATAAAAGAATATAACATTACGAGGAATGGAATGAAAAAGGAGACCAAAACCACCACTACTACATAGGCGCGATAACCAGGGTCTGTTGTGTAGCCAAATACACACTGAGGTGCTTTGGAAGGTATCTGAAGGTTGGGGTTCCCCACAGAGAGTGGAAAAGCCACAACAAAGGCCACGAGCCATGAAGCAGCGATGAGGACTTTTGCTCGGTGAGGATTCAGCTTGTCCTGTCTTTGAACTATTATAAGGAATCTGTCAATGCTGATGATGAGTAGTATGGCAACTCCTTCGATGACAAACAGCCAGAAGAACATGGCGGAGACTCTACAGAAGACATCCCCAAAAATCCACTGGGTAGTGATGATGGTTATCAGAGCAAAAGGCATGTTCAGTACAGCTAGCAGCATGTCTGCAAAAGCCAAGCTAGCTAGAAGAATGTTAATCGCAGATCGCATTGCAGTCTTCTGATAGACCATAAGGCAGACGACAAGATTACCAATAAAAGAAATAAGGAAAATAAATATCATGGCAGTAGAAAGAATGATCTGGAGTGGTAGATTCAAGCTTGTGAAGCCTTGTAACAGGAGGACAGGTGTAGTATTGATTGTCAAAGGAGCTATCTCAGTAGTAACCATGGCACCCAAATGGTATTTCAGGAGCTGAGCTGTACCCTCATGGACCAAGATCAATGGAGTGGTAATATTGGCATGTGCATGTTCATAGACAATAAAAGTTGCATTTAATGACACCGGATGAATTGGTGTCAGCGTTGCAGGAAAAACCATCACTTTAGCAGAGAGAGAAAGAGACTTCAAGGCATTTTAATAAATAAGAAGGTGTCATGATTCATGGCCCTTGGCTAAATTATGGTGACGTATCCAGAAGAGGGAAGGTTGACTTGTACCCTTCATGGCAGTGCTTTGGTCTGAAAAACCAAACAGAAATTAAAATGTTAAAGTGAAATATCATATTACTGAATGCACTGATATTGTTGTGGACAAAAACTGGGCTCAGTATTTCCTGCATTATCCAGCTCTATTAAATATTCAACTGCGTGTACAGGAACTCCTCAACTTACGACCACAATTGAGCCCAGGATTTCTGTTGCTAAGTGAGACATTTGTTAAGTGAGCTTTGCCCCATTTTACGACCTTCCTTGCCATGATTGTTAAGTGAATCACTGTAGTTGTTAAGCTAGTAACACAGTTGTTAAGTGAATCTGGCTTCCCCATTGACTTAGCTTGTCAGAAGGTCACAAAATGGGATCACATGCCCCCCCCCAGGAACACTGTGATTGTCATAAATAAGAACCAATTGCCAAACATCTGAATTTTGATCACGTAATTACGGAGAGGCCGCAAGTGTGAAAAACAGTCATTAAGTCACTTTTTCCAGTGAGGTTGTAACTTTGAACAGTCACTAAACAAACTGTTATAAGTTAAGGACTATCTGTATATAATTTTAAAGAAAAACTGGATTATTTATTTATTTAATTTTTTTATTTTAATCCCATTTATATACCGCCCTTCTCCGAAGACTCAGGGCGGCTTACAAGCTTAGCAGTAGCCTTCATTCTATGTACCGTATTTTCCGGCGTATAAGACGACTGGGCGTATAAGACGACCCCCTACATTTCCTGTTAAATTATAGGGTTTGGGCTATACTCGCCGTATAAGACTACCCCTCTTCCAACGCACACTAAATAAAAATTAAAAAACATCAGATTTGATTTTAATATGGTAATTTTAATTCAAATGCTTATGACATGCAGGTGCTTAGTAGGAAAACTGTCACTTAAGGCTGTTTGTCATCAAACATGTAAACATAAAACAGTGCAAGTGGATATAATAATAATAATAATAATAATAATAATAATAATAATAAGAAGAAGAAGAAGAAGAAGAAGAAGAAGAAGAAGAAGAAGAAGAAGAAGAAGAAGAAGAAGTTATTGTTGTTGGAGGGGACCTTGGAGGTCATCTAGTCCAACCCCCTGCTAAGGCAGGAAACCCTATAAACCCTGTAAAAAATCACAGACTGCAGCTTCTTCTCCAATTGTTCCCGCTTTCCCTGCGCAGACTAAATGGGAGATCCGCTCCAGGTTTTCCAGCCAGCCCTGTCCCTAAATTTTCAGCACCCGGCGTATAAGACGACCCCTGACTTTTGAGAAGATTTTCATGGGTTAAAAAGTAGTCTTATACGCCAGAAAATACAGTATATGCCTGCTTATTAGGGCTTTCACACACACACACACCAAGCGGCATTATTACAAAGTCAGCTTAATTGCCCCCAACAATCTGGGTCCTCATTTTACCTACCTCGGAAGGATGGAAGGCTGAGTCAACCTTGAGCCTGGTGGGACTCGAACCTGCAATAATTGCAGGCAGCTGGTGTTACTTAAGGAGGCATTAGCCCACTGCTCCACCAAGGCTCTACAGCAGCTTTCCACCATATTTTTCCCTAAAATATTTCTAGGCATGAGAAAATAATGGCCATTAATCATGGTCTTACCACTAAACTTTTAATTAAAACGAAACCTTTTTGCTATCTTTCTTGGTCAGCTTGTGAGAAGCAACTATGGCCGAATCTGGGCAGTGCACCTAGAGGGCTGAGGAAGAAACTGGTGAAGAAAAGGGCATTTATGTGAAAGATAACAGCATACACATGTATGTGTATTGTATTTCTCTCAATGGATATGCATGTAAATATATGTCACTGTTGTTGTTTAAGGGGGAAAAAGATGAATTTAGTGTGATCCAGAGAGAAGCAGATACACATGTGATGAGGATGGTCTAAAAAAATAGGAAGCAGGTATACTGTGAACTGAAACGTATTCCTATTAATTTATTTTCCTTATTTCTGACCATTCCCAGTCCATATTATCCATGTAGTTCTCATAACATATGCTTTTTTGCATATCTTGACCTGCCTTCATCTGATCAGGTACAAAGTTCACAAGAACAGTTTATTTATTTAAAACAGTTAAATAGCTGCCCATCCTATAGCGAACTCGGTGTGGCTTCCAGTTATACTGCTACAGTCCAACTACTTTTTCATGCACATGTCTAAGAGGACAATTGCATGTCTGCCTCCCTGTTTGTCTTAGGGGAATATAGCTTAAGTTAGGGACATAACTGAGTTAGATATATTTAAATACAGACATTTTAGGGAAAAAACCAACATCAGGCTCATTACACAACAAATAGAGATGATCAGATCTAAACGTGATTGGTTCATTTATAAAACTAGAGGATGCAATGGAAGAAAGTACTTCTGCTTTCATGAGAATACACTGTTCTGTACCAGCCTGCTACCAGCCCTGCAGATAAGGCAGGGACAACCCCTTTTACAAGAAGGCAAGAGGCTGGAACTAAGCCTGCCAAATTTATTAACATAAAAACATAAACAGAGCAAAGAGAGCAAACACAAACCATGAAACAGGAACTATTCAAACGGTTGCCTTCAGCAAACCAGCCCTCCCACGCATTTCCCTTTTATACAGTTCAGGGCGTGGCTTCTCTCTGCCTCCTTCCGAGGTGCCCCATTGCCTTCCTCTGTTTACTCCTGATTGACTGCCTCCTGCATCAGGCGTCCTTGAACAGGGCCAGCTGTGGGTCATCTTCATCCACGCTGTCAGGCTCACACAGCTGGGTCTGCGTCGTGACCAGGTGGGAGGGGCCTGGCTGAGGGCTCTCATCAGCAAGCTCTCCAACCCCCTCAGCAACCTCTCCAACACTCCCCTCCTCCTCCTCTGAATCATCCAACCCAAATGCCAAACCCACAGGCTGACCCTGAACCACAACACACACATATGGTCATACACACAACATGTGAACACTCACACATAGAGAACAGGGAATTATATGATACAGTACCCATAACCCTTAGAACATCATTTGGGGAAAACACACAATATAGTTGACTTTCCAGATGCATACAAACAAACCAGTGGGGCATGTTACTAATGATGCTGGGTGGATGCTGGATTGACATTCACCTGGATGAGAGAGGAAGAATCACTTGGACTGCAGGAAGCTTGGGAGAGTAGGGTTAGAATATTGGAGAAACGAAGCAGTTGTTGAGGGTCAAGGTTATGAGAGAACTTTTATATTATTTTATATTAAATAAATTATTTCAGACAATCAAGTTGAAGGTAATTGTCAACACTGGCCCTCATTTTAGCTTCCTTCGTTTTCTGTTCCTTGCTTTTTATAAGTGGATCCACATGTTAAAAACTATTCAAGACCCATCCAGAAAGGAAATCAAATAGTGCAACAGATTTCTGGTCGTATTCTTAAGGTTATCTAATATAGACTTTTATTACAAAGGCTATTGAATTTTATGTGCATGTATACATTCTGCTGATACACATATGTATCTTATACTACAGTAAGGCACAGAGAAAGTAAACAGGGCAGTTAGTAAAAATCCATTGCAGTTGTAAAATTATGTTTCTCTTCATTTACTTTTTTTTCAGTTCTCAGTTCAACAGCTCACTTTATTTGAATATTAATGCTAACGTAACATGAGCTAAAGTTAATAATTAACAGGCATATAACTACTATGATTCCGGCAAAAAAACATTTTGAAATTTGACTGGGATGAAGGAAATTCTGTCAACAGAAAGAGAACACCACTTGAAGGTACACAATGGCCCACAGGGCAATTGCACTGTTCCCCAAGGTTTGTGGCCTTTTTGAATAGCAGTGGTGATGCCAGAGCTGGTGTTGAGGAGTGGGCTTTACATTTAGGTTCAGCTCAGCACTGACAGAGAATCGGGGGAGGTAGAGATTATTTTTCTTTATTCGGGGATGTACGACATGCTAACAGTCAAGTTACACACTCTCCAAATATTTGACACACCAAGCCTGAAAGGCTCCTACCATCAATGATCTAGGATAACTCAGTCAATTAGTAAAAATAATCAGAAAGGTACATGGAGTAAACAGAGACTTAGAATGCATTGCTGGGATTCTTCCTTCACTAAAGCCTAATTTAAGATAAAGATCAATTTTAAACACACGCCCCTTTGGTTGAACTAAACAAGATGGCATAGGAGGAAAATATCTAGAAATCTGTTTTTTTCCCTGCAAAATAAAGAACAGCATCTGTATAATTAGATGGACAAATACATTTAAGTTGTTTCATATAGCAATGTGTGTGACAACATGTGACTATGCCAGTGAGTTGAGACACTGTCCTGATTGCCAAGAGAGAGGAAGCCAGAGAGCATTAATCAGTTCTGGGGGGAAAACCCACACAACTGTCTTTATCTGTATTATACAGCTGCGTTACGTACACAGAGCTGCAACAATTCTGTATGACCAATAAGCAAGATGGGTCATCAGAACTTCTGCTTTGGGGAGGATCATTTGTTATGAACATCTTTTTTTGCCTAAAACTTACAATGTATAAATATACCCTTAAGCACTGAAGACTCGTTTCAGCAAAAATGTGTTCTCTGCTAACATGACTATTTGTATGTGCCATAATGTGCTAGGAATTTTGCTGGCTAAAAGCAAAAATATGCCAGCAAAATTGTCGTACAAGCTAATATGTAACAATAAAGCAATAGAAAAGTTGATGATGAAGACATTTTTCCCTTATCTTTTCCATTTACAACAACTGGTATACAATATGTGTATACATATACATATCTATACATGTGTATACATATACAAAATATGTGTGGAAAGCTTTGAAGGAATGATCTGATTCAAAAGATATTAGACAGAATCAATGCTATAGTTTAATCATGCACTATACCAGGGGTAGGGAACCTTGGCTCTTTTAAGACTTGTTGACTTCAACTCCCAGAATTCCTGATTCAGCATGGATGATTCAGGAATTCTGGCTATTAAAGTTCACAAATCATAAAAGAGCTAAGGTTCCCTACTCCTGCACTATATCATTGTGGTTTGCAGACATTCAAGGGTGGTTCAGATATTCAGTAATTCTTTTGGCTTTGCAAATTTTAACCCTCCATAGATGGATGAGAGACAACTGAATATGTGAGGAGCAATTTGATCCTGGCATAAGTAGTAGGATAATCAATTTCATCAGCAAGCTCTTGAGTGTCAGTGGTTCTATTTCAGAGAAAATAATTTCATATATCTCTAATAAATCCATTTCCATATTCAGTATTTCTACATAGAAAAACAAGAAGCTAATCAACTGAAAATGACTCTTAAAAATTTAAAAACCTAGATTCATAAAATCTATTCAAAATATGTGAAAAAAATAATTGTAAGGTTTTTCAAAATTATTGTTGTATTATTAAGCCAATGCAATTTCCCACATTATTTTAAATGCCACAGATCAACAGAATGCTATATTTTAATTTTTTTGGTGTTTTGTAATAATCAATCTAACAGCTCACGGTAGGAATTGAATTAATTTTTTGTACTCCTCCAGCCATGATCAAAAACCTTCTGATTTCTGCAATTTTTTCAATCAAACAGCTGTCACGTTTCCGACGTATGGGCTTTTCAAGTGACTCTGAGACATTGTTTACCTTTAAAGTCCTTTATTAGCCTAATACACCGGCAAATGCTTGCTCGAAGGAAGCTGGAATCTGAAATCTCCGCCCCTTGCACAATATATTAAAACACAATTCTCCACCTTACTAATTTTGTTATTAATCATATTCTCCAATTAATTTAAGGGAATCAGTTTCCCTTCCGTTAGAAGACCCGCCAAAGCCTTTTCTTAGTGAGAGAAATGGCCTTGAAGGTGCATTCCTACTCATCCCCCCTCCTAACCTTAAACTAAAGCAATACACTAGTCTTAAAGCAATACACAAGTTTAAAATATGTAACAGCTACTTCTTCATCTCTTGTCAAGCAATAACATTCAATGTTAGCAGCATTGACATCCGGCCCCCCTTAGAAAAAGGACAGATCCTGTAACGTAAACAAAATACAAGTTAGCAACTGGCTTTTGGTTTGTTGGGGTGTTTCTCATAAAACCTCTTGATAAGTCTGTCAGCTTTCACATCAGTAGATTTCACCCAAATGGCTTCAGACAATGGGTATCCCTTCCATTGTACTAGGTCAGGGGTCGGCAACCGGAAAAAGGCAAAGAGCCACTCAGAACCGGTTCCGTCACAAACACAAAAAAGTGGGAGCCGCAAAATGTGTGCGCGCGTGCATGCACGCACGCACATGCGCAAAACAAGGCAAAACGTGCACCAGCCCTGCCCCCATCCACCTCCAGTATGGATGGCTCTGCCAAAAGAAAAGCAGCCGAAGCAAGCCTCCCATTGAGAGAATGGGGCGGTGGAGGCTTGCAAAACGGCGGATCGAGCCTCTGCCGGCGGCTTGCAAAACGGCAGATCGAGCCTCTGCCGGCAGACACGCTTGCAGAATGGCAGATCAAGCCTCTGCTGGCAGCAGAGGCTTGCAGAGCGCGCATCCAGCCTCTGCCACCGGCAGAGGCTCGATCCGCCGTTCTGCAAGCCTCCGCCGCCGGCAGAGGCTCGATCCGCCGTTCTGCAAGCCTCCGCTGCCGGCAGAGGCTCGATCCGCCGTTTTGCAAGCCTCCGCCGCCCCATTCTCTCAATGGGAGGCTTGCTTCGGCTGCTTTTCTTTTGGCAGAGCCATCCATACTGGAGGTGGATGGGGGCAGGGCTGGTGCACATTTTGCCTCTCTCGCCCGGTGGAGAAAAGGGGGCAGCGGGAGCCTCTGGGTGCCCAAGCCACGTCGGAGGGTCTCCAACCTGTGTGTGTGTATGTGTGTGTGTCACGGACGGCGAGAGGAACCTTCGGAAGGGGAAGCGGGAATGAAGAGAAGATGAGGGTGGAGCGATCGGGGAGCCGGTAACTCAAGTTCCCCGAGTGGCTTTCAGCACTGGAGAAAATGCAAAATCGCTCGAGACCAAACTCGAAGGAATCAGCTGCCGGTGGGAGCGAGGCGATCCATGCGGTCCCGTGACAGCCAGTCGGGCAAGCAACGCGAAGAGCGGCAGGGCTTTATTTTTGCACCGTGGAGCTCCCCCTCCCCCTCCCCCCAAACTCCCCCTCCCTCCCACTTCCCAGAGCTGAGTACAGGGTATTAACCGGTGGCGGAGGCTTGCAGAACGGCGGTTCCAGCCTCTGTCGGCGGCGGAGGCTTGCAGAATGGCGGATCGAGCCTCCGCCGCCGACAGAGGCTGGATCCGCTGTTCTGCAAGCCTCTGCCGCCGGTTAATACCCTGTATTCAGCTCTGGGAAGTGGGGGGGAGGGGGAGGGAGGGGGAGTTTGGGGGGAGGGGGAGCTCCACGGTGCAAAAATAAAGCCCTGCCGCTCTTCGCGTTGCTTGCCCGACTGGCTGTCACGGGACCGCACGGATTGCCTCGCTCCCACCGGCAGCTGATTCCTTCGAGTTTGGTCTCGAGCGATTTTGCATTTTCTCCAGTGCTGAAAGCCACTCGGGGAACTTGAGTTACCGGCTCCCCGATCGCTCCACCCACATCTTCTCTTCATTCCTGCTTCCCCTTCCGAAGGTTCCTCTCACCGTCCGTGACTAAAGTCCCACTCCCACCCCCCGCGGCAGGTTGGATCCCCCCCAACTATCTTGAGTACCTACAGCCCCGTGCTGCCCTCCCCCGGGCCACCGCAGCCGGATAGGACGGCTCTGAAGTTAGATATTCCGCCGGTAAGTCGCAGAGGGACCCCGGGTGCTCATAATTGATCTATAAAAACCTAATACCGAATAAAAGTACGATACATCAATAAAAAGATCCAATTTGATTTTCCCCCCCGCCACACACACACACACACACACACACACACACAGGTTGGAGACTCTCCGACGTGGCTTGGGCACCCAGAGGCTCCCGCTGCCCCCCTTTTCTCCACCGGGCGAGAGAGGCAAAACGTGCACCAGCCCTGCCCCCATCCACCTCAAGTATGGATGGATGGCTCTGCCAAAAGAAAAGCAGCCGAAGCAAGCCTCCCATTGAGAGAATGGGGTGGCGGAGGCTTGCAGAACGGCGGGTCGAGCCTCTGCCGCTGGCAGAGGCTGGATCCGCGCTCTGCAAGCCTCTGCCGCCGGCAGAGGCCCAATCCGCCATTCTGCAAGCGTGTCTGCCGGCAGAGGCTCGATCAGCCGTTTTGGAAGCCTCCGCTGCTGGCAGAGGCTCGATCTGCCGTTTTACCAGCCTCCGCTGCCGGCAGAGGCTCGATCCACCGTTTTGCAAGCCCTGGCGACGAGAGGGAAGGTGGGGAAACGCGCACAGCCCCGGCGACGAGAGGGAAGGTGGGGAAGCGCGCACAGCCCCGGCGACGAGAGGGAAGGTGGGGAAGCGCGCACAGCCCCGGCGACGAGAGGAGCCAACGGGGGGCAGGTGAAGCGCGCCTTTCGCTCGGCGGGGCTCTCAGCCCCGGCGATGAGAGGAGCCAACGGGGGGCAGGCGGGCGAAGCGCGCCTTTCGCTCGGCGGGGCTCTCAGCCCCGGCGACGAGAGGAGCCAACGGGGGGCGGGCGGTCGAAGCGCGCCTTTCGCTCAGCGGGGCTCTCAGCCCCGGCGATGAGAGGAGCCAACAGGGGGCGGGTGAAGCACGCCTTTCGCTCGGCGGGGCTCTCAGCCCCGGCGATGAGAGGAGCCAACGGGGGCGGGCGGGCGAAGCGCGCCTTTCTCTCGGCGGGGCTCTCAGCCCCAGCGACGAGAGGAGCCAACGGGGGGCGGGCGAAGCGCGCCTTTCGGTCGGCGGGGCTCTCAGCCCCGGCGACGAGAGGAGCCAACGGGGGTGGGCGGGCGAAGCGCGCGGCGATGAGAGGAGCCAACGGGGGGCAGGCGGGCGAAGCGCGCGGCGACGAGATTAGCCAACAGGGGGGCGGGCGGGCGAAGCCCCGGCGACGAGAGGGAACGGGGGGGGGGAAGAAGCAGATCTACTTACGTTTTACTTCTTCCTCTCTTCCTCCACTCTGCCAAGTGCAGTAAAAAAACAAAGGTTTGAGGGTAGCCCACAAACGGTTTGTGGGCGGTCCCACAAACCAACCAATCAATTTAAACTTTTCAAGTTTTTTTGTGAGAAGTTTAAATTGATTAAGTTTTTTTAGTACCACTTTTTTTTCAAGAGGGAGGAGGCCTGGGAGCCGCATGGGACGGCTCAAAGAGCCGCATGCGGCTCCGGAGCCGCGGGTTGCCGACCTGTGTACTAGGTATTGCAATTTTCCCTTAAAGATTCTAGAGTCAAGAATACGTTTCACTTATAATGGGTCTGACCTGCTACCACGAGGGGTCCAGGTGCTTTCTTAGGGGGAGGTCTTAAAGTGGAGGTTCAAAAAGGTTTCAGCAAACTACAATGGAGCACCGGGTGAATTTTCCCCAAAAGTCTGGGTAGTTTCAATTTTACTGTGACCGGGTTGATGATTTTCACAATGGGGAAAGGCCCCAAGAATTTCGGTCCCAATTTCTTATTGGGTAGTTTAAGGCATAAGTATTTGGTCGACAAATAGACCTTTTCCCCAACTTGGAATGCTCTTTGAGGACCTCTCTTTTTGTCAGCTTGCTTTTTGTAGGTCTCAAAAGTCTTTTTTAAGGCCACCTTTGTATTTTTCCAAACTTTTTCCCAACCCCTCACCCAATGATCAAGAGTCTGGGAAGCGGAGGGTAACTGAGGGTATTCCGGTATGGGGTTGAATTCTTTCCCTGTGGCTACACGGAAAGGAGTGTAGCCGGTGCTGCTATGTACTGAATTATTGTAAGCCACCTCTGCAAAAGGGAGGAGGTCGGTCCAGTTTGTTTTTTGGTAAGAGATGTAGCATCTAAGGTATTGTTCCACCATTTCGTTGGCGGATTCTGCGGCTCCATTAGTAGCCAGGTGAAAAGCAGTTGATAGGCCTTGAGATGATCCAATTAATTTAAGAAAGTTTCCCCAAAATTTCACTGTGAACTGCACCCCTCTGTCCAAAATTATTCGCTTAGGGGCACCATGTAGTCGATAGATATGTTTTAGGAACAACTTAGTCAGGTGTTGAGCCGATGGAAGTCCTTTGCAGGCGATAAAGTGAGCCTGTTTTGAAAATAGGTCTATCACAGTCCAAATGACAGTATTTCCTCTACTGTCAGGTAGGTCTACTATAAAGTCCATAGCTATTTCTTCCCATGGTTGAGAAGGTTTGGCCACCGGTTGCAGTAACCCAGGGGTCTTTCCTGGGATTCTTTTCATGGTGGCACATACAGTACAGCTCTTGACATAGTTTTCTACGTCTCGTTTTAGTCCCGGCCACCAAAATTGCTGGCGAGTGAGATGTAGAGTTTTTAGATATCCAAAATGTCCAGCCTGTTTGACATCATGGCTGTGTTTGAGGGCATTAAGACGAAGAGCTTCAGGCAAGTACAATTTTCCCCCCTTGTAAGCCAGACCATCCCTGCATGTTAGGGATGTCTGATTGTCTTTAAACCACTGATCAGTGAGGAGTTCTTGCTTTATTTTCTTTACCCCAGGCTCATCAGGATTAGGGGTCCTGTGAGGTGTGAGTTGGGCCGCAGTTTGTGGACCGGGGATAATTGCCTCAGCTAGGAAGTTTTTTCTTCCTGGTATGTACTTTAGAGTAAAGTTAAAACAGTTGAAGTACTGTGCCCATCGTACTTGTTTTGGGGACAATTTACGGGGAGTTTTTAGTGCCTCTAAATTTTTGTGATCTGTCCATACTTCAAAAGGCACCTTGCTCCCTTCTAAGTAGTGCTGCCAGTTTAATAGCCCCCCCTAATAGCGAAGGCCTCCTTCTCCCAGACTGTCCATCTCCTCTCATTTTCAGTAAATTTCTTAGAGGTGTAAGCACAAGGTTGCAGGACCCCACTTTTATTCTTTTGCAATAACACCGCTCCGACTGCCACGTCGCTGGTGTCTGCCTGAATTACGAAGGGCTCCCCTGGGTAAGGGTGCTTTAGGACTGGTTCAACCACAAATAGTCTTTTTAAATTCTTAAAAGCTTTCTGACAACTTATAGTCCATGCTAGCGGCTGGCCAGGTCGCGGTTTTCCTGCTCCCTTGCCCATTTTGAGTAGTTCTGTAAGAGGTAGAGCAATCTCGGCAAAAGAGGAAATAAATTGACGGTAGAAGTTGACAAACCCTAGGAAGCTCTGGAGCTGTTTGCGGGTTTTGGGGGGCTGCCATTCAATTATAGTTTTCACTTTGGCTGGGTCCATTTCGATACCCTCATTGGAGATTCTATAGCAAAGATAATCTAATCAGGTTTGGTGAAATTCACATTTCAACAATTTGACATAAAGTTTGGCATTCAATAGTTTCTTTAACACTTCTCTGACCAGTTTTATGTGGTCGGTCATATTCGTGCTGTATATCAGGATGTCATCAAGGTATACTAGGACCTCTTTGTATAGGTGTTCATGTAGGACCTCATTGATCAACTGCATAAATACGGCTGGAGCCCCCTGCAGTCCAAATGGCATGACTTTGAATTAGTAGCTCCCCAAGGGGCAGTTGAAGGCTGTCTTCCACTCATCCCCCTCCTTTATTATTATCCAGTAATATGCTTCTCTCAGGTCTAACTTGATGAAGACACTCCCCTTCGCCAGGTGGGTTAGCAAGTCTTTCAGGAGGGGGAGAGGGTATTTATTTTCCACACTCACAGTGTTTAGGCCTTTATAGTTCACGCAGAGATGTAATGACCCATCTTTTTTCTCTTTGAACAACACAGGGGCTCCCACAGTAGACTTGGCCTGCTCGATGAATCCCCTCGCTAGGTTTGTATCCACATATCGCTGCATCTCCTCCATTTCAAGGGGGGACATAGCGTACATTCTTGGTCGGGGGAGTTTGGCCCCTGGTAGCAGTTCAATGGAACAATCATTGGGACGGTGAGGAGGCAAGGTATTGCATTCTTTCTCACTAAAGACCTCCGCTAGGTCCTGGTACTCACTGGGGATGAGTGGCTTGCCAGGTGGCCATAAGGCAGCCATGTGCGCTTGCTCATTGGGTGGGCTAAAATCCCATGTAACATCTGTTGAATCAATGGGGGGATCGGGTCCTATGGGTAATCTCACAGTTCTCATTCCTTTTTCCCACCAGATAAACGGCTTCCATTTGTCTAGCCAGGCTAGTCCTAGGATCACAGTCTCAGACATCTTTGGAGCTACTAGGAAGCGAATAAACTCCCAGTGCTCACCTATTTCCATAAGGACTCCGTTAATTGCGTGACTAAAGTCCCTCCCATTAGGGAGCCATTGGCTTGCTCGAACCTCACAGGTTTGGAGAGCGGCTTGGCCCGTATGCCCAGTCTCAAGGCACATGACAGGCTAATGATGCATCAGGAGCAGCCGGTAGCGAGTAGCACTTTCAGGTCTACTTGTGCCCCTGACTTAGGGATTATGAGTTTAACAAGCAATAAAAAAGGTAGGATGTATCAACTCACCATCAGGTCATTCTCCCCTTCATCGTCGCTGTCAAAACCGGGAAAAGTGGGGGTGGGTCCGGTCGGTGGCCCAGCGTCCTCCTGGGTGGGGGATGTAACCTGGATAACGGGCTCCTGGGTGGCCCAGTTGGACTTTTCCCTCAATGGCTGCTTTGTGGGTTTCTTCCTCGTTGTTGGATCTGGTCTACTGTACTGTTGCGGGTAAGGAACTAGGCAGTTTGCTGTTCTATGTCCCTGCTGTCCACCTCAAAAGCACTTGATTGGCGGACCTGTAGGTGGTCTAGGTCTTTCAGCAAAAGCAGTAGTTGGGGGTTTTTGGGGGGTGGTAGCCATCTGGATCCTGGTTTTGGTGCAGCTTCAGGTGGGGAAGGCTTTTTATAGCAGGCGAGCTGGACATCTAATTTCACCGCTGCCTGGTACCATTCATGCAGCTGGTTGGGTACAGCTCGGTAGACACATGCCTGAGAAAGGTAGTCGTCTAACCCTTCTCTAAAAAGATGAATCATTGATTGCTCAGGCCATCTCTCTATCCGACCTGCCATCTTTCGAAACTCCCACACGTAGTCTAGGGCAGGCCGGCCAGCTTGCTTTATCTTATGGATTTGTTCTTCTGCTTTGAGGGCAATGGATGGGTCCTCAAATCTTTCCCTCAGCCCCAGGAGGAAAAGGTGGGGGTCCTCCAATTCGGGGACCTGCTCATTATATACAGTTGCAAGAAAAAGTATGTGAACCCTTTGGGATTATGTGGAGTTTTGCATGAATTGGCCATAAAATGTGCTCTAAACGTCATGTAAGTCACAACAATAGAAAAACACAGTCTGCTTAAAATAATACTACACAAACATTAGCTGCTGTCATGTTTTAATTGAACATAACACGTAAACATTCACAGTGCAGGGTGGAAAAAGCATATGAACCCCTAGCCTAATGACTTCTCCAAGAGCTAATTGGAGCCAGGAGTGAGCCAACCTTGACTCCAATCAGTGTGATGATATTGGATGTGTTGCTGACAGCTGTCCTGCCCTTTAAAAACACACGCCTGTTTTGGGTTTACTGGTCTCAAGAAGCACTGTCTGATGTGAACCATGCCTCGCAGAAAAGAGCTCTCAGAAGACCTACGATCAAGAATTGTTGACTTGCATGAAGCTGGAAAGGGTTACAAAAGTTCTCCAAAAGCCTTGATGTTCATGTGTCCATGGTAAGACAGACTGTCTACAAATGGAGAAAGTTTAGCACTGTTGCTACTCTCCCTAGGCGTGGTCGTCCTGTAAAAATGACTGCAAGAGCACAGTGCATAATGCTTAATGAGGTAAAGAAGAATCCTAGAGTGTCAGCTAAAGACCTACAGAAATCTCTGGCACATGCTAACATTTTTGTTGACACATCTACAATAAGGACAACATTAAACAAGAATGGAGTACATGGGAGGACACCACGGAGGAAGCCATTGCTGTCCAAAAAAATATTGCAGCACGTTTGAAGTTTGCAAAAGAGCACCTGGATGTTCCACAGCACTACTGGCAAAATATACTGTGGGCAGATGAAAGCAAAATTGAGTTGTTTGGGAGAAACACACAACCCTATGTGTGGAGAAAAAAAGGCACAGCACACCAACATCAAAACCTCATCCCCACTGTAAAACATGGCAGAGGGAGCATCATGGTTTGGGGCTGCTTTGCTGCCTCAGGGCCTGGACGGATTTTTGTCATTGATGGGAAAATGAATTCCAGAGTTTATCAGGACATTTTGCAGGAAAACATACGACCATCTGTCCGCCAACTGAAGCTCTGCAGAGGATGGGTGACGCAACAGGACAATGACCCAAAACATTCAAGTAATTCAACAAAACAATGGCTTCAACAGAACAAAATACGCCTTCTGGAGTGGCCCACTCAGAGTCCTGACCTCAACCTGATTGAAATGCTGTGGCATGACCTTAAGAGAGCGATTCACACCAGACATCCCAAGAATATTGCTACACTGAAACAGTTTTGTGAAGAGGAGTGGTCCAAAATTACTCCAGATCGTTGTGCAGGTCTGATCTGCAACTACAGGAAACGTTTGGTTGAGGTTATTGCTGCCAAAGGAGGGTCAACCAATTATTAAGTCCAAAGGTTCACATACTTTTTCCCACCCTGCACTGTGAATGTTTCCACCTTATGTTCAATTAAAACATGACAACAGCTAATGTTTGTGTAGTATTATTTTAAGCAGACTGTGTTTTTCTATTGTTGTGACTTACATGACGTTTAGAGCGCATTTTATGGCCAATTCATGCAAAACTCTACGTAATCCCAAAGGGTTCACATACTTTTTCTTGCAACTGTAAATTGTTTCAACCATTCAGATGCTTCTCCCTCTAGGTTGGATGCAATCACATCAACCATCACACCCGGGTCCGGGTAAGAGTGACCCCAACAATTCAAGTGAGAGCATACTTGGTTGAGGAAAAAAATCAGTTTCTCTGGGTCCCCATCGAAGGTTGCTCTGAAGGGTGGGCTCATCATTGCTTGCTGGGCCCCCCATTGCTGTTGTCCCCCCCTTGGTTATTGGATCAATGGTTGCTGGGGTCCCCACTGCTGCTGGCCCCCTCCTGGTTGTTGATTCACCGGCTGCCAGGGCCCCCACTGCTGTTGTTGTGTCTCCAGTGGCTGCTGGCCCCACTCTGGTTGCTGATTTAATGGCTGCCAGGGTCTCCCCTGCTGCTGGCCCCACTGGTCCTGCTGTACATTCAGAGGTTGCACGTTTGGGTCCTGCTGCTGCCACCCTTGCTGTTGTCCTCCTACCAGTTCCTGATCTCCAGGCTTCTGCACCAGCCCCAGCTGTTGCAAGGCTTCTATTAGCTGGGGCAAGCTCATAGGTTGTTGGCCTTTCACTTGTGGGAGCTCCCCAAACTCCCATTGCTGCAGAGGCCACAGGCTGGGGTCCTCTGTCTCTATGGGTCTGGAGAGCTTGGCAGGGGACTCCTGGGTCTGGCAGACAGTCTGATCTGCAGATAATCTCAGCTGGCCTGGCTGCTCCAAGGCTCCTGGAGTCTCTGCTGGGCTTAATCCACTCTGACAACCAGACAAATTCTCCTGGTTGTTTGGATTTAGCTTCCAGCTGGGAGGATTGCTGAAACTCTTTCCCTGCCAGCTTCTTCGCTGGCCCTTCCCCCACTGGGGTGGCTGCTGATGCCGGAGAGCTAGCTTCAGGCAATTTTACTCCCTCCATTATGGGATCTTCCCCAACTCTTTTCCAGACTGCCTCTGAAGCTTGGAGACAGCGACGGGAGGTCAGGACTCCCTAATTAGTTTAAAAAGTAGTGTGGATTCCAGCTTGATGTCAAATTTCCAACGTATGGGCTTTTCAAGTGACTTTGAGGCACCTTAAAAGTCCTTTATTAGCCTAATACACCGGCAAATGCTTGCTCGAAGGAAGCTGGAATCTGAAATCTCCGCCCCTTGCACAATATATTAAAACACAATTCTCCACCTTACTAATTTTGTCATTAATCATATTATCCAATTAAAGGAATCAGTATCCCTTCCATTAGAAGACCCGCCAAAGTCTTAGTGACAGAAATGGCCTTGAAGGTGCATCCCTACTCATCCCCCCTCCTAACCTTAAACTAAAGCAATACACTAGTCTTAAAGCAATACACGTTTAACATATGAAACAGCTACTTCTTCATCTCTTGTCAAGCAATAACATTCAATGTTAGCAGCATTGACAACAGCAATAGCAATAGCACTTGACTTATTACCACCCCAAGTGCTTTACAACACTCTCTGGGTGGTTACCAATGTCAGTCTATTGCCCCCAACAATCTGGGTCCTCATTTTACCAACCTCGGAAAGATGGAAGGCTGAGTCAATCTTGAACCCATTCGGATCAAACTCCAAGCTGTGGACAGAATTAGCCTGCAACATTTCATTCTAACCACTGTGCTACGAAATCTAATGAAAAGGCCAGACTAAAAGATCCTCTTTGCCATTTTTAAAGAAAGTTTTAAAATTTATTGTAGAGTTAAAATTCAGAGGTATTCACTTAGTAAATATTAATTCATCTGCAGTAGATCAAGCCACAAAAAGACAGTAATAAACACAGGATACAATATCTACCTTAATTCTCATTATTTAAAGAAACCTCTAAAACTAGAAACTTTTCTTCTAATTTATTACCTATTTAGCAGAAATGCTAAAAACAGAAGTGATTGTTTTAAAAGAGAAAAAAAGTAGAAAACTTTACTTTTTCTTGCTGTTGTTTCCTTGGGCCCAATCTTGTTGTTTCAAAAAAACGAAGGGGGGTGGGAATGTAAAAATGCAAAAAGGAGAAAACTTCCAGAGAAACATTTATTTTAAAGCAATGGTTGCAAAGTGTTTATACGGTACTGTATTATCCTTTATACCTCAAATGTAGCCAGAAGACTAGAATTAATCGCTAGAATTCCCTGTACATAAAGGATAAACATTATAGTATAGCTATTCTATTAAAGAATTAAATACATTTCTGCCTCCTGAACTATTATTTCCATCAAAGGACCACAGATTCAATGTCTTATTTGCTTATGGATTTCTCTATGATTGACTTTTTATCTAGAGATCTTGTCTAGGCCTTAAAAGACATAAATCTATTTTATTATACTGTTGGTTTTTTCTGTCTAAAGCTTTGTTTTTCCAACTTGCCACACTGGCAAATCTATTAAGTCCTAAGTTTCTTAGAAAAAACAAGAACGATTTACCTATTATTTGCCTACTACCTACTAATGAGCCATGGTGGCACAGTGGTTAGAATGCAGTAGTGCAGGCTACTTCTGCTGACTGCCTGCAGTTCAGCAGTTCGATTCCCACCAGTTCGAGGTTGACTCAGCCTTCCATCCTTCCAAGGTCAGTAAAATGAGGACCCAGATTGTTGGGGGCAATATGCTAGCTCTGTAAACTGCTTAGAGAGGGCTGTAAAGCACTGTGAAGCGGTATATAAGTCTAAATGCTATTGCTACTAAACATTGTGTGAGAATCCTGACACTAAATTTTGATACGAATAAAGGAAGGAGTCAAAAAATGTGAACAAATTTGCAAATAGCACAAAAATGGAGGAATAGCAGTCAATAAGGAGAGTCTCAAGATTCTAGTGGATCTTGACAAGCTGGCATAATTAACAGAAATAAGGAATATTAATTTTGATAGCAGCAAATGCAAAGTTCTAAAAAAAACAGTGCTGGAGGAGGATGGACACCACGCTAGGCAGTAATATGTATAAAGGAATCTGGGTGTCTTGATAGATCATAAGCTAAATATGAGCTAGTAATATAAAGTAGCTGCATGGGAAAAAAAGTAAATGCAATTCTAGATTGTATCAACAGAAGTACACTATTAAGATCAAGAGAAGCCATTGTCCCTCTCTATTCTGCACTGACCAGACCAGACCTAGAATATTGTATCCATATTTGAGCACTGCATGTTAGAAAGAACATTAGTAAACTGGAACAGGTCAGGGAGGGGGAAAAATGAACATCTGGAGGCCCTGAGTTTGTTGAGCCAGAAGATGAGAAGACTGTGGGAAAGTTTAACAATTGGTTCAGATATCTTAATAGCCCTCTTATAAAAGACTGGAGAGAACTATACAGAGTTGCTCTAGGAAGACAAGGCAAAAATGATGAAAGATATTTGGGTTGGATATAAAGACTATATTCTCAATATTAAGAATTTTTCAAAAGTAGAACAGGTTGCCTTGGAGGTAGTGAAATCTCCTTGGCTGGGTGTGTTTAAACAGGCTGGATGTTCATCTGTCAGGATTGCTATAATAGTGAATTTTGGCACTCCTTCATATCTATTACATGTTATAATTCTAAACTTTGCATAATTATGCTTACTGCAAATGTAAATAGTATGGTAGATATGTAGAAAAAAATTAAAAGATTCTTACAAACTCATCTATTTTCCAGTTCTGATTTATCTGTCTACATGGGTTTAAAATAGCAGCTCCAAACAGCCTGATATTGTGTGGACATTCTCCTGACACTTCATTTCCAAGTCTGTTTCCTTAGCAACACTTTAATCCATCTGGCTCCAGGCTTTTAAATTTTTCTACCATCTTCCTATCTATATTAGAAGTCAATGAAAAATAATATATACTAAAATAACTAATTGTGCTAATGAAATAAATAGGGAGATTATTTCTCCATAACCTGAGAGTTCATAGCCAGTCTAATATTTTAGGATGATTTGAGATGTGGCACATCTATCCCTACCAAACACATACACTATAAGCTACGCATAGTAATCAACAAAGTGAATTCTCCCTGTTCTTTATGAAATAAAAGCTCAGAGGAATATGACTTTACAGAACAAAACTGATTCTGAATCCACAAACCTGCACAAGCAGACTATGATGTGATAGCTTTCTAAGCATAAAAAGATCATTTTCAAAGTCGGCTCCACATAAATTATTACAGCTAGAATAGAAATAACTATTCAGGCTCACTGCAAAGGGTTGTCTTTCAACAACTACCTCTTCACAGCTTTTTAAAAGAAAAACCTCTGTTTCAAAAGCACTCAGTGAGCTGTTCTTTACAATAGTTTCTATTTTACAGTTCTCTGGTTCCTGGTTTATAGTTCTTCCATGAACTTCATCCCACTTTTATTGCCCATTTATCTGCATCAACTTCTTTGTCACGTTCCTTCTTTATGTTGCCGGTAAATCTGTTCTGCATGTTCAAAAGCAGATGCTGTTGCATACCAAAATATTATCTATCCAACTTTAAATCCAGATCCTGAATCAATTTCAAGTAATGGCTTTTGGAATCTTCTTAGCTGATTTTTAACTTTTCCTTTCTCTAGTTCACCTACGTGTTTGATTTAAATTTGTCCCATTCAACTAAGATTGTAAACTTTTTACCAGGAGAAAATTCAGCACTTAAAATCATAGTCAGAGAGAGGAAACAATCAAGCTAGCTTATCTTCTCAATTTTTGGGCCAAAGCTATTAGATTATTATATAGTGTTTATCACCTGCACTTAATCACCGACTCTTCACATTTTCCTATCAGTACTTCCTGAATTTAGGATTGAATTGAGTTTGATAAATTCTCATTTTGAAATATGACATTCATATGCATGGAACTTAAAATAATGCATCCATAATATTGTACATATTAGAATACCAGATAATCAAACATCAAAACAGTCTTCTCAGCTAGTGTATGCTCTAACATTACTGAATATTATTTGACAAATTAAGTTAGAAACATCTACAGTACCTTTGAATGGAAGTAAGAAAGAGGGGGAGTCATACAGTCTGGTTTTTTTTAAAGTGCTATACAAGGAAATTCTTCATTCTGTGAAACTATTTTTATCCTTTACTGTACAGTCTGCTAGACTCTGTCTTTACAAGTTCTTTCTTTCTTTCTTCTCCACTATGTTAATGATATTACACAAGAAATATATGTTCTGGGGGAAAAATTCTATTCTTATGTACTTTTGGTTATGCAAATAAAAGATGACAATATAAAAATATTTTCATCAGAAATAACAGGCTCCAAGCACTTAACCTGCAATTAATGCATTTGCACCCTGAGTATCCTTCTAATAATCAATTTATATAGCTTGACTGTTCTTAAAGTTATAAATTACAACAAATGATAGTATGAGCAAATGGTAAATATTTTAAGTAGTATACAGATTCCATTCTATGTGAATATTCAAGTTTCCTTTTAGAATGGAATAAAAAGATGCTGTATACTGTGTTTCCCTCAAAATAAGACCAGATCTTATATTTTTTTGGCCTCCAAAAGAGGCACCAGGTCTTATTTTCGGGGGATGTCTTACCCGCTTACCTTACGGCCGCTGCAGCCAGGCCTCCCACACCCTGGCACCTGTCACACCCTGCTTGACTTCTTCTGCAGCCGCTCACAGCTGGATGCCACATGGCACATTGCGCCGGTGCACCACTCGTGGTAGGCCACCATGTGACGCATCACACTGGTGCCACTCCTCATGGCAGGAGGCTGCGTAGCATGTCAGGGTGGTGCCGCCACAGCAGGATGCTATTTGGCACATCACGGCAGTGCAGCCGCTCACAGCATGACGGCACATCGCACCAATGCTGCTGCTCACGCATGCCATGGCACAACCCACCATGCGGCCTCCTGCTGTGAATGGCAGAAGCGGTGCAATATGCTATGCGGCCTCCTGCTGCAAGTGGCGGCACCCGCATGTGCCACATGGCGTTGTACCACGAGCAGCGGCACCAGTGCCACATGGCATCCTGACGCGAGCGACGGCACTGTGCCACGCAACCTCTTGCCACAAGTTGTGGCACCGGCACAATGTGCCATGTGGCATCCTGCTGTAAGTGACGGCACAGCGAGATGCACCATGTGCTGTGTGGCCACAGAACTCTGGCAGCGGTGCGACGTCAGGGTGTGGGAGGTGTGGCTGCAGCGCTCCTAAGGTAAGCAGGTGCAGGGCACATGGGGCAATTCCAACCCCCCGCCCTAACTTGATTTTTACATGTGCACCTCACCCCACCTCGTACAACCAGTCAGTGGGACAGGGTGGGCTTGGTCTTAACTAGGCCTTATTTTGGAGGTAGGGTTTATATTAGGCACACAATAAGCTAGGGTTTATTTTTGCCGGCGGGTGATCCCCAGGGGGAGGGCGTTCTCTGTGGGCGCGCCTGCCCTATGGAATCAACTGTCAACGGAACTTCGGACTGCCCCCGACCTTCGTTCGTTTCGCCGGGACCTAAAAACCTGGCTCTTTGAGCTATCTGGCCTGGACTGAGGGGTTTTAATGATTTTAAATTGTGATTTTGACTTTTGGGGGCTATACTTAATTTAATTTTATTTTAATTTTATATTGTATTGTTTTTAAATTCTGCCCTGTAAACCGCCCTGAGTCCTTCGGGAATAGGGCGGTATATAAACCAAATAAATAAATAAATAAATAAATAAATAAATAAATTTTGGGGGATAGGTCTTATTTTCAGGGAAACATCTTAATCACAGCATTTTCCCAAATTATGCAATATTAAATAAGACAGAAATAAGAAAGAAGAAAGAAAGAAAGAAAGAAAGAAAGAAAGAAAGAAAGAAAGAAAGAAAGAAAGAAAGGAAGGAAGGAAGGAAGGAAGGAAGGAAGGAAGGAAGGAAGGAAGGAAGGAAGGAAGTGTGAGAAAGAAACAAGAAAATGCCATAAATGCTTTGATAGGAACAAAATACTGGGAAACAAAGCTTTGAACCTTCAAATTTAGGCTACATTCATTTATAACATATAAATTATAATGTAATAGTTTGAGGTCTTTTTGCATTCCATAGAATTTTAAAAGCAAGCTGCTTCATGGATTGGAAATAACTTCAACTCTTCTGCTATTTAAATAAGTTAAGACTTCTTAAATATCTCTTTAAGAAAGACTACTATCACTATCACAGAATGACTGAAGGTATTATACTGTGCCAGGCTTTTCTGATTTGGTGTCCTCCAGGTGTATTGTGACTACAAATTTAACCCAGTGGTCATGCCAGCCGAGGAATGTTAGTTGACTTTTATTATTAAATTTATACTCCATATTCAGGTCTTAACACAATTTTCTGGGGACATTTGGGCTGCACTGAGTGACAAGGAATTGTCTTGGGTTGCATATAAAACCTGCATTATAGTTAATGCATATAAATATAGCTAAAATCACATAATAATGTTAAAGGTTTATGATCTTTTGGGATTATATTACTAGCTGTCCAGAGCTGAGTGCAGTTAGAAATCCTTGATCTAGGAATTCTGCCATCAGTTGTGTTTTAATCCATAAACTGATCCAATGTTTGTTACATAATAGCTTGATCCCTTTTTGGCATGTCATCTAAACTCATCCCAAGCTAGAAACCTGGAGGCTGTGAGTTCCAGTCCCACCACCTTTGGCCTGAAAGTCAGCTGGGTGACTTTGGACCAATCATTCTCTCTCAGCCCAACCCACCTCAGAGTTGCTGTTGTGGGGAAAAAGAGGAGGAGGAGGAAAGAGTATTGGTATGTTCACCACTTTTGAGTTACTTATAAAAATAATAAGGTAGGTAGGTAGGTAGATAGATAGAGAGTAGATAGATAGATAGATAGATAGATAGATAGATAGATAGATAGATAGATAGATAGATGCAGGCAGGCAGGCAGGCAGGCAGGCAGAGGCAGAGCATCCTTTAGCCCTCCAGGAAACAATATAGAAGCAAAGGCAGTGAAAAAGCAGAACTGTCCTGCAGTAGCTTCTCTGCTGCTCTACATTTTGTTTAATCCTACACAAGGGCTTTCCTCAGAAAAGGCTGGAGAAAAAAATAACTTTCTTCCAACCCAGTGCACAGGAAACAATAAAATGTTGTATCTCATAATAAAAGTGGTTCTGGTCTAGGTGTCTCTTTTCACTTCCTGACCACATTGAGTCTGTAGATTATCTGGAACTTTGGACTAGAAGCAGACTGTTCTTGGGCCTTCCTGAACTTCAGATTCTCCAAATACTTTTGCTAAAGTAAGCTCTTAGGCCTGTTTCCTATGCCGAAAGCATTGAGTTTGTAGCCTGTTTTGTGTTACTGTACTGATTTATGACTGCAATAAATATATTAAGTTGTTATCAGAAGATATATGTATGCAACTGGCAGTGCATAAAAGGCATGACTGGACTCTCCATTAATAGGGAAAAATTGAATGCTAGAACGGGACCTAATGACGAGACTCTAATTTCATAGCTTCTCCTCCAGCTCCTGAAGATAAGTCTTATTTACATAAGTGCACACTTCTCTGAGACATGATAAACAGCTTAGCATGATTTACTATACATTAATGGCTAATAGATTAAGTTTGTGCTCATAAGTGTCTAAAATCTCACCTGTTTTTGCAGCATGGTTTCTCTGAAATTAGTAAAGCAGATGGACATCTAGAGATATGTATATTTTCGGACAGTAATTGTCTTTCACTGACTCTAACTCTTAGCTTCTGCTGTAGTCCAACCTTGATGAGACTATGTTCCAGTCTATTTTGAGTTTTAGACTGGAGATGCGATGTTTTTGGTCACTTCAAGAACTATTCCATTATATAAAACTTAGTTATGGACCATTTGAGTAGAACGATCCATAGGAAACTGGATCACCTAATTTATAATAGCCAAAGCTCCACACAGGTATACTGGTATGGATTGAAATCTAATAGCTAATTCAATCAAGAGTGGAATGCTAGTTTAAAAAAGAGACAAACCACATACCCCTCATTACCGGTACTACCTAAAATCCTTCAAGGCCAGCTCATTGTCAGCTGTCCTCATGAAGTTCTGAAAATGAATGGCCCTTATAAATATTGTCTGAAGTACAGAAAAAGATGCAGCAATGGCTTTCTGGCAGAAATACTACAGGTTACAACAAAGCACTCAGCACTTTTTGGCATATGGTTACAAGAAGGCAGATTTTATAGCATCCCTTATGAGGAATTTACTGTATATGCTTTTCTGATCTAGGGATGGTCAAAACATGAGACATAGTCTGGCTGTGAATATTATCTTTAGTGCTTATTTTGTGTCTACAAACCAGATCTCCAAAATGTCCAAAATAGGCATCTAATCTCGAGATTTAATACATATGGCATACTTTCCATCCCACCTCTCAGAAAGCAAACAAGAAAAAAGGAAAGAACATACATATCAAAACTTTCAATCTGAAACCCAGAGGCAGGTCACATTTTTACATATGGTACAGAAATCTATTTTTTAAAAAAGAAATGCCAAAAAAAAAGATGGTAATCTCTGAGCTTCAGGCCTATGTACTATATATATATCTACTGTATATATCTATATCTATATATTATTATATTATATTATATTATATTATATTATATTATATTATATTATATTATATTATATTATATTATATTATTATATTATTATATCATATTATATATTATATATTATATTATATTATATTATATTATATTATATTATATTATATTATATTATATTATATTATATTATATTATATTATATTATATTATATTATATTATATTATTATATTATTATATTATATTAATTATATTGTTGTATTATTATATATAATTCAGAATAGCCCTCTTGGAGGCTGTCTTTTTTTTCCTTTACTCAATTTTAGTTTATTCGTTTTATTATTTATTTTAGTGGATATTTAAAACACTACCAAGAAGACATTCAGAAAAAAGGAGAAAATATTAAATAACCAAAAATGTATTTATAAGCAATAAAAATAAAATTTCAAAATGACAATATCATATATTAGAGGGTTTTTAGTATTAATTTAAAATTTTAAAATCATTATTTAAATGAAATCAATATTCAATAATTAACCAAAGGGACAATATAAGAATGAACTATTAAGAAAATGTTCTATCAAAACTAAAAAATCCATTCTTATATAATGATTCAAGTAGAAACAAAGTTTTTTGACATTGATATATACTCCCAGAGTTTAATTTGTAATTCTAAGGAAGCATGATGTATGATTTCCAATAAAAAGAATAAAATGTCCTGGCAGCCATTATCATATACCTAGCTTATTCAATACATACTTATAGGAAGGAGGGTTTACTAATGCTTAACAGAAACTTAGTTGGCAGGAAAGAAAAATCAACCTTTAACTTTTCATTCTAATAATAAATCATCTTCCAGAATTTTCTTTACAACACTGCTATCAGACATCAACGATCAGACCTGATTACTGGATTTCTAAAGATTTTTAGAATTTTGACAATCATTACTTAGATAATATACTCACAGTAAAACATATCACTTTTTTCTAGATACAACAAACCTGGTGGATTTAACAGTTGCCTTCCACTGAGATATGCATTGTTGCGTATTAATGTCCTGTTTAAATTCTGCATCCATTTAATTATACAGTCTAACATGTTTAATTTCTGAGTTGTGTTTCAATAACAATTTATAAGTAAGATACAACAAGTGTTCTGAATTTTGTGTTACATGTTTTTCAAATTCAGTCAGGTATCCAAGTATTCCATTCTACTTTTATAATTTCTTTTGAATTATACTGTTTAAGTATTGAAAATAGTAAGGTAATTCTTATAATTCTGAAGTAAGAATTTAAAATGTTTCATCTTCATTTTATTAAGAATTAGGTCTAGCAGCCCGTAAGAATTGTGCATTTCTATTTCTATCAAAGACAAATATATTTATGCAAACTGTCTGGGAATACTGCTGCCTCACCAAAAATATCCCTCTGTAATGTGATTTAATCCAATCTGTGATCCATGTTATGGGCTGATAGTAGAGTTTAAATTGAATTCTGACAGTCTACCCTATTCTTTTAAGTCTTATAAAATCTTAAGGTTAGTCCTTGGTCTTCCTTTTGACCATATTGTTATATTTGTTTCTGCCACTTATTTAATACCATGCCTTCAATTCTTATCAGGATTATCTGAAATAGAACATTGAATCTGGTAATATATTCATTTTACTGCTGTTATTTTTTTACTAACAAGGATAATTTTAATTTTCACCATTTTAAAATATCTGTCATTATATTTTTCCAAGTCCATGAATATTTTTCTTAATTGCTCTTTATTGGTTGGTATAAATTCCCAGATACAGGTAGTCCTCAACTTATAAGAGTTTGTTTAGTGACTGTTTGAAGTTACAATGGCACTTAAACAAGGGAATTATGACCATTTTTCACACTTATGTCCATTGTGGCATCCCCATGATGACATAATCAAAATTCAGATGCTTGGCAACTGATTCGTATTTATGACAGTTGCAGTGTCCTGGGGCCTGTGATTCCCTTTTGCGACCTTCTGACAAGCAGTCAATGGGGAAGCCAGATTCACTTAACAACCGTCTTACTAGCTTAAGAACTGCAGTGACTCACTTAACAACTGTGGCAAGAAAGGTAGTAAAATGGGGCAAAACTCACTTAACAAATGTCTCACTTAGCAACAGAAATATTGGGCACAATTGTGGTTGTACGTAGAGGACTACCTGTACTTAATTGGTTTAACAGGAATACCTGTTGTATTCTTGAGTTAAATTCCATGGAAGTATTTGAGTCTTATTCTTATTAGTCCAATTTCATACAAAACTGTATTGCTGTATATGTTCCATTATTGATTCTCAAGAAACCTTTGGGTGAGTAAGTGTTAGTTACATTGTTAGTTTCTATTCGATTTGCCGGTTTGATTCCTGACACTTCATTTTCTTGTTGTTAACTTTCTTGTGAATGGGCTGTAACGCCAAGATAAATAAGGAAGAAGATATCTCCTTTGTTCTAATGCATTTTTGTAAAAATAAAGTCAATTGGCCATTATTTTAGTTTCTTATTCTCTGCAAATACTAGAGTTAAGAAATTCAAACTTCAATTCATCTTCCTCAGAATTGTGAATATAAAAGGCCATCCAAAATTTCAAAGTTTCAGCCTTTGAGACAGATGAGGTCAAGACACAGTCAGAGCAGGAATTCCAGTACTGTTTACTGTTGTAGGGTAGAATTTCAGAATCTTGAAGGTCTGACACAATTTCTCTCTTACCCCATCTTATCCCAAACACTCAAGGGATGGGAAGCTATTTGGGATTTCACTGTCATGCGGACCCAGATTGTTGGGGGCAATTAAGCTGACTTTGTAATAATGCCGCTTGGGGTGTGTGTGAAAGCCCTAATAAGCAGGCATATACATAGAATAAAGGCTACTGCTAAGCTTGTAAGCCGCCCTGAGTCTTCGGAGAAGGGCGGGATATAAATGGAATTAAAATAAAAATAAAATAAATAAAATGCTCTTAGGTCTAAATAATTAGGTCTGAATAATCTCTTCTCAAACTACTCCCATCACGATTCATTCCTTCCTTCCCCGTTCCCAAGGCCAGGTTTACTTTTCTTCCCAAAAGATTTTCTCTATCTCCAGAAAAATCATTGTATTTTTCTTACATTATTAATAGCATTCAAAATACATTTGATATTATCCTTTGTGTATTAGAAAGGTCAAGTAATGAATGAACTTCAGCAGTGCCTGATAAATCCTTTCTCATGGCAAGAAGCCTTGGTTTCTTTGATTTACAAAGAAGGAAACAATCCAACTTGCCCAGAGTATATAGAAGGACTGCATCTGGCATTGTTCAATCTCATTCATTACTTGTGCTAAAGTGTGATCATAATTTCTTGGAAAGTCTTATAATATGTAGCAAGAAACCCATTTGATGCTGGGGATTTTTTAAAGATAAATACATTTCATGATACATTTAATATTTCTGCAGATTTTGTCCTCCTTTCAAGGAAGGAAAAAGTGAAGCAGATTTAATTGCTATAGGCTGCGCTAATATAAGCCACCATATGTTTTCTCCAGCATAATGTAACAAATGGGCCAAACCACTGTGGTTTGTAAACCATGACTTTTGTTAATGTTGTATTAACTGAGATACTCTGGCTTATTCAATGGATTGGGTTAGAACAAACATGTGTGGAACAAATATAATTCATCCCAACAAGAATAGTACAGCAATAAAATATAAACAACAATATGAAGACCCTTCAGAAGTTGTAAAATATTCGGCAGCCTTACCCAAACTGATGCTTCCTGAAGGGCATCAGCTAGATGAAAACTGATCAAAATAATATTCCTCTAAATAAACACTCTTCCAAATAGTATTCTAAAAGGAGAATATAAATATTTTACTTTTTATTCTCATTTAAAAGAATTCCATCTCCTTTTAAAAGATCTATTCTCTCTAAAACCCAAATGTTTCTATTAAGATCCATATCCCTTGCTACGTGTTTCATGATGGATTTTTAGAAAAAGGATGGTAACTTTTTAAGAAGATAAATTATTTGAACTAGCTTATATTTCCTAACCCTTTGAAAAGTAATTCCTGTGCCTTATTCCTCCACCAACTTAATCCATTAGTTAAATACTTGTATTTAAAGTAAACATGAAAGTTAAAAAATAATCCTTTCTCCCTTTGTCATTCCACCTTTGGATCACTGCTTTACTACTAAAAATACTTAGCCTGCACAAATTTGACTGGAACAGAAATGAATTAAATATTAAATCAATGAGATTAAATTAAGTTCCACAATAGAATCTTTTTTTCCAGGTGTATATAGAACACAGACCTCGTTTATACAATGTCATCTTAGAATTTATTTTGTGGATTTTTTCCAGCACTTGAGACTCCCAAGCTAGCAGGTCAGGAAGAACACATGTGCACACTTCATGAGTCAATTTAGTATATAGTGGTTAAGATGCTGAACCACAAACCGACACACCAGAATTTCCAAACCTTTCAGCATGAAAGTCTGCTGGGTGGCTTTAAGACAGTTATTACTCTCTCTCAACTCAGCCTACCTCCAGGATTGGTGTACGGAAAAAAGCAGACAGAACATTATGCACGCCACATTGATTACTTGTACAAAATGAAGGCTAAAGGATAAGAAATCTAATAATAACCAGCAATTTTTACACTTTGTAGTAGCATGGCTCCCAAAACGATAGATGACATTTGTGTGATTCCACCATGAACAAAAACTACTAATTTATTTAAACAATGCATATGGATGCTTTTAAAAAGCTCACATTTAGGATCTAATTTGTCATAGCTGAGTTGGACTAGGTTCTGCCATCTGCTATCTAAGAAAAGCTAAGCAGGGTTGGACTGGGCATTATCTCTCTGAGGAAAAGTAAATCTCAAGTGCGTAGACCAGACTAAAGTGTTTTTAAAAACCCAAGAAGCAAGCTATTTTTAACAAGCAAACGAAATGATTTTCTCTAGTATCTTACTCACTTCTCTAGAGGAGCTAATCTGACAATCTTCTACCATCCTAAATAAACCTATCCAAGCTCATATTCTTTAAACTTTAAATATATTCTGATAAAGCTGGTGAGAAATGTTCTGTCTCAGAAACAAGTCTGGGGACAGAGATATTTGTGTACTCATTGCAGCCTAGAGATGTGTGATTAAATAGACCAGGCTTTTCAACCTTTTCACCCATTGTACCTCTTTTAGGATATGGCAGCATCTGAGTACCACCAATCGCCTAGCAAGGTGTCAAAAACTTGATGAACAAAAAAAAAGGAAAAAAGTACAGGTAGTCCTCGACTTACAACAGTTCGCTTAGTGACTGTTCGAAGTTACAATGGCACTGAAAAAAGTGCCCAAGACCTGCCTGCCCGGTGGCGCTCTTCCTCCTGTCCAAGGTTTTCATTGTTGTGAGCATTTCTGTTGAGGATTGGCTGCGGGGGTGGGGTGGTGTTTGGTTTTTATTCCCTGCTGGGTGGTTGCACCAGGTTTTGGTCACTTCACATGACCCTGGGACACCGTGACCATCATAAATATGAATCAGTTGCCAAGCATCTGAATGTAAATCAGAAGACCCTGGAGATGCTCCAACATTCCAACTGATTGGGGCTTCTTCTGGGCTCAGAAGTGCCAGGATCAGCACCGAGCTCCAGCTGGAGACTGGCGCTGATCCTGGCGCTTCCACTGAACCCTAACAGCCCCAAAGAAGCGCTGATCCTGGCGCTTCCGCTGAGCCCTGATAGCCCTGCAGCTCCAGCCATCTCTCACTCAGGCTTGTGCAGTGCTGCCACCAGTTCAGCTCATCCCCTTCACCGCTACTTTTCTAGGATGGTTGCGTACCACCTGCCAGGTGCCAATGTACCACAGGTGGTACCCGTACCACTGGTTGAAAAGCCCTGAAATATTATTAGATTTATATACCGCCCTTCTCCCATAGGACTCAGGGCGGTTCACAAGGTTTTAAAAACAATACGACAAATTACAAAACTTAAAATCAATTAAAAAGATTATATTAACCTTGGAATAAAACCCCAATTAAAATACAATTAAAATCCCAATTAATATTCTCAGTCCAGGCCAGAGAGCTCAAAGAGCCAGGTATTCAGGTCCCGGCGGAATGAGCAAAGTTCAGGGGCAGTCCTAAGCTCCACAGGCAGCTGGTTCCAAAGGGCAGGTGCACCCACAGAGAAGGCCCTCCCCCTGGGTATTGTCCGCCGGCAGACTATCCCCTTCCCAAATGTCCCAGTGATCTGACTTCCAAACTAATATGTATAGACACTGGATAACACTATAAACTTCCAGTCACACATAATTCATCTGAACTAGGTCAGAATAAAGAGAAGACAAGAAAATTATGATAGGGAATAACCTAGAGATGGTGAAAATTTGAATTTGGGTTATTGCTTTATTCTTTCGTGCCAGCAAGACAACAGGCAGCCCTATAGACTTTTGCCAAGCTGATACTCTTCAGGTATAGCAAACTACTATTCCCTGCATTCCTAGGATGCTGACTGCATCCGGCATTGTTGGCTGGGGAATTCTGGGAATTGAAGTCTGTACATCTTCAAGTGACTGAGGTGTAAATAATAATCAAACACATCTTGAGAACGTCAGGTTAGGAAAGACTACAATATATAAACCTGAAATTCTAGGTGATTTCTCTTTTCTCTGTCTGTCTGTCTGTCTGTCTGTCTCTCTCTCTCTCTCTCTCTCTGTGTGTGTGTATGTGTGTGTTTGTGTGTATACACACACACATACACAGTTATATATAGCATATTTTATTATTCAGATTGTATAGTTACAATTCTTAATAGCAAGGTAGATGCCAACAAGGAGGAAAGTATTAATGAAACAATTGTTAGCTCTGGTTGCATCCCTACACTTTTAACAAAACTTCTGGAACATAGGATTCTTGAAAGAAATTAAGATATACATTTTTAAAACTTTTAAAATATGATCAAGCCTGCCATTTTTCCCAGAGACGGGAGATTTCTGTATAGCCAGCACAACTCCTTGAAATTTAAAAGCTTTTTAAAGAAAACAAAAAAAACTACTTCTAGCATTTTTTACGAGAACCCGTTAATACCATTTCATTCCTCAATTCTTAGTTAACCAGCACAGAATAGGCACAGAAATAATAAACACATTTTTACCACACAATGGTGATACTTTCTACTTAAATGCTTTCTAACTTGTTAACGCTGACTTTTTAGGAAAAAAGCAGACGTGCACGCGTGCGCGCGCACACACACTTTATTCATTACTCATGAGAACCAAACGACCACTGGCGTTTAATACAGCCTAATTACAGGCAGGGTAAGTTTCCCCCCCACACACACACTCCCAAATAGCTTGAGTTGTGGAAGCTAGCCATAAGCCTGGGACGTATCAAATCAGAGAATTTTAACTTCACAGACGTTTAGCCACAGATCGCTCTTGGGCAAGTCGAGGGATGGCAGGAGCAGCAAAACCTCGCATTTTAGAAATCGGTTTGGGAATTTAGGAATCCGGATCACCGTTAACAGCGCTGCCCGCTTCTGAAGCACTTGGCGTGGGCATCGCAATGAGACGATCGCCTACCTCGCATTCCGGACCTCATCCAGTCCTTTGGCTCATCACCTTTTCAAAATCACTTAGAGCAGGGGTCTTCAAACTTGGCCCTTTGATGACTTGTGGACTTCAACTCCCAGAATTCCTCAGCCAGCAAAGCTGGCTGAGGAATTCTGGGAGTTGAAGTCCACAAGTCATCAAAGGGCCAAGTTTGAAGACCCCTGACTTAGACGGCTTAAAATCTCAACTTTCCTTGGGTGTGTCTCTGTGGGGTGTGTGTGTGTGTGTGTGTGTGTGGGTGTGTGTGTGTGTGTGTGTGTGTGTGTGGGTGTGTGTGTGTGTGTGTGTCTGTGTGTCTGTGTGTGTCTGTGTGTGATACCTCTTACCAGGGCTTTTTTTTTTCCTCATTGAACGCTCAGAACGGAGTTCCGGCACCTTTTTTTGGATGGAACCTTGTAAGGGTAGGCAAGGCGGGTTTGTATGACACGTGTTGAGTTCCGACACCTTTTTTCTTTTACAAAAAAAAAAAAAAAAGCACCGCCTCTTAACAGTCTTAAAAGGTAACTCATCAACACTGCCCCCACCCCCTCCCTTCAACCCAAGCAGGAGACCTGAACCTCACTCAACTCCGGGAGAAAAGTAGCCCGAAGCGCTGGCAGCGAAGCGAGTCCCCACCACCACCTCCTCCCCCCTTAATCCCACTCCAATGGAAAAGAGCAAGCTTTGGCCGGAGGACCCCTTTTGCTCCCCTTCCCAAGCTCCCCCTTCGTCCCCTGCTCGACCCGCCGCTCCCGCCTAGACCCCCGCGCCTTCTCCTTTTCCCTTCTTTTCCCTCCTTTTCCCTTCGCCCCCGGCCCCGCCCGAGGTTGAACCTCACCAAACTGAAGGCGCCGCAGCCCAAAGGAGGTCTAAGCCGAGGCGCTTTTCTCCTCCAACTTTCCTGACGCCGGGAGTGAGAAGGGGCGGCGGCGGCGGCGGCGGCGACCGCGGCAGGTAGCTCCCTCGTGCCCCGAACTGGGAGAGAACAAAAGCTTCCAAGCCAGGGGAGGGAAGAGGGGACGAGCAAGGCAGCGAGGGTGGACCATTGCCTGCAAGCCGGAGGGTCTTCCCTGGCTGCAGCGCAGCCCGCCTTTTTCTCCCCCTTTCCTCAGCGCAGCCTATCGCTTCAGAGCCGATCAAAACAAATCGCCTTCGCGGAGGAAAGGCGAAGAAAGCCGACCGCCCGCCCGCCACCAGCCTCCCTTCTCAGCTCAACCTCGTCGGCTCGCCAGCTGGACTCGCCGTCGCCAGCTTTCGGGGCGGAGTCCGAGGCCGAAAGAGGTGGAGACTCCCGGGCTCCGGCCCCCAGCCGCGCGCGCCAGCGAAGGCGAGCGCTCTCCCAGGCTGCATCTGCCGGAGGGCCGCGGGGCAGGCGCGCCACCGGAGCTACGGAGGGGGTCTTTGGGAGAGCGGAGGGGGGGGGCTTGGGGAGAGAGAGAGAGAGAGAGATGCGGGATTCCCGCTTATGGCGCTCCAGGCTGCGCTCCCAACCATCCGCGCTTCCTCTCCCTCCCTCCCCAACCCACCCACCCACCCCACTCCCCCGCAACCCGGTCGCGAGGAATGTGGGTGAGCAACCCCGGCTCGTGCGTGCGCAAGAGAATGGGAAGCGGGGGCGTTGCAGCTGCCGCCGCCGCCGCCGCCGCCGCCTCCAGCCCTCTCGAAAGAGAAAAAAATTGCAGCTGCTGGCTCGGTACGGCGCCTAAAACGAGCGGAGAGAGCGACCTGCTCCTCTTCGGGGCAGATGGCTCTCGCCCGGCAAAACGGATGACCTGTTTCGAAAGTTGGAACAGCAGGGGGGGGGAAGGGGGGAGCGGAGTAGAGGAGAGGGATTAAAAAGCACCACCCCAGTCAAGCTTTGTGGTGTATGATCGACGGGGGAAGGGAGTCACAATACGGATATTGTGTGTGTGTGTGTGTAACAGGTGCTGATAAGGTGTGAAAGCTGGCCAATTTTTTCCGCCTGAACAGGTACGGAGTGGGGGTTTTGTACGGACTTCTTTCAAGCGCTGGAGAGATTTTGGATTCTGAGAGTGGGCATCACGCTCCCATGAAGCAGCCTTTTGGACCAGATAGACTCGCAGGGGTGTCAAACTCAATTTCATTGAGGGCCGCATCAGCATTGCGGTTGCCCTCAAGGGGCCGGGTGGACGTGGCCTGGGTAGGCATGGCCTACTGGGTGGGCGTGGCCAGAGTGCGTATGGCCTACTGGGTGGGCGTGGCCAGCTCTACATCATTCGCATCAAGGGGGCCTATGGGGGCCCGGGCAGGAGTGGGACAGATCTGAGGGTCTCTGGCAGAAGGAGGGTCTCTGGGCCATGGCCAAGGCAGTGGGGGCTGTTCCCTCACTGTTTCCAGGATGGCTTTGCGGGCCGCATGAAACCACTTCGCGGGCCGGATCTGGCCCCTTCCCCCTCCCCCCCCCCTCTGCTTTGTGTTTGACATGTCTGAGATAGAGAAAGAAGTCATAGGGTTGCTGGAGGATTCTTCCATTTGATCTCTAGATTTGGTTTTAGGCTAATCCTTTTTTTTTTTACTTGAGTAAACAATATTGAACAGCTGCAACCAGACAGAGGTACAGAATTGTGTGTCAAAATAAAATGTAATTTATTGATAGATATTAGAGGTGGTTTTTCAAAAAAACAAAATGGTTAAGCATCTTAAGGGAGGGAGGGAAGGAAGGAAGGAGAAATAATAATAGGAACAGCTAACCAGAAACACTGGAATCATATTAACTTTTTTTCATGGAAGTGAATCTATAGTCAAACTAATAGCAAAGCAAATATAGCCGTTGAACACTGAACTTATAGCACAGAACTGCAGAAACTACCTTGTTTGTGCAGAGTTTTGCAGCAAGAATAATGTGAATGCCTGGAATGTGGAAATTTCAGACAATATTGTAAGCTACCCACAGTCATGTTGTGTGAGATGGGAAGTTACATAAGTATTATAAATCAACAGTTTCATATTTTTGGGATCCACAAAAGGCCTGACTGGAAACCACCTAGTCCTATTTGCTTGAATTTGTATGCATGCATATATTTGTGTGAGAGAGAAGAGGAAAAAGGAGGCAGAGAGTTATCATTTGGGAGTTCAAAAGAACCTCCTACGTCTCCCCATGCTTTTAACTTACTTGAATGTACTTTAAGTATAAAGATTTATAGAAGCACTCAGCTCCATTGTGTATTATAATGTAGGAGACCACCCTGAACCCCTTTTAGAGGGAGGATTCTTAATGCTCCCAATCAAAAGGATTGTGCAGGTAGTCGGACTTCTCCTTCCTTGTGGCAAGAAGACAAAAGAAATAGAAAACATAAGGCAGTGTATTGAATTCCATGAATGGCACAGATAATGCTTACACACACACAAAAATAGATATCTGGAAGTATTCTAATTTTAATCATAGAGCAGAAGATCCCAAGATCAATTCCTTTCAATTTAAAAAGAAAATTATAGATGTTCAGAAAAATCTTCCTATCCGTAAACCTTAGGACATGGTGCTTGTCAAAATGGACAAATGGTGTAAACAGAATATACAGTATTTTTTTCTAATTACATGGTGGGAAACGCCTTAGTTACAAAGGTATAGTCGGAAGGTGACAGAACTGACCCTTGAAATCAAGAGGATCCAGCTTTTCTCGTTCAAGGCATAAATGGTCAGGCTCAATTAATCCTACTTAAACACATTATGTGAAATTCTAGCCTCTGGCTAAGGCCATAATACTGGGGAAGATGAAATGGAAGAGAATTGGCAGCACTAAGGTGGATGGATTGGACCAGGTTAGGGATACATCCTTATGGAAAACACCAAGGTGGTTGCTAAGAGTCCACACCAACTTAATGACACATAATCAGTCAGTCCTGCATGTTAGAGTATCTGTCAAATAAAGAAAGATAAAACAACCAAAACCAATCCTGTGACATGCACAGATTCCCAATCTTACTAATTTAAAATGGGTAGATGTAGCTGAAATCAGTCCTGAAGACTTCTTCCCCCAATAGATGTTTGCATTTGACATATTTGCATATGTGTGTGCATATTTATAGGTCTGCAAATACACGTTAATCTGAAACAGTACTTGGGCAGGGCTTGTTAAATCAATTGAATTAACACTATTACTTCAAATGAGTCATCTATAAAGCAAGAGATCCATTTGAAGATTGATTTTTCACCTGCCTCTAAAGACACTGACCGCTTATCACTTACAAACATCTTCCTCCTTCCAGAAGAAGGAAATGGGAAATTAGAATAGCTAGTTGTGTTTTTTTTAATTTTAATCCCATTTATATCCCGCCCTTCTCCGAAGACTCAGGGCAGCTTACAATCTAAAGCACAAATCAACGTGCTTAGCAATAGCCTTCATTCTATGTATATGCCTGCTTATTAGGGCTTTCACACACACCCCAAGCGGCATTATTACAAAGTCAGCTTAATTGCCCCCAACAATCTGGGTCCTCATTTTACCTACCTCGGAAGGATGGAAGGCTGAGTCAACCTTGAGCCTGGTGGGATGCGAACCTGCACTAATTGCAGGCAGCTGGTGTTACTTAAGGAGGCATTAGCCCACTGCTCCACCAAGGCTCTTGGTGTACTGGGAAGAAAGAAAGTAAAATAGGAATGAATGTAAGGCAAATAACTGGAAGAGAAGGGAGAAAAGAGAAGCTTTGTGCTGTGCTCAGCCAAAGTAAAAAAAAAAAAGCTGGTGAGATAGCATCCAGGATGGATTCCGCCAATCAAACAAAGGATGAATAAAGGCAGGATAATTAATTAATGACATTTTAGTCATTTGCTACTGGAGCATGAGTAAGTGGCAGTTTAAGAAGCATGGTGTGAATGCGGTCACTGTACTGAAAGTTAAAATGTTACAGTTTTCTATTTGAATTTTATATTTATATTTGTAAATGAATTGTGATGTTGTTGTATTTTGTGTTTATGGCCACCCAATTCAAGCTGCATGACTCTGGGTGGTAAAAATGTATTATATATTTTGAATTAAATCTATTATAAATTGAAATAGACTATTATTCAGTATATGGACCTATTTTGTAAGTTGTGGCTATTTATTCAAACGTATTTTCTTATAGTTGACCTTATGCAAATCATTGATTAAAATGCTAGGATGAATCCAGGCAGGTGGCAATCCACTGAAATGCAGCTTAAGTTGGCAATATTCTAAATATCACTAAATCTAGCACAATCAACTTGTTAAATTCCTGTTTGGATATTGGACTCCATACATAAAAAGCATGCAAATTACTATAATCAATGCAAGGTAAATTGGCTCTTTTTCTTTCATTGTATGTATAAAGTTCTATGCAAACAACTGCATATAACAAACCTTATTCCACCTAGTCCTGACACTAATTCTACCCCATCCTCCAAAAAAAAAAGCCTGGATCCAGTTGATTTTTTTCAATCTGTTCAAAGTATCATTTCCAAATAGAATTCCTACATTAGGTGCAGTCACGTGCCAAATATTGTGCATACCTTTTAGATAGTCATATTTATGATAATTATACAATCACTTTAAGGATTGACCTGGTAAAAAATGTGAACCTTTTCCCCTTCGTAACAGTCTCTGAAAAGAAAATGTACATTCCTCAATTCTTCCTGCTATCTTAACTAAAAGTTGTAGAGTGCCAGAATGCTTTCTTGCCAGATTTGTTTTATTAATTAATTTATTATTATTTATTTATTAATTTGGTTTATATACCGCCCTACTCCCAAAGGACTCAGGGCGGTTTACAAGGCAAAATTTTAAAACAATACAATTTAAAATTAAATTAAGTCTAGCCGCAAAAATTAAAATCACAATTTAAAAACATTAAACCCCTCAGTCCAGACCAGGTAGCTCAAAGAGCCAGGTTTTTAGGTCCCAGCAAAATGAACGAAGGTCGGGGGCAGTCTGGAGTTCCGTTGGCAGTTGATTCCATAGGGCAGGTGCGCCCACAGAGAACGCCCTCCCCCTGTGGATCGCCCATCGGCAATCCTTGACCGGCGGTACCCCGAGGAGGCCCTCCCTGTGGGAGCGCACAGGACGATGGGAAATTGACGCTGGCAGCAGGTGCTCCCTTAGATAATCCGGGCCCATGCCATTTAGGGCTTTATAGGTCATCACCAGCACCTTGAATCTCACCCGGAGGGCAACTGGAAGCCAATGCAGCTCGCGGAGAAGAGGTGTTACATGGGAGTATCGGGAGACTCCCATCACAACTCGCGTGGCTGCATTCTGCAACAGCTGAAGCCTCTGAGTGGTCCTCAGGGGCAGCCCCATGTAGAGAGCATTGCAGTAGTCTAGCCGGGAGGTCACGAGTGCATGGGTGACTGTGTGTAGGGCATCTCGGTCCAGATAAGGCCGTAACTGGTGCACCAGGAGAACCTGGGCAAAAGCCCCCCCTGGCCACGGCTCCTATATGATCTTCCAAACTGAGCCGTGAATCCAGGAGGACGCCCAAGTTGCGGGCCCTATCTGCAGTCCAGCATAGGAAGATCTGATCAAAGTGTAGGTAGCATCAAAATCTTTCATCCAAAATGACAGTAGACAGAAATTGAAACATTTTATGTTTAATTATTTTCTATGGTTTACTACAGTAGGGTTACTGAGAAAACCAATTGCTGTGGAATTTGTATGTTTAGTGCAGTAGGCCCCAACCTTTTAGATGCCAAGGACCAGTTCAAAGAAGAGTGGTTTTTCCACGGACTGGGTGTGTGTGTGGTTTCGCACACCACCTGAATCCCATGCGTGCATGGATGGGGCTTCGCTCACTTGCACAGTCCAGTTCCTGGCAAGCCACGGACCAGTGCCAGTCCACGGACGGGGGAATGGGGACCTCTGATTTAGTGGGTTATATCAGTTAGATGTTTTACTCTAGTTTGTGTGTCAACTTTTTACTTGTTGATTTTTAATCTCATTGAATTTGCAAAATCCACTGGTAATGTTCAGGCAAAACTCTCACAGATGTTTTTTTTTAATCCAGTGCTGTTTTACAAATACATAAAAAATTATCCTGAATTGTCAAAAGGAACCAAGGCCAGTAAAAGCAATAAGTTGAGCCAGAAGTTGAGAACAATCACCCATACACACCTCATCTCGATTGTATTTTAATTCTGTCTGTGGTTTGGGTGTTGCACTTTATATGCTACAGTGGAGAAGGTATATTTCTTACAAATTTGGACTGAGTTATTCATAGTAATCTATTGTCCCTTATAAGCAATACAGATTCATAGAGCAAATGGCACACAGGTTCTGCTTGAATTCCTTTAGAGCTAGCAACATGAAATTGACCCACCCACCCACCCCCTTTTTTTTTTTACAAAAGGGCAATTATATATTCTGAATATGTCATACATATATACAATCTTTAGCAGGAGAGAAAAAAACTTAAGTATTTCATGGATTTAACGTGTTCACACCACTAAACCATCTACATACTATACTTGGATTTTTTTTTCAAGGAAAGTCAGGTTTCTTCCCAGAGTCTGTCTCTAGGACTTTTGTCAAATGCTGACTTCAAATCAATAAAGGTAACATGAAATTTTTTAAGCTAGCAATATATTTTTCTGCCAAATGATGTGATGTGAAGCACTGGTCAATCACCAATTACCCTAAAGCATGTCAGTTCAATAGGTCCAATAATCAATCTGTTATTTTGGGGGAAATCTCCTGGTATAAAATTAGTAGTATTTAATAGGATAATTCAGCACTCAAGTTATGTATTTACTTCAGTGAAATTTATCTGGACAGCAAAGAGTATTCAGTAAATCTCTATTTTTGCCCTGCTTTATTCCCCAGAAGCTGTGTATGTGTTAATATGTGGCCAACTCATAACAGTGAATTGAAAACTTACCATCTCTCCAAACTATTTTATTTTGTTCTCCTTTTAATTATGTCTTAAACATCTTCAGATTGATTTCTGTCTCCTAGACCATTCAGTTGGCATTTCTCTTTGTGTGACTATTAAACCACCTTGCAAGTTTTCTCTTTCCTTACAAATTTGTTGTCTTAAGTATATGGTAACATTTAACCAATCTTGAATATCATTAAAACTTGATCATTAGTAAGATGGAATATTAGGAAACAACAGGGTGAAAGACTAGAACAATTTTTTTAAAAAAATCTCAAAAGAATACAGTTGAAAGTCTACTTCTGTATTACCTTCCAGATAACTGCATGGATCAATCCATGAGATCAGGATCCAGATAAAATTAACAAACTAAGCGAACACTGGGATGGAATAAGAAAAACTAAAATAGTTTTTATTGCTAAAAGATCAAGCTTTCGTTGGCTAATTGCCAATGTCATCAGGATGGAAATGCTGGGGTGGGGAGATCGCGTTTATACTGTTGGTGTCTGCACTCTGCTCATGGAGCGCGTCACCAATCTGTTTGCTGAGGTCAGCCGTATTTCAAGATTGCACCAATACACAACCACTCTGCAATGTAGAACACAGGGAAGAAGAACAACAACCATTTAGAACCTCTGGTATGAGAACACGGGCAATGACTAGAGCTATGGCTACAACACATGGAACTATCAGCAATTCACTTTTGACAACAGATACCCAGAGACAACTACATCCCCCCAAAACGGATGCGTGACAACTCAAAGAAATGCGGCCGACCTCAACAAACAGATCGGTGATGCGCTCCATGAGCAGAGTGCAGACACCAACAGTATAAACACGATCTCCCCACCCCAGCGTTTCCATCCTGACGACGTTAGCAGTTAGCCAACAAAAGCTTGATCTTTTAGCAATAAAAACTGTTTTGGTTTTTCTTATTCCATCCCAGTGTTCACTTAGTTTGTTAATACACACACACACATGTATCCATTCTGTATTACTGGGGAAAATATGACAAAATATCTTAGCCACATTTTTTTTTAATTTATTTTAACCTTTATCCCACCTTTATCATTTTTATAAATAACTCCAGGTGGCAAACCTCTCTAATACTCCTTCCTCTTATTTTCTCCGCAACAACAGCCTTGTATGTTGGCCTGGGAGAGAGTGATTGGCCCATAATCACCCAGCTGGCCTTAATGCCTAAGGCAGGTCTAGAACTCGCAGTCTCTTGGCTTCTAGCCTGTTGCTTTAACCACTAGACCAAACTGTCCCGTGTCTTTGCATTTTCCCTAAAGTATCACAATTTTGTGTGAGGTTAAATATTAAAATTGAAATTTTGCTCTCCTAAATGTTACAACAAAGCAAGAGGAAAATATCAAATTACAATTGTCACCTTTTATGACCATGCTAGAAACTAGACGAAGTTCTAACCTAAGAATAAACTTAACTACAGTATAAATAATGGCTAGACATTCTGCAAATTGCCACTCATAATCTACTGTCTTTTGGGGGGAAAATATTGCTAAATATCTAGGAAATAGTCTGGAAAGGATTTGAGTTGGGGAAAGGGAAGTTTAGTTTTCTTAGTAAAATCTTTTCTAGTGAAACAATGCGGTGTTACACTACTTCCATTGAACACCATTTGCCATTTGACTGCACTAAATGTTCAGTGATTGCTTTAGAATAAACATTACACTTTGTAATTACACATTGCTTTAGATAAACACTACGCTTTATTTTGTCAAGAGGCACTCAGCAAAGAAGCACTAAATATTTTCCAAAACTTCTTTCCAGTGCTGACATAGAGATATCAATATCATGCACTTAAATCTTTAGCCCAACACCAACAGAAAAGGGGTGCAAATATGAAAAAATAATCCAGGAACAAAGAGAGTTCTTATAAAGTTTTAAAATGTCTGCTCAAGGCCCTTGTTTATTGTTACTGGGAGAACTTTAAATACATGCTTTGCTCTCCTCTTGAAATTAATTAACCTATTAACGCTATTTGCTTTATATCTGCCTGTCTTACACATACTTACAATGGATACTACTTAAATATCAATAGCTCATTAGACTAAGAAAGCTATGTCTATGAAGAACTAGTGATTGTATTACCAATCATTGCTACTGATACAATCTTAACGATTTCTAGACGAAGTAAAATCTGACACTCTAGCAAAGAAATCCAAAGTTATGGTGTCTTCAATATCACTGCATGGTACAGTCTTGCAGTATAGATGAAAATGCACTTTCCTACCCTTCATCTCTTGTCCATATTTTTACAACATTATTTTGTACCACATTGCTCTGTCTAAATCAAATTTATTTGTGTTTCAGCTTTCTTTTGTCCTGAATTGCGTATGTTTCATATAATTGGCAAAGTAGCCAGCCTTCCCAAACTACAACAGAAATGGACAGCTTGTTTCCCTCCAGATGTTTTGGATGATAGATCCCATCAGACCCAATCAATATATGGTCACGGTGAGACTACAGAGAAATTGCGGTCCAGAACATTTTCTGGAAATTAGTTTACTTATTCTTTACTAAGATAAGATATTATTACACTAAGTGATAGTAGGGCATCAGACAAGATAGGAAGAGCTTTCCTTTGAATAGTAGGAGGTACCAACAGATCTTTTACCACCAATCACCAATAGTGATTGACATCATGCAGCTATATAAATAAATCCAAAACCGACAGAAAGGCTTTGTCTGTAATCTATGAAAGGTGCCTCGCCTACTTTTTACTGTTATTATTATTGCTTTAAAGCAATGTACTCATAAACAAATTGCGTTATGGACACAATGAACATGAATTTGGGCAAACTCTGGGAGACAGTGTAGAATAGGGGAGCCTGTTGTGCTATGATCCATGGGGTCATTAAGACTTGGGCTCAGACTGAATAACTCAAAAACAGCAAGAAAATTTTGCCAAATAATATAATATTCCACTAAAGAATATGTGGCTAAGATGACATTTTTTCATTGTACTTTACAACATTGTACATAATAATAATAATAATAATAATAATAATAATAATAATAATAATAATAATAATAGTAATAGTAATAATAATAATAAATCGGAAGGGACCTTGGAGGTCATCTAGTCCAATCCCCTGCTAAGGCAGGAAACCCTATACCATTTCAGACAAATGGCTGTCCAGTCTCTTCTTAAAAACTTCCAGTGTTGGAGCATTCACCACTTCTGGAGGCAGGTTGTTCCACTGGTTAGTTGTTCTAACTGTCAGGAAGTTTCTCCTTAGTTCCAGGTTGCTTCTCTCCTTGACTAGTTTCCATCCGTTGCTTCTTGTCCTGCTTTCAGGTGCTTTGGAGAATAGCTTGGCTCCCTCTTCTTTGTGGCACATTGTAGTAATGTTAGTAAGCTATTTCCCAAGGATTGGAGTGAGGAGGGCATTTGTTTTACGATGAGTCTCTTCCAAAAAAGATGTTGAGACTCTAGAAAGCACAGAGAAGAGCAACAAAGATGATTGGGGGACTGGAGGCTAAAACATATAAGGAACAGTTGCTGGAATTGGGTATGTCTAGTTTAACGAAGAGAAGAGTGAGGGGTGACATGATAGCAGTGTTTCAATATCTCAGGGGTTGCCACAGAGAAGAGGGAGTCAAGCTATTCTCCAAAGCACCTGAAAGCAGAACAAGAAGCAACAGATGGAAACTAACCAAGGAGAGAAGCAACCTAGAACTAAGGAGAAATTTTCTGACAGTTAGAACAATTAATCAGTGGAACAACCTGCCTCCAGAAGCTGTGAATGCTCCAACACTGGACGTTTTTAAGAAAAGCCAACCATTTGTCTGAAATGGTGTTTCCTGCCTGAGCAAGGGGTTAGACTAGATGACCTCCATGATCCCTTACTACTACTACTACTACTACTACTACTACTACTACTACTACAAACTTTTATTCATAAAACATGAAACTCAGTCAACTGAACACTCAAATTGACTGGCACCAATGGTAGACATAGGCTGCTGCCAGCATCCTAGGTATCAACCAGGTATCTCCTTAAAATGTAAGATGTTCCGAGTAGCGCAGTTTTTTGTAGTTTTGCTGGAGTTATTGCAGGAAGCTGCAGTTTCTTGATGTATTTTGCAAAGTTTTTAGTCATAGCTCCCAGTGCCCAGATGACAATGGGCAGGGCTTTTTTTCTCATAGAACACTCAGAACAGAGTTCCAGCACCTTTTTGGGATGAAACCTTGTTGGGTAGGCAAGGCGGGTTGTATGACATGTGTGAGTTCCGGCACCTTTTTCTTTTACAAAAAAAGCACTGACAATGGGTATCACTGTTGCACGTTTCATCCATAATCGTGCAGTTTCAATGGCCAGGTTGCTGCATTTCGTAATTTTTTCCAGTTCTTTTTCTTCGACTCTGGCATCTCGTGGTATCAATCAACTGTACGCTTTGGTTCTCTATGACTGCGATATCTGGCGTGTTGTATTCCCAATGGCAATCTGTCTGTATTCGGAAGTCCCACAAGATCTTCACCCTCTCATTCTCGACATTGTTGTTGTTGTTGTTGTTGTTGTTAATAATAATAATAATAATCATTGTGCAGTCAGCCAGATGTTCAGACTGGATTTGGCATTTTTGTCTACCTATCGAGTCCTTACCAAGGACCTGGGATAGGTAGATGTGGATGTTTGATGGTATTATAGATATAGTCCCAGGATGGAAGCAGTTCCTAATAAGGCGCCTTCTGCAATTGACTAATGGTGAATTTGTCAATGCCAGTGGTGTTCAAGTGGTGCTCCAGTTGTTTTTGGATTGCACCCAAGGTGCCTATTACTATTGGTACTACCCTTGCCTTTGCCACAGTCTTTCTATTTCTATTTGTAGGTCTTTGTATTTTGTTATCTTCTCCAGTTCTTTCTCGTCTATTCTGCTGTCTCCAGGCACTACCACGTCCACTATCCAGACTTTTTTGTCTTTCTTATCGACAATTGTTAAATCCAAGGTGTTTTGTTGCAGGTGCTTGTCTGTTTGAATTCTGAAGTCCCACAGCAGTTTAACTTTATCATTTTCTATGACTTTCTCTATTTTATGATCCCACCAGTTCTTGCTTACAGGCAAATGATATTTCTTGCAGATCTTCCAATGCACCATTGTTGCTACTTTGTCATGCTTGTAGTCAGTCTGTGCAATCTTCTTGCAGCAGCTTACCAGGTGGTCCACTGTTTCTTCAGCTTCTTTGCATTTGCTATCTTCTCAATTTTGACTTTGTATGCATTTGTCCTTAAGGCTTGGTCTTGTGCAGCCAGAATTAGTCCCTCAGTCTCTTTCTTCAACTTTCCTGCTCTTAGCCATTGCCAGATCTTGTTATTATCTGCTTTCCCAGCTATTTTTTTTAATGTACTGGCTATGTAGCACTTTGTCTTCCCATGCCTCTATTCTGTTCTTCATTTGGTCTTTCTTGTAGGCCAGTTTGGTCTTTCCAGTAGTCAGTAAGCCTTCCTGATATACTAATTTCAGTGCATCTTCCTCATTGTCCTTCAGATATTCTTCCAAAGCCATTTTTTCTTCTTCAGCCTTCTGATGTACTTGCAGCATTCCACGTCCACCTATTTGTCTTGGTAGGTAGAGTCTGTCAATGTCACTGCGTGGATGAAGGGCATGATTCATTGTCATTATTTTTCTGGTCTTCCTATCCATTGCTTTTAGTTCTGCTTGAGTCCAGTCCACTATTCCAGCTGTGTATCTAATGACTGGAATTGCCCAGGTGTTGATTGCCTTCACAGTATTTCCTCCATTGAGTTTGGACTTTAAGATCTTCTTCACTCTCTTGATGTATTCACCTCTAATCTTTTTCTTGACTTCAGTGTACTTGATGTTGTCAGTATTTGTAGTAATCTTCTTCATCCAGACTCTTAATGTGATTTTCGTGGGGCATCTTTATTACTTCAGTTTTCACTATTTTTCCTTGTTTGAGAGTAAGTGTGGCACATTTGTCCAAGCAAAACTCCATTGCAATATCTTGGCTATATACACGGACAGTGTTCAGCAGTGATTCTATTTCAGATGACGTTTTTCCATACAGCTTCAGATCATCCATGTAAAGGAGGTGGGATAGTCTGGCAGATGTTTTTGATGTTTGATAGCCATGTCCTGAGTTATTCAGTATTGTTGACAGAGGAAACAGTGCAATAACAAATAGTAGTGGTGATAATAAATCTCCTTGAAATATTCCTCTCTTGATATTAACTTCTCCCAGTTTTTCACCATTGACTTGCAACTGTGTCTTCCATTGTGCCATTGATCTTTGCACAAATTTTCTGATGCTTCTACTGACTCCTGTTATTTCTAGGCACTTGATTATCCAGTCATGTGGCAGAGAGTCAAATGTATTATTATTATTATTATTATTATTATTATTATTATTATTATTATTATTATTATTATGGTGGCAGTTCCAGTCAGAGGAGGGACCAACTTGAGACAGCTATTTTGTGGAATGTCTCCGAGCTCTCTACCTCTACCTGAAGCTACTCGGGCAGGCATTGATTGGTATGGGGTTTGGTATCCTGAATATGCTGATGATACCCAGCTATACATTTCATCTTCGGGCCAATAAACAATGCTGTGAAAACGATGACTCAGTTTCTGAAGGCTGTCAATGTCTGGGTGAAAAGGAATAGACTCTGTCTGAATCCTTCCAAGTGGCGTTTGGTGATGAATCTAATAATTAAAAAAAATGCTCAGAGTCACTTCTGCAACCTTCTTTCAAGACATTACAATGATTAAAAAGAAATCATGCAATGAACACCCTATTTCCCCATAAGAGAGAAAATGACTCTGAAGCAATATTTGCCAGTTTGTTCTGTTTATCAGAAATACAGAAATAACAATAACATTGTACGGTTGCTCTGATGATGTATGAGATACTGTTCTACCATTGCTCCAAGTTAAACAATTTTGTAAGGTTTTTTTTTCTTATGGTTCAAAAATATATTGATAGTTGCCGAGGGACCAGTAGCAAACACAGTTGCCAAGAGTTCAATAGCAAGCCTGTATTTCCATTGGGAGAATATCTGTCTGTGATTATTCAGGTCCAAGCAAGAGAAACTTTATGTCCATACAAATAATGATAGGATGATGATGATGATGATGATGATGATGATGATGATGATGATGATGATGATGATTTATTTATTTTATTTTATTTATTTTAATTCCATTTATATCCCGGCCTTCTCCGAAGACTCAGGGTGGCTTACAAGCTTAGCATGATGATGATGATGATGATGATGATGATGATGATGATGATGATGATGATGATGATAGAGTTGGAAGGAACTGGGAGGTCTTCTAGTCCAACCCCCTGCTCAGGCAGGAAACCCTATACCATTTCAGACAAATGGCTGTCCAGTCTCTTCTTAAAAACTTCCAGTGTTGGAGCTGTCAAGTTTCCGACGTATGGGCTTGAATTGAATGTTATTGCTTGACAGGAGCATTCACAACTTCTGGAAGCAGGGTGTTCCACTGATTAATTGTTCTAATATGATCTCATTTGGTCTTGTGAGTCCTAGCATTTAGTAAGAATTATAGGTCTTACCATTTTTGCAGAACACAAGAACAGATTAAGTCTGCTCTCCAAATATGCTTGAGTTACTATTACTCAGGGCTTTTTTCTCATAGAATGCTCAGAACGGAGTTCCGGCACCTTTTTTTTTAAGGAAAAAAGCACTGCTATTATTATTACCTAGGCTGGGATAATATTCTTCTATGGGTAGCCCTGACACATCCTGGAAGCTGGATCCAGGGAATTTTAGAGAAGAGAGCAATATGTTATATCACATGTCAGCTTTTGAAGACTTTTTGAAAAAAGACTCAAGACATCTCCCAAATAATATCAGATCCCTTCATGAAACTTGTCATTCACATTTTTCATGTCAGAGAGAATTTGGAGAGAAGTTAAAGAAAAATGGCCACAAAAGGATGGTGGAGAAACCTACTAAGATAACATACATGGAGACCTAGTAATGACAGCACAACAAAGGAAGCCTGGAGTACACAGGGCTAGTGATCCTTTTATTTTGATAACTTCAAAATCCTTGAATAATGTTGTTTATGGTAAAGCAGGAAAATGTCATACTGATGTGCACCCTATTTGAAAGAAACTCCAGTAAGTTTGGATTCCATCTAGCACAATTTGTTCTAATTTTAAATATTAAGTTTTAAATACTGTATATATAGTCGAGCTCCAGCTTTGTTACTTACACCTATACTTACTGTATGTTCCATTTTTGGCACTATGATTAATACCATAGATGAGTATGCTCCTGTGTCTGAGAATTTAGGTATTCTATTTTTGGAGAAGCTGGCTATTTTAAAATGTAAATAGTATCCAGGCTCCAGGTAATCCATCTATTTTTGTTCTAGTGCCAAAAAATAACTTTGCTTCTTGGCTTGAGAATTTAAAGACACTTCTAACAACACAAATCTGGAACTCTGTGATTTCATACTGGTAGTAGATAAGGTAAACACTCAATCTTCACCTTCTAGTACCCTTAGAACAAAAATGAAAGGGCAATGTTCTGTTAGCCCTTTACAAATAAGCCTATTTCCCTACTTTTTTGTTTTCAGAGAAATTAGTCCCTCAATTACTATTAAGCTGCTAATGATACCTCAGGCACACAGCATAATTGACCAAACAGCAGTGATATTGCGTCTTCCCTGAAATATTGTTTTTACATTAGATGTTAGATGAACCATAAGAATTCCCACCTAAGTGTAAGCTTCAAGACTCAGTATGCCCAACATTCTTATTTACTGTATTGGATAGGCTTCACATGTCTCTGTTAACATGTTTCTTTGTTTTGTTATATGTTCTTAAAATTATAAAAAGAACAGATTAGACTATTATCTGTGCCCAAGTTTCCATCTTATAAAATCAAAGACAGTTTCTTACTAATGGGGAGAAGAAGAAAAAGAACTAATAGAGACTGTTTGGGTTTTGGGTGGCTGAAGTGTTTGGGCCCTGTTTTTTAATTTTAAATTGATTGCAGTATTTTCCCTTTACATTTTTCCACATATAGGATAATTAAAACAAGCAGCCAGTTAAAATAAAGAGGCTACCAAAGCACAGGCTTGTGAATGAGGCACTGAATAACATTTAAATACAAGGATGAAGGGAGAAAGCAATTAATTTATTGTCCTTTGGGTACCAAATATTATACCGTTTAGGTTGCCTTGTGATGGGTCAGCGCTTAAAGATGCTGACGGCGTGAGCTCCCATTACTTGGGAGCATGCAAATGCAAGTAGGTAAATAGGCACCACTTTGATGGGAAGGTAACAGCATTCCGTGCACCTTGATGCATAGTCATGTTGACTACATGAACATTGAAATGTCTTCAGATAATGCTGGCTCCCTTGGCTAAGAAACAGAATTGAGCACTGCCCCCTAGAGTTGGAAGCAACTGAACAGGAGAAATCTTTATCTTTACTTTTAATAACAAACACAGGCGATGAGAGAAAGAGAACTAAAGTAGGAGTACTGACTTCTAAGAGGGAGTCATAGAAATGTTGCCTTATCAACACACAAATCTCCACCAAAACAAAGGCCACCAATATAAGCTCCCTTTTATCAGAAGGACTAAGGAAGATCATAGTGGAGATCTTTTGCCTGATCTGCTTGATCATTTTGTACTAGATAGTACCTTCTTCCCAATCTGCTGCCTTCCAAATGACTGTGACCACAGTTGCCAAACCACCAAGACAACATGGCCAAAGACTAGGAATTCTGGTAATTGCAGTCTTAACCCATTCAAAGAACAGCAACAGAATTTTATTCAGTATAATATCCTGAATACGCCTGTACAGAGATAATACAGCGCAACATTTTATTTCAAATGTCATTTGTTCTTTTGCTATAATATAGCAAACAGGGGAACATTCATTTCTATGAATCAGAAAGTCATTATGGAAAACCACAGAGTCAACCCTGGACAAAGGAAAGCAAAGAACGGCAGTGCATGTTGGAACAAATCTCCAAATTAGATTAATTTAGCAAGACTGTGTGAATTAAACTGAATTGCCATGGTAGAATCAAACAAGGTGCCATGGGAATTAGGCTCTTGCTTTCCTTAGGAATGGAAACCTCCAGTACAAATCCTTTGCAGTGTCCTCGCGTAAAAGGTCTATTAATCAACTACTGACAGCTGTACTTCTTTTCTTAAGAAAATTTTGGCAGTTTCTACTCTTGTGAAGTTTAGCACCATAGCAACAGTATAGAGAGGTGTTTTTCTGAAAAACCAGGCCAACAGTGGAGTACTGATGCAAATGTAGGGCCCAGTCCAAAAAAAAATAGAGTGTACAAAGAGGCAGCATAAAAGCAGAATCTCTCCATTCTAGAACCTGCTGGACACTTACCATCAAATTCCACATGAAACTTTGACGTGCAAATATTAACAGCTGAGATTTTGCCTATTGGTGGTATGGGGTTGGCACTATTTTCTTTTCCCCTCTGCTCCTGAATGAAAGAAGCAAGATTTCAGGAATAAGTGTAAACTGCTGTGAAGGGTGCTCATATTACGACTTTATTTTATTTATACAACAACAATAACAACAACAACAACAACAACAACAACAACAACAACAATAATAATAATAATAATAATAATAATAATAATAATAATAATAATAATAATAATTTCAGGAATAAGTGTAAACTGCTGTGAAGGGTGCTCATATTACGACTTTATTTTATTTATACAACAACAATAACAATAACAACAACAACAACAACAACAACAACAACAATAATAATAATAATAATAATAATAATAATAATAATAATAATAATAATAATAATAGAGTTGGAAGGGACCTTGGAGGTCTTCTAGTCCAACCCCCTGCTCAGGCAGGAAACCCTATAGCATTTCAGACAAATGGCTGTCCAGTCTCTTCTTAAAAACTTCCAGTGATGGAGCATTCACAACTTCTGGAAGCAGATTGTTCCACTGATTAATTGTTCTAACTGTCAGGAAATATCTCCTTAGTTCTAGGTTGCTTCTCTCTTTGATTAGTTTCCATCCGTTGCTTCTTGTCCTGCCTTCAGGTGCTTTAGAAACTCTTCTTTGTGGCAAACCCTAAGATATTGGAACACTGCTATCATGTCACCCCCTTACTCCTTCTCATCATTAAACTAGACAATTCCAGCAACTGTTCCTTATATGTTATAGCCTCCAGTCCCCTAATCATCTTTGTTGCTCTTCTCTGCATTCTTTCTAGAGTCTCAACATCTTTTTTACATCATGGTGACCAAAACTGGATGCAGTATTATATTTAAAAAAGTATAAAAATTATATTGATTTTATTGATTACATGGCATACAGTTGCTGTCTACTCTTAGCAACCACACAGATTTTCTCCAAGATGATATGTCTCTTACCTGGTCCTTCCAGTCTTCCAATGGACTATAACTGAGTCCACCTACCTGCTGATGGCCATCCTTTTCTTCTCTTTCTTTCCACCTTTCCCAAAGCCTTCTCCATAAAGCTAGGTATTCATATAATGTGTCCGAAGTATAGGGGTGTTGCTTTGTTTGATATAAAGATGTGTAAAGCAGCACTGCTCTGCTTTGGCAAATGTTTCGACTTGATGAGACATTTGATTCTAGGCATGTCATTTTTTTCTCACTGTTTCACCAAACCGTGCCTGCTAAGTTTAGTTTCCAGGGGTCAATAATGTTCTCTCAGTACACATTTCCTTTGGAATTTTGTGTATATATGATGGAACCATTATCCCAGAATCAACTATGCTTCATTGTTTGATTTCTTCCAACCTTTTCATATATTCATGAGACCAATAATCTCATTTCTAAAAAGGGTCATTTTTTAGGGTTAGGGTTTTGCTGGTATTTATGTGATTTGTGCAAGCACGCAAAAACACCCATGGATGTATGAACGTGTGTGTAGCACACATAGCTTGTGTGAAGGTGTTGAGGAATAAATTGAAATAACAGGGTTTATGAATTTCATAGTGAATTCTAGTCCATTTCAGGAAATAATTGTGCAGTTTTGAAATTAACAGTCTATTACTCAAAAACTTTTCATGAATTTCTTTTTTCTCCCTTAACCTGCAACCAATTCCTGCTCCCAGACAGAGCATAACAGCCCCAATCATCTGAAGTAACATTTCTTGCCTGTACAATACGGAGACTTTGACTTGCCATCAGGAAGCAGCAGGATTCAGCAGAGGGGCAGTGAGCAATACTGCTTCACCATTATTTTGCCAAAACAAATTGGCACAGTGTAGTTCTGTTCAGTCTTACAGAGTTGTCTTTCTCATGGCTACCTAGCCAAATCTAATGATAATAAATTCATTTTGTTGTGCACCCATTAAAACATAGTGCACTAGAAGAACACAGAAGCGTCCCACCACCTGCACAGTTTCAGTGGAGATGTACCTACTGTAATGTCTACTCTAAAAAGCCTTTTTTTTAATGTGGCAGTTTAGGAAACTGTTTAGAAATGTTTTCCTGAAAGCTGTCAGTCATCTGAGGTGTGAGAAACATTTCTAATCACTATCATTGCTGTTAGTTAAAGCATGCCCTAGATATATGAAGGCCTTTTGAGTGGGAGTATAAAGCTTTATCCTCGATTGAACATATTATATTTCTTAGAGAAATATTTTAAGTAGCTGCAATAAACTCCAGGGAATGCAGTTGAATGCGGCTATTACATTGTATGACGGCATTAATAATAATAGTCTGTGGACATAAATCAGCAATGTTAGCCATGTCATCAGCTGAAGTGGAGTCAGGGTTTCCGAATGTAAATTTGCAGAAATGTTGACCTTGAACTAATAGAAGTTTTGGGCAATTTTGAAATTGCCTGTGAAGAAATTGCAGCTGATTAGGAGATATTGTTGAGTCCTCACGATGAAATATGCATTCTGCCAGCTTTCAAGTCAAAAACCATAATTTTCAAAAGCTGTGGTCCCTTCTACTAGGCTTTGCTTAATAAAAGGATCTTTGTAGCAACACTAATTTTTAAATTCTTTATGGATCCTTCAAGAGAGAGCAGAACGGTGCTGGAGAAAAGAAGGTTCTTTAAAAAAAAACACACACACCAACCCCAGAAAATTCAATCAAGCCAGGGCAGTATTTCAGGATGCGATAAGAAATAGCAGTTCTATAGAGGGACAGGGGAGAAGAGTGGGATGGTGAGCTTGTGAAGTTTAAACTGTTTGAAGGAGTGAATATAAAATTAAGCTTAATTATTTCCTTTCTGAGCAGCACTGTGTCTGCTTGGAAACCATGGTAACTGGGATGGCAAATGCTGGTACCTATTTCCTGAGAGATAACACTGACTATACAGTAGGCATTGCTCTTGACAACAGAGCCATGCCAGTCAGAGTTCATAGGCAGCTCCCAAGCCCAAAGCATCTGTCTTTCTCATCCTGTGCCAGAGAAGCACACAATTCAGTTTACAACCAGGGCACTCTTCTGTGTCCCCTCACAAAGCCTTGGATTTGCACTCCTGAAGTGAAATGAAGTGGCATTTTAAACACTTAAACGCATGGCAAGTATTCCTACTAATTATAACCTATTAGTTTTGGCTTGTTTCAAGTAATCAAGGCCCCAATACACACAAGAGAAAGCACATGTTTCATTTGATTTTTACTTCAGTAACACAATAGATGAGATAGGCACTGAAGACGGAGGACATTAACATCCATCCTTTGTTGCAACCAGTACATGGAAATAAAACATTAGTTCTTCTCCATGGTTGTTATATCTGCCGATTCACGCCCAACAGTCTTGCTGAAGTATCTTGAATCCTTTTAGGAAAACATTAGCTGAAGTTTGTGAAGGCACACCAGATTATTTTATGGGTTGCTTATTGCTTCAAGTTACTTGTGTATACTCTGGGTTGAACACCTGTTTGGCACAATCTACAGTGCTGAATGAGACACACTTTGAGGTTTTCCACTGCAATTTTTTTAAACTTGTAGAACCTAAGGAAATGGATAAGTGTTCTTTGTAGTTTGAGCTTGATCCATATCCCTCTTGACTTTTGGGGGTAGCTAAGCAGGATGTGTGAGTGAGTGGATTTGGGACATAATAAACTCTTCTTTGAGAGATGAATTAGATATATAGCAATAGTGTCTGTTTTGAAGAAAGTAACACATTCCTTGTTGAAGATGTTTTCCCTAAAAGTGGCTATTTTTGATATTTTTCACTCAGGTCACCAAGTTTCCTTTTCTCCAGGAACTCAAGGTAGCTTACATAAGGATTCTCACTTTATTTTTTTTCAACGTAGTGTTTTATTTTTCATTTTATACTTTTACAAAAAAAGCTATGAGAATATTAGATTGACAGGGAGGAAGTAGCCCCAATTTACCTTCTGAGGTTCTGTGGCTGGATTTGAACTTGTGTGTCTAAAGTCCTAGCTGATCACAATGTCACACTGAATCTCAAATATGAGGTAAATTCTTCCTCAAACTGAGTTTGGATCCAGGTTACTATTAACACATCCAAGCTACTTTGTTGGCAACAATATGGAAATGGTTGCCATCCTTCCAGATAGTTTTTCAACTTCTCACTGTAGGTTTTGATGGTCTTTCATCTAAGTCCTAGCACGCGGACCTAGAAAATGGGATATTTTATCTATTTAAACTAAAAAAAATTCAAAAGTGTTTATACAAATCAAATTAAAAACAAAACTAATCTTTATTGTCTCTGGATGAGCTACAGGAAAAAAGATTCAAAGGAATAGTGCCTCACTTCGGTTTTTCATGAATGTCTCATTTGATGTCTAGCTGAAAGAATGAATAATTTTATTCAGTTTTTTTAAAGGAAATTTAAAAGTGCCAGCGTGATCTCATGATTAAGACACCAGGGTAGACGTTCAGGAGACTTGAGTTCTAATCCCGCCTTAGACATGAAGGCTGGTTGGGTGACATTGGCCCAGTCATTCTCCGGGTTGTGTTTTGGGGGGAAAATAAGATGAGGAAGGAGTATTAGGCATGCTTGCTTTCTTGAGTTATTTATAAAAATAATAAAGGCGAGAAATAAATAAACAACAAATGATAAAATGAAAATAATAAAATAATAAGTATGCCAAAAAGCATTTCATGAAAACGACAGGCATGACTATCACAAAGGTAAATCCATGGAAATACATTATACGGATCAAAACACCCTGGGTCAATTCAAACTGAAGAAAAATAGAAATGCCCATAGATTGCAAAAGAGCAGAAAGAAAATTCATTAAGTGATCATAAGCATTCACACACACACAAACACAGCAGCTCCGAGCCTTAAACAGCTTTGGTAATAATTAACGAGCTTTTCTATTGGAACTATTAAGATGGAAATGTATGCAAGTTCATAGCAGCTATTAAAAAAAATCTGCACAAACATTAGCCCTCAAAACAAGCATTCTGCCAGCACCATTTTGATGGGCAATTACTGAGCCCTTTAGGAAAACATGCCAAGAAATGAACAAAAGGAGTGACTAAGAGTAAAATTATGGCATTCTCCTTAGAGGGATTTAGACAATTAGAGTTTGATATCAAAGGAGAAATAGCAATTCAGCTAAATACTTCTCCAAACTCCTGTTTTTCAGCTAGCTCAACATACAGTACACGCTCTGTGTGATGTTTGAAATCCTTCCGTTGAAAGCACAGTTTTGCTCTAAATCACTAATTCCAGAAAGATATGGGACTGCCAGCAGGTGTCTGTATTCTGATTCAGATACAGAAATTGTCTTTGTAGAAGGAGAGCCATGTTAGACTACTGTACGGTGACAAAAAGAAAAAATCAGGAGGAGTCTAATAGCCCCTTTTCTAATTTGCAATTTTTAACATTTTTAACAATTTAACATAGAACGTCTACACTGATGTAAACTGAACTCGCATCCATCGAAAAGTTTCAGGCAGCCTCAGAAACTGTAATTAACACATTACAGTTAAACGGATAAGGTACGGGTAATCTGTCTCTCAGGTAATTTGTATCTGCATAACTAATCTCTCTTTCCCTTTTTCCCTCCCAGTTTACATCTGCCATCAGTCTAGCCACTGTGAATCAGATGAAGAAAATGTCTTGAACCAGCACTGCTATGTCTTAATTTTCACCAAGATGTCTTACCTCAAAAAAAAAATAAATCGCAGTTTATTCAGTTTATTTAGTCTACCTCTGCGAAGATCTGACTTGGAAAGTTAATACAACCCAGGTGGCCAGAAAGGCCCAACAGAGGCTTCACTTTTTCAGGGCCTTGTGGAAGAACAGGGTAGAACAACGGCTTATGACCCTCTTTTACCGGTCTACTATAGAGAGCGTCCTCTCGTATGGTATTGTGGTTTGGTATGCTGGTCTGACAGCCGCGGATAGGAAGGCATTACAGAGGGTGGTGAGCACAGCACAAGACATTGTGGGCTGTCCCCTGACACCACTGGATGACCTCGCCAGGGCTCGCTGCCTTGGAAGAGTGAGGAAAATTCTCAGGGATGACTCACACCCTGGACGGTATCCACTCTCCTACCATCGAGTAGGAGATATAGGAGTATAGCCAGCCGCACCAACAGGCTGAAAAACAGCTTTTATCCATGGGCTGTTAGGCTTTTGAACAGAAAATAGTTTTTATAAGCTTTATACGTAATTGACTTGCAAGGCCGGAGCGTTGTGCAATTAGTTCACATGGTGTAATAAGATGGAGGGTTTCTGTCACTAAGCTGGGGGGTGGGGGCACGAAGGGAGGCTCAGCCAATCTCAATGTACACATGGTTGTACTTTGACAATAAAGGTTCATTCATTCATTCATTCCTTTCAGCGCTAATTGTGCTTCTATTTCAATAAGCTGAACAGGAAAAGCATGCTTTCTTTCATTTTGTAAATTATTGTTTTTAACAAAAGGGTTGTGGGAGATAGGTGAAGATTAAACCAGGCTTGGAAGACAGCTTGGTTTATAAAGCTATCCTGGTCTCTGTGGACTGAAGTGCCCTTATTGTTTGTGAGGACAGGAGGACCCCTACAATTTTAGGAGGGCAGGGATGATTGCACAGTCCTCAGCCTGCCCTTAGGCTGCTGGGAAGGTGACCGCCACCTGAGTTTTCATTCTCTGAATCAAAAGTAGCATTTTGCCTTTCCCCTGTCTAGTCCACCTGGTGTGCTTCATCCTGGCTTCCTCTGTTGACTCCATGCCAACTGGCTGATGTGTGCTCTGGTGTGTACACCGACACCATCAGTTTTTGCTCTCTTCTTTTAATAGCTATTTTGATTTGGGAGGCTGGCCATGAAAGTTGTGGGGAGGGTTGTTGTTGTTTTCAGATTCAGGAGCTGGCAGTTCTTTGTTGTTGTTTTTAATACATTTGTCAAAAAGGAGAGTAAAATTTTAGTCTCTTCTTTTCTTAAATTTTAACTGTGAAATTGGTAGGAACTCTGCCAAGTTTCCCATCCAGCCCAAGGGTATAAGCTATAAAACTCTGTGGTGTGTGTGTGCATGTGTGTGCGCGCATGCACCTGTGCCTTAAAGCCAATGTTGACATCTGACAACTTGTTTCCTAGGGGTGAGACTGTGAGACAGTGACTACTCTGAGGTTAAGTGATACCAAGCCTTAATTGCTACACCAAACTGGCTCTCTGTAAAACTATTATCATTTGTTATGATATTTGGATGATGAAGAAAGGGAATCCACCAACAGGTGGCATGTTAATCACATCCAGACATACACGGACAACCCTATGACCAAACTAGAGAGGGAAGTTGAAATCTAGAATATCAGAAATCACAAAACCTTTCTACAAACATTTCCAATAAAATTTCTGCAATTTTCAGTGTTCTCATCTATGTATATCATGCAACCATTTCTTCTCTTTTCTCTATCATGGACAACAGCCTCGGAACTTGGTGTAAACATTTTAAAGATTCATGTAATGAAATTTAATGAGAACCAGTTTGGTCGAGTGGTGAAGGCACCGGGCTAGAAAACGGGAGACTGTGAGTTCAAATCCTACCTTAGCTATGAAAGCCAACTGGGTGGCCTTGGGCCAGTCACTCTCTCTCAGCCCAACCCACCTCAGAGGGTTGTTGTTGTGGGGTAAATAGAAGGAGGAAGGTGTGTTTTGTATGTACACCACCTTTGTAAAAACAATAAAGGTGGAATATAAATAAATAAAATAGATAAAAATGTAAACATTTTCAGATTCATACAATCTGTTTCATTATACAACCTAGCTCACATTTGCTGCGAGTCGTTTGGGTTTTTAGCTAAGAACACAGCAGCCAAAGGTATGCACATGTTCTGTGTCCAAATACATTCATATGCCCCAAAGGCTCATCTCTAACATTATCACAAACATTCATCTCATATTCCATAGATATATTAAACAACCAAGGGCATAACATTAGAATAGAATAGAATAGAATAGAATAGAATAGAATAGAATAGAATAGAATAGAATAGAATAGAATAGAATAGAATAGAATAGAATAGAATCATAGTGCTGGAAGGGATCTTGAAGGTCGTCTAGTCCAGGGGTCAGCAACCTGAAACAGTGAAAGAGCCACTCGGAACCGGTTCCCTCACAAAAGGAAAAACTGGGAGCCGCAAAAAAAATGTGTGTGCATGCGCATACATGCGTGCATGTGCAGAACAGGGTTTGACTGAAGAGTGGAGCCAAGGCAAGATATGCACCTACCCTGCATATTTGAATTGATTGGTTGAACTTTTTTAGTCCCACTTTTTTTTTTGGACTACACATAGCAAAGGACTGGGAGCCGCAGGAGATGGCTGAAAGAGCCGCATGCGGCTCTGGAGCTGCGGGTTGCAGACCTGTGGTCTAGTCCAAGCCCATGCCCAAGGCATATACCTTCCGGACAAATGGTTGTCCAATCTTTTCTTGAAAACCTCCAGTGATGAAGTATCCACAGCTCCAGGAGGTAAGCTGTGTTCTATTGATTAATTATTTCACTGATAGGAAATTTCTCCTTAGTTCCAGGTTAGATCTCTCCTTAACGATTTTCCACCCATTTCTTCTTGTCCTACTGTCAAGCATAGGAAATCAGAAGCCCAGGCAGTTCAAATGAATATAAAAGTTTACTGCAAACTCAAGTTCTCTACAAGAAACTGAACAACGACAATCTTTCACATTCATGAGGAATCTATTGAAAGCCAGCACTTTCCAAAGTTTTGTTTGTTATTATCTTTAGAGCCTTTCAATCAGAACTCTGACAAAGAAACTCCACAGGCAACTTAGTCAATTAATCATTTTGTACTTTTTGTTGTTATCTTTCCGTTTGTTTAGTGCAGGGGTGTCAAACTCGCAACATCACGTGACGTGTCGTGAGGTATCACAACTTTTTTCCCCATTGTCAGCAATGGGGTGGGCGCAGCTTCGCTATGATGCATCTGGCCCTGGTTTAGTGGAACCTCTGGTTTAGTGGAACAACATTCTTCCAATAATTAGGCACCTGTGTGATCTTCCCATCCATGTGACACAACTACTCCTTAGCAAAGCCCATGCACGTTGCAAGGTTTCTCCAGCTATATTCTCTGTACATGCAACCATTTCATTTTTCAACATTTCCACATTTGTATGATTTCCTTTTAATCATTTTTTTCCCCTTAGACACAAACATTTACAGCAATCATTTCATTTCATTTCAGTCTTTGGCATATGACAATCATTGCTATATAAATCATTAAATTCTTTCTTCCCGGAATTGCTTCACTTCAGTTTCATCACTTTTATTCTCAGTCTCATTCACTCAACACCTGCGGCCGGCGTCAACTTCCCTCCGTCCAGTGCGCTCCCACAGAGAGGGCCTCCTCAAGGTGCCTCCGATCAAAGAATGTCGATTGGTGGCCCCTAGGGGGAGGGCGTTCTCTGTGGGCACGCCAGACCTGTGGAACCGCTTGCCGGTCGAGCTCCGGATGGCCCCCGACCTTCACTCCTTCCGGCGGGATCTAAAAACGTATTTATTTGAGCAATCCGGCCTGGTTTGATGGGTTAGGGGTTGGGGTTTTAACTTGGTTTTTAATTACTGTATATATCGGGCATAATATTTAATTGATTTTTAACTTTTGTACTTCATTTCTAATATTTATTGCCCTGTACACCGCCCTGAGTCCTTCGGGAGAAGGGCGGTATAAAAATTTAATAAATATAAATATAAATATGGTAGAGGCTCCTTTCTGATCCCTTTGTACTTACGTTCAAGACAGTATTTGCTTTCATCAGCATTGCTCTGCATACTTACTTTTAATTTGAACTGCTCGTTCCTCTCTTTGACTACATTCTTTCCAAGTAGCCTTTTCTTTATATTCACATTATAATGTCTGTCAGGATATCTATGTCATCCTTACTTCTCTTGTATGCATTTTCTTCATACTTTGTCCTTTTGAACATTACTTCAGCTAGTATCATTTTTTTTATATACTCTCATTTTTTCTGTGGCACTCAGGAATGTAGCTCTTTTTAACAGTTTTCTGTTCTTTCTTTACATCCAGTTTCTATCCATTTTGTTGAGAGATCAATTCATCTAATATGTTTTTTTGTCTGGGTTTGTATTTTCTTTTCCTACAGTTCCTTTATTTCGGTTTTCAAAACTTTTACTTCTTTCTTTTCTCCCATGTATATTTCTTTTTCTCAGTGAACCTTGGTGGCACAGTGATTAAAGTGCAGTATTGCAGGCAAACTCTGCCCACAGCCTGGAGTTCAATGAGACTCCAGGTTGACTCAGACTTCCATCCTTCCAAGGTCAGTATAATGAGGACTCAAATTGTTGGGGCAATATGCTATTAATGCTTCTAAATTGTAAATCTCACAGAGAGTGCTGTAAAATGCTATGCGGGTGAAACATAAGCCTAACTGCTGTTGCTATGGCTATCCACTTTTAACTGGACCAAATAACGTCTTCTCTCACCTCATGGTACCCTTTTATTCTTTATTAATATAATGTTCTAAAGCTTTTATAATAAACATTAAACTTGATCACGGCTTTGGATTTATATTCATTTGTTTGCTATACATGTGTATAAAGTTTTCCACAGTGCTTCTTACTGTGAGGGTATGAGGTAACATTTTAGCTTATAATAGGTATCCACCCATCTGCCAGATGACTTCTAAATAGGAAGAGAGGATAGGATGAAGGAGGAAAGAGGTTGCCTTCCACTTTCTTAGTTCTTTGTAAAAAAAAAATTGAGCTCCACAAACAAAATAAAATCACTTTTAAGCAAGCAGCATTACTTTCTCTGTTATGGGCATTGTCGTGTGTCTGGTTCCTATTTATTTTTTTCCAATGGACTTGTAATTTATGCTCATTATGTGCATCCATGCTTCAACTGCACGATAAATCAACCTTCCCCTTTGTCCACAGCCAGTAAAACATCAATAAAATAGTATTAAAAGGTTTAGCAGATGGTACACCCTTATAGACAGGCAGCAGAAGATAAGACCATTCTGGGGGTTTTTTGAGCACAGTAGATTGTTGTGGACTTACTGTCTCCATGAAAACAAGGTAAGAAAAAAATAGTATTTTCCCAGGGCAGGAGAGTGTATAACTGACAAATGCTCTATTATCTAGTATATGTGTAGAAGATGAATTATATAAATATATAAATATAAATCACCACATGTGTGCAGTATTTTGTATTTGTTAGGAAGAATACATCCATTTAATTTTTCTTCTCCTTTTATAACATAAAAATAAACCCTACAATGATTAGTCACATTAATGTCAGATGAAGACATGCAAAATTGGGCAGTAAATTATATTTTTCTTACAGCTTTCATTCATTTGTTAATCCTTAAACACAGTAGCATCAAAACAAAGACATCTTTGGGGGGATATTGTGCTGCTTAGATGCTTTTGCATTATAATGCCATATCTTAAATTGGGTGGGTTTCTTATTCCCAAAGAACAAGTTTCCAGTCCTTAAAGATACTAACCTTTAGAAGAACACGGACACCACCATACTCAGGAGCTTCACCTGAACGATGAAAGTAGTGTCACAAGCAGTGTGACAATGCAAGCTCTACCTCTTATAGATGCATGTGACGTGTATAACCAGGGCTTTTTTTGTCATAGAATGCTCAGAACGGAGTTCCGGCACCTTTTTTGGATGGAACCTTGTAGGGTAGGCAAGGTGGGTTGTATGACATGTGTGAGTTCCGGCACCTTTTTCTTTTAGAAAAATAGCACTGTGTATAACACATGTATAAAGGGGGCAATGTAGGGAAGTTATAGCATGCAAGTGCTATTAGCTCTATAAATGTATACATCAAGCTTTACTAGGCAGTTGTAATATGCTTTGACATCTGCTAGGAAAAATGCAGAACTTTACTACAAGGATTTGGAAAAGGGATTAATAAAGGTTATTTCCTTTGATACAAAGCAATGACCCCCAAATTCCTATAAAATCAATGAACATCAAGGAAATGTAGCATTCTCAAGGTAGTTAGGCAAAATAAACAAGTAAATACATACACAAGAAACAAGTAAAAGAAACCCTATCTATGGCACTTCCCCTGCTTGCCTAATTCTGAAGTCTGGCTTGTTAGAATATTTATTAAATAGGTTAGTTAAGGAAAGTGTTGTCGCTTCTCCTTTCAAAAGTGATCTCCTGTCTCATTTTATTATCATTTGTTCCCCTTATCAGCTGTATAATTTGTTATGTACTGGGCTTATAGTAATACCACGTGGGTTGCTGGAGCAGCTAACGGCTCTCCAGCAACCCAGACTACAAGTCTCCAGCGCTACAATTGGCTATCCCTAGGCGGCAATGGTTGTTTCAAACCTATTGGCTGCCGCCTAGGGGCTAGACTATATATTGCGGCTGGTTGCAGCCATTTGCTCAGTATAGATTCTGCACGAAATAAAATATGAGTTTCCCTGTACTCAGCTACCTTGTCTTCATTCCTGCGCCAAAGAACTCGCTATTTAACATAATTATTATCAGGCCCTTTGGTTTTCATATCTATTAGGCATATTATGCCCATGCATAGCCTACCTTTTCTTACAGTCTTACTCTATGTAAGAACTTTGAAATCCTGTGGCTCTTTTCCCTCTAAATCAGGACTCTACAACCTTGGCAACTTTAAAATTGGTGGACTTCAACTCCCAGAATTCCTCAGCCAGCTCTTTTCCTGGCTAAAGAATTCTGGGAATTGAAGTCCACAAGACTTAAGGTTGTCAGGTTGGAGATCCCTGCTCTAAATCCAGGAGACATAACTGTAACCTGCTAGCTTTGGAAATAATAATAAAGGATCAACAGATCCTTTTCAGTTGATGGCTTTTCATGGTTGAGTTCTCCATCATAATGGGCCTGGTGTCAGGGCACCAGTTTCTTGTGTTCTTATGTGTCTTATGATAAATTGGGCTTTTCTGACTGGCTGTTCTCATAATGGAAGCCATTTATGAAGGCATGGAAGTAATTGCTACTGGTTTATGGCTTCCAGCACTGCTGCAAGGTGTTGCCATTTTTCTATGCTGCTTGGAAATGAACTGCTTGCAGAGAGAGACACGAATGAAACTATAGTTACCATCTATGAATCCTCTGGCTTTACTATAGACACCATGCAGCAAGGAGGTTGTTACAGTATTCATTCCATTGTTTCAGGACTCAAATAGATGATTAAACACACAGAGAAACAGGCCTTCTTTCAGTTGCAAATCATACTTGCCTATGGTTATAACTCTTTCTTAAAACTTATAATAGATCTCACATATAGTAGATGTCAAGAAGGTGAAAGGTGAATGTGATTTTTAAATCAGGTTGTTTAGTCTTGGCATTTGCATTTCAGATACTTTCAACACAAGATATAGACAGGATCCCCACTGAATTCCACTAAACCTACTTCTGGGAAAAGAACTTAATTTTCAGTCCAAACCTAAAAAAAAGTCACTGCCACTATTTTTATCATTTCTGGGGCAGCTGTTGTTTGGAACTGCATATGCTGCAGCATTCTCTTCTTCACATTTCCAATTATAGAAACAGTTCACCCAGGAAAAATGTCCAATTATTGCCAACCCAATTTGAGAGGGATTAGAGCTTTTGGATTGTCTCTCACACATATTATTTACTTTTGAGAATTTCAGCTTCATTTCTGAACTCTTAGAGTAGTGGTCCTCAACCTGTGGGCCACAACTGACTAGCACACGCACATTCTCACTTGTGAGAGCAGCGGGCAAACATGTGCATATGCGTTCTATTTGCGTGAGCGGCAGGCACACATGCACATTGTTTGTGCAAATGGAGCTGTCTGCGCATGTGCATTACCGGCCGCTCACGCAGAATGATTCCCCTCCCCCCAATGCTTATCTGCAAAGCCTGAAACGTCGGGGAACACTATTTTAAAACTCCGTCTACAGATTCTGAATGTTTTCCATTTCCAAGAACTTCAACATAAACACCCTATTTGCACCAGGGCTCTTGGAAACAAATAATATTACAGTGGATAACTGGCCATAAAAACATCACTGCAAATAATTATTTTTTCTTCCGTTCAGTCATTTCCAATTTTGGAATACTGCCTGGACAAGTCCATGCAGTGTTCTTGGCCAGATTTTCCAGAATTGGTTTGCCATTGTCTCATTCCTTGGGCTGAGAGAAAGTGACTGGCCCAGGGTCACCCAGTTGGGAGGGTCACAAATAGCGATCACATGATCCTGGGTTGTTGCATCTGTCACAAATACATGCTGGTTGCCAAGCACACGAATGTGACCCTAGAGATGCTACAATGGTCATAAGTGTGGGGACTGGTCCTACCAGCCACTTTTTTCAGTGTTGTTGTAACTTTCAAATGGTCGCTAAACAAATGGTTGCAACCTGAGGACTACCTGTATAGATTTTGAGCTTCTTCTTAGATTTTTGTATGGTGTTTGAGATCTGTTTAAGCTACCTAAGCAAGCACTACATCTTTGTAAGAAACCTGACTCAAAACGGCAGGAAACCATATTCCTGATTTTTAGTAAATGAGGCTGTAGGATCCCCAATAGGCACAAAGGCTTGGAACATGGGCACAAGGCTGCAGAGTACACCATTCTGAAACTGAAACAAGAGGTTAAATCAGCCATGTCCCTTGGAAAGCTTTTGTGGCTGTTTTGACAATCCTTTGCCTGGAAGGCAGTCTCGGTGGAAATATTCCCTGCAATAGATGCAGAGACAACTGGGAACAGCTTTTGAATTGGCCAGATGAGCCTTGTAAGACACAGGATTTCATTTGTGCTAACTTGCCTTGCAAAATGCTTCTTTCAACTGTTTTGCACAGCCTGGTTATCTATCAAGACCATATGGGGGATCAGCATGTTCCTCACTGATTTTTCCAACCCTGATTCTTTGTTTTTTTAGGTCTCCTACTGACCATCACTGAAGAGTACAGAGAGCCATCATCGGAATACAGGTAATCCCCAAGTTATGAGCATTCGCTTAATGCTCGTTCGAAGTTATGCGATCAGTGCCCCCTAGTGTTTATGAGCAAGTCCCAAAATTACAAAAATTGCAGCACCACGGCAGTCCATGCTATGAGAGATTGGAAGAGCCATGTGACTGCCAGGTGGGGGCTTCAGAAATGTAAAGGAATACTCCATTTCTGAAGCCGCCCCCCCCCCTCGTTGGCAATCACACAAACTTTCAAATCTCTTTCAGGTCTCCTTTGGATAAAAAGTGTTTGTGCAAGGATTAGCTGCATTTTGAATAGCCCCACAGGTGCACAAACACTTTTTATCTGAAGAGAGACTTGAGAGAGATTGAAAGGTCAGTGTGACTGCCATAGGGGGACCTTCAAAAATGGAAAGGGACGCAAATCTCTTTCAGGTCTCCTTTGGATAAAAAGTGTTTGAGCGGCAGCCGGCTTGAGTTTCTCCACTCTATCCAAATGGAAAGAAGCGGAGGCACAGAGTGGGATTGCTCTCAATAAGGCTGGCGCATGTGAGCGAGCAGCACACCTGCATCCTCTTGAGAGCAATCCTACTCTGCACCTCTTTTTTCTTTTCAGAGGAAGCGGAGAAACTCAAGCTTCATTCCTGTCCTCAAACTAAGGCTGGCACATGCAAGCGAGCAGCGTACCCGGGCCACGGACGGAATTGGTTCCTGCGTTCGGCCGACTCCAATTCCATGGTTTGCCCCACAGGCGTGCAAACAAAGAAACACTTCCCCTCCCCCCCGAATGGAAGCTTCCAGGGGCCCTGACCTCTTGCAGAGAATTTGTGTTTGAACTCACGCGATGTTACAACACCCAGGACCTTCCATTGTCGACACCAAAAGCATATCCAAGCCGACTCTCCTCCCCCTCAAAGAGAAAGAAACCGTGGCAAAGAGGAGACAGATTTTGTAAGGCAAGTCTGGCATGGCAGGAAGGGGAAGCAGTTGTGGGGAGTGGTGGTGGGGAATAGGGTGAACATTGCAGAGCCTCTGCGGTCGTTTGCGAGGGGGAACGATTGCCGTGGTGCTGCAATATTCGTAATTTTTGGACTTGCTTGTAAACACTAGGGGGTGCTGATCGCGTAACTTCGAACAAGCGTTAAGTGAACGCTTGCAACTCGGGGATTACCTGTATACGATCCAGTGATGTTTGCATGAATTGTACCTATGTACTGGGTTTATATCCCACTTTGCTTTAAAGAGCTTATGAATTCAGCTTTTTAGCTCATTGCCATCCAGTTACTGATAATTAAAGTTAAAATATTTAGTCTAACCTACAGCCCTGGTATTGCTAGTGTCGCCTGTTCCAAGCTAGGCAAATCTGATCCTGCTGTTCTGTACCAGCCTGCTACAGGCCCTGCAGAAAAGGCAGGGACAACCCCTTTACAAACGGCAAGAGGCTGGAACTAAGCCTGCCAAATTTATTAACATAAAACAGAGCAAAACAAGACACAAACCATGAAACAGGAGCTATGAAACAGGAACTAATCAAGCGGTTGCCTTCAGCAAACCAGCCCTCCCCCTTCCGAGGTGCCCCATTGCCTTCCTCTGTTTACTCCTGATTGACTGCCTCCTGCGTTGGGCGTCCTTGAACAGGGCCACACTGTCAGGCTCACACAGCTGGGTCTCCATCGTGACCAGGTGGGAGGGACCTGGCTGAGGGCTCTCATCAGCAAGCTCTTCAACACCCCCCTCCTCCTCTGAGTTGTCCGACCCAACTGCTGACCCTGAATCACAACACTCTTCCTCCTCAAGAGAACCTCCAAGAGCAACTCACTAGTCAGTTTAGAGTTAAAGTTGTGATAAAGGGTATCTTTGTTTGCAAATAGTAGCCTCTGAGAAAGTATCCCCAGGGACACACAAGTCAAAACAGAGAGAGGTGATACTTTCCAAACACTCCCCTATGGACTGAGAAAACTTGTCAACCTTCCATCTCTGTTGCTAGTAGGGACAAATGACAAATAATGTGTGTAAGTCCAGGAAAGGTTTGGATTCAGATCCCATTATCTTCCTATAGAAAAAAAATACATCTATACCAGAACTGGGGGATAGTATACAATAGGTGGCTCAAATAACCAATTCTGTCCCCTTCTCTCTAAGTCTTACCAGGAGGTTTGCTCCAATTATAAACAACAGCCCAAAAAAGTAAGTACTATAGCTAAAACAAAAGTACTGGAACTGAAAGGAGAAAAGCTGTATCTCGACTGTTATTTCCACACCGTCATAAAATACAGAACCTCCCCTCTTATCAAATACAGGCCCTGACTGAGAGGCTGAAATAATCTCGGCAGCCAAGGCAGATTTCATGGGTAGGATGCCAATAATTAACAATTGGATATTAAGCTGAACAAGGTAGTTAAATAATTCAGAAGGAAAAAATACCTAGAATTAGGATCCAAAATGACCAAAACTGAGTGAAAGGGGCATTTGAGTCAAACTCTTAAAACTCAAAATTAAAAGAATGCCATCCCTAACTTTAATCTTCCCCATTTGTATGCCTTCTCCTTTGTTGACCAAATACAAGAACTACCGATAGGCACTGGCAATTTTTCAGAAGGAAGATACAAATCTGTTTGGAAAGCTATTTGCAGAATGCTATTAGGGCAAAAGCTTCTACAGAGCTTCAGCTGAAAAATATCAGGTACAAAGAGCCTGCATTTTTATTGCCTAATTCTGAGTAATGAACACGTGCTTTGCAACACATCATCCGCGAGGCAGCAAACATTTTTAGAATATTTAAGAAAAATTGCATGAGTTGGTGTGGGCACACCTCCCCCACTTCAAAGCTCCATGATCTGGTTGGTTTGCTGATACAGACGTGCCAAAGAAAATGCAGACACTACTGACACTGCATAAGTTTGGTTGATGGGGCTGGAAGAATTATTGTAGGTGTATAATTATGGCTGAACACTGACAAACTCTCTCAAGTTCTGTTTGAAATTTTTATTTGGAGTCCAGGGTTTTCTGGTCTTTGTAAGGAAGGAAATCCATAACGAATGGGATGAAGAATGTTAAAAGGTTATTCACATCCTTCAGTTCTAAAGAATATTTCTCTGCTATTTTCTCAGCAGTCCATGTCTCTGGAGAGCGCTGATGGTTGTTGAGAAGAGTCAAGGCTTCCTCTATCAAGATTTTGCCTTTGGGAACAGTCTGAATGTCCTGATAATTGAACTGTCCATCTATTACTGGCCTGTAATCCTCCTGCTTATGTGGGAGATTTCTCCCTTTTTTTTTCCTCTAGAAAATGGAGAGAGAAAAAACAGTCACAAAAAATCTGTTAGAAATATGTTAGTCAATGTTCTATTTCTATACTAAAGAATTTATTTTTCATATAACCACCTGTAATGAAGTTATGAACTACAAGTAATCTTGGGTTACAATGGCAATTGGAAGTGGACTTTCCACTGCTAAGTGATGCGGTCATAAAGCAGAATGTCACATGACTGCAATGGCCATTGTCATTGTTAAGCAAGGACTCACATTATCTAAACAGAAGTCTTTAGATGCAGGAACCAATGCCAATTATAGCCACCCTACTTATTTTCATGGTATCTAAATGCAAGCCTCCTTACTTTTACATTTCACCCAATTGGTTTTGGCCAAATGTTCCAGCCTGTCAAAAAAGCCTCAGTATCTTATTTCAATTTATAATTGATTATTCATGAAAATATTCCCAATCAAGATTTGTGCTTTGGGTAACCTAAATGACAAGAGGCCTTACCCATTAACACACAGGATAAGAGACATAACCTCAGAGGTGCATCTTTTCTGAAAAATAAATGACCACCTAATCGTGAGGGGGAAAAATTTTTACACACCTCGTTATTTTTTAAAGAATTTTAGAAAACTTTAAGTCTTAAGTGTGGGTAACTGAGGCCAAGCAATTAATTGTTGGGCAAAAGATGCAAGACGAGGGAAGAAGAGTAAGGAAGCAATTGGAAATCCTATAGCCTAGTGTTTTTCAAACTTGGCAAGTTTAAAATGTGTGGATTTCAACTTCATGACTTCAGCAAGCTGGGCTGGGGAATTCTGGGAATTGAAGTCCTGACATCTTAAGAGTCACCAAGGTTAAGAAACACTGCAGCCCCTGTAAGACAGTGCCCCCTTGCAAGTCATCAGTTAAAATTGCAGGCTGGGGACCAGCAAGGAAAGAGTGATCCTTCTTTCTCTTATCGCCACCTAGTGGACTGCCAGAAGAAAGACTGTTTTTTCCCTAAACGGATCCTTTGCAGTGAAATTAGGCTGAGCCGATGACCTATTTTATAGCATCCAAACACAAATAATTTATAAACTGATATGCTAAGAGCTGTTCTTGCTTGAGAGTTTTAATTGCCGTGAAAAAGCTAAGCACAGGGTCTGCTTGCAGGAGTCTGCTGAAAAAGACCAGCTATGAATGTATTATATATTACTGGACAACTGGTTTATCAGAATCAACAGATCATTCTTTGCTCTGCTACCATTTATTTTCCTTACTGGGTTTTACATTCTGACACTTCCAAATAGCCATTGAATTTTAAAATAATCAATGCTAGGAGAGTGAGGGGTTACCCTTTAAGATTTTTTTTTTCATTTCTCAAAGTTGCCACCAAACTCCCCAGAAATCTCTTTATAGATTGATGCAGGATTGATTTCTCTTTAAATACTGTAAAAAGATAGTGGAGGACAGCAGCGATAGCAAACACAGCCATGGTCTTTTTTCCATATAACCTCATGAAATATTAAAATTCAGACTAAAAATAACTACAGTGAGTGAGGGAGAAATGAAAAGAAACAAGACAAATAAAGATCTAGGACAGAAAGTAGAGCAAGCTGCCAGAGGCACAATGAAGGCCAAAAAAAAAAAAAGGAATGGCATCTCCCAAGCAGGATATTCTTCAGCATTTCTTTCTAACTTCTAAACTCTGAGAATAAGCTGTCTATAGGGCCTGAACTTCGCTCATTCTCCAAATGCATAAGAGTTCTCTCCCAGGCCCAGTTATCTCTCTGATATAAAAGTCAACATCAATTATCTTAGAAATTAAGAGAAAGCCCTGTTAAATATAGATAACGTTATTCCTGAATAAACTTCCAGATATTTGGTCATCTATGAGCACTTTAATGTCAAATCCCAAATATAGGTAAGTTGTTCAGAGGCTCTTACTTTTGAATACAAGTAGTCACCAACTTATGACTATAATTGGGATCAGGATTTCCTTTGCTATGCAAAGGGTTATTTAAGTGAGTCCCATCCAATTTTAGGCCCCCTTTTTACCATGGTTGTTAAGTCAATCACTGCAATTGTCAAGAGAATCCAGCTTCCTACATTTATTTTGCTTGTTGGACTCTGGCTGGAAAGATTACAAATGGCGATCACATGATCACCATTTGTAACCTAGGTGCCCTGGTGGCGCAGTGGTTAGAATGCAGTATTGCAAGCTAAGTCTGCCCAGTGTGGAGTTTGATCCTGACGGGGCTCGAGGTTGGCTCAGCCTTCCAAGGTTGGTTAAATGTGAACCTAGATTGTTGGGGGTAATATGCTGACATTGTAAACCACTCAGAGAGCACTGTAAATCCCAATGGAGCAGCATATAAACCTAAGTGCTATTGCTACCCCAGGATGCTGCAACCATCATAAATACATGCCAACTTCCAAGAGCTCAAATGTTGATCACATGACTGTGGGGATGCTACAACAGTGTACATGGAAAGAGAGGTCATAAGTCACTTTTTTCAGCACTTTTGTACTTTCAAATGGTTGCTAAATAAATGTCTGTAAGTCAAGAATTACCCACGAGCATCTTTACATGCACTTCAAATTACCAGGAATTCTGATGCATTTGCAGTGCATTGCCAAAATAAGGGCAAAACAGAATTTTGAGCAGGTGAAATAAAAAAGACATTTGGGAAATCTGTGAAAGAGATTTACACTGACAGATCCTTGCATTTATTAGATAGATAAATGTCACTGAGAATGGGAAATATATGAGGTTAATTGCATTCATAAACTGAAAGAAATATTATGCACTGGCTTGTACTGATATAGATAACAAATCAATATAAGAATGCAACGACTGTATCATGAAAAACCCTGAAATTTCTTTTGCCCCCAGTTTTGATTTGTAAAGCTGAATTATCATTTTGTGTGTGTGTGTGTGTGTGTGTGTGTTTATGTGTGCAATTCAAGACTCTGTAACTCACTTGCAAGCCTGGATCACTGGAATCAACATAGATGTCCTTCAAGAAAGTAAGAAGTTTTTCATCTTTTTTCTTTATCTCTTCTTGGAAACTGGCAGACCCTGAAGAAAATAAACATACGAACCATAACTTTCTGTTTTTAAGAACAAAATAGCACAGTTCCAATAGAAGAGAATTTTTGTAGCTCAGGGCTGAACACTGAAGTCTTTTGGTGCTCTCTAACCTTGGCTGTTTCCTTGCAGAAGTTTCATGATCCAACTAGGTAACTCATCTAGTAAGTGTGGGGTTTGCTCCTCATTTATATATAGTAGCTTATCTTGCCAGTGTTAGTGGGGGTGTGGTTTTCTCCTTGGTAGCTTCTTGAATAGAATATTCTGCTTGATTGTCTCCTTAATAGTTCCTTGAAACAAAAAAGACTAGAACACATCCTCTTCAGCAGCCAACATCCGGATAAGCAGAGATCAACACCTAACAAACAACCAAGCAAGCATAAAAGAATACATCCCCACCAATACTGGTAGGGCAAGCTACTGTATATAAATAGCAAACAAACACCACTCTCAATAGCACTGATAATGTTACCTAGTGGATTAATGAAATGTCTGAAAGCAAACTAAGCTCAGAAAGCACCATGGACTCCACAGTACTGTTCTAAATGAAATCATAAAGTTTGTATGTGCATTTACTAACACAGACACCCCACATACACAGAGAGAGAGAGAGAAATTCAGGCTGCTGAACTGCCTTTGAAATAGCCTATATCAGACATGTCAAACACAAGGCCCGGGGGCCGGATCCGGCCCGCGAAGTGGTTTCATGTGGCCCGCAAAGCCATCCTGGAAACAGTAAGGGAACGGCCCCCACTGCCTTGGCCCTGGCCCAGAGACCCTCCTCCTGCCAGAGACCCTCAGATCTGTCCCACTCCTGCCCAGGCCCCTATAGGCACCCTTGATGTGAACGATGTAGAGCTGGCCACGCCCACCCAGTAGGCCATATGCACTCTAGCCACGCCCACCCAGTAGGCCACACCCACCCTGGCCACACCCACCCAGCCCCTTGAGGGCAACCGCAATGCTGATGCGGCCCTCAATGAAATTGAGTTTGACACCCCTGGCCTATATTCTTAAAACTTGAAAACAATTATTCCTCTAACTTGGGTCAGAACCATGTAATGTGTGCTGAGGAGCTCTGTCACTGTACGATATAATGGAGACATGGAAGACAAGGGGCAAAGAGGGTTTTCTATGAAGTTAAGTAGGCCTGTCACCTTAGGAGAGAAATTTTATTTCTAACTCCTTGTCGGAAGGTGACAAAAGGTGATCGCGTGACCCTCGGGGAGACTGCAACTGTCATAAATATGAGTCGCTCGCCAAGAGGCTGGATTTTGATCACATGACCATGGAGATGCTTCAACGGTCATAAGTGTGAAAAAACGATCCTAAGTTGTTTTTTTCAGTGCCGTTGCAACTTTGAATGGTCACTAAACGAACTGTTGTTATGGACTACCTGTGCCTGCTTCCTTACAGGGGCTATAAATTCGTTCTTTTGCAAACAGGGCTACTTCGGGTAAAGAACGGCAGACAGAAAAACAAAAGGAGGAGATATTCTTCAATCATTTGAATAGTTACATCTCCAGTGATGGCACAGGAGAACCTCCATATCCACACGCTCTGTCTCGGCATCCTTGCACCTCAACTGCCTCCTAGACCTAGACTACCGTTCCCAGCCTGTTCGTGGCTGCAGAGGCGCAGGCGGATGTTACTAAAAGTCCAACAAGTCGATCCCTCGAAAGGCGGGATCCAGAGCTAACGCACGCACTCGCGCGGTTTTCCAAAACTTGGGAGCGAAAGGACGGTCGCTTCAATGTCACCAATGACACCGTGCCCTCGAAATCGTGGCCGCTTTTGTTTATGCAGCGCCAGACCGGACTCTGCCGTGCTGATCATTTAAAGGACAACGCCTGACCCAAGTCAATCTTCCCTTCCTCTGCAACAGGCCGGGCTCCCGTAGATGCAAAGGGAAGGAACCTAGTTCTTTTTGAACGCAGTGACAACAGTCCTTCCCTGCCGGGAGGGGGTGGAGATTGCCCAGGGAGATTCCCTGCCGGGACGGCGCCTGGTTTCCCCACCCCCCTTCCCCAAAATGCTTTTAATCCAGCCCCTCCGCAGTAGAAACCAGAGGAAAGCGGCGCAGGGCGTTTGCGCCCGCTGAACTCACAATCCGGTGCGGCAACGGCCGCGGCGGGGTGGCGCGGGGCGGGCCTGGGTTTCTTCTTGCTGATTTCCCGGTGCGCTCGGTTCTCCACGTTAAACTTGCTAAGCACGCGGGTCAGCCTGACGCCCATCGCACCGGCTCACGAACCCACCTCCCAACGCGCCGGGGAAGGTGTCCGTCTGGCGTTCGCGCAGAAGGCCCGCTGTCGGCGCACAGGCCGCGGCTGAGGGCGCCGCCCAGTGGAGCGGAGGTCGGCTTGTTCTAAAAGAGAAAGTCGAACTCGCTTGTTCGGAAATCCGAAGTTGACGCTCGTTCTTCTTGGGAACTCGAGCCCGAGCCTTCTGGGATTTTTCTCCCCCCCCCCCCGTGTGAATCAAGGAAGGTGTGTGAGGTTGTGGAAAATAACTGGAAGTAGTGAGGAAGTTTAAAAAATAAAAAGATACATGCTTTTAGTATTGTCGTGTAATCATATTTTATATTTTATAATAATCATTTTATAATCAATTGCTTGAGTAAGATGCTTTGAGAATATGGGGAAAAATCCAGGACTCAAATGGAGGGAGGGGGAGAATAGGAGTTACCATGGGGCCCAAATGTGAGTCACTATCTAGGAATTGTTTTTAAGGACCTTCTGGTGCCTGGTACCCCTGGCAGGTGTAGAAGATGGGAGATATCTCTCATCTAGAATTGATAATAGGGGAGGGATCTTAGTATAATGCAGGGGTAGGCAACCTCGGCTCTTTTATGACTCATGGACTTCAACTCCCAGAATTCCTGAGCCAGCTTAGCTGGCTCAGGAATTCTGGGAGTTGAAGTCCATGAGTCATAAAAGAGCCGAGGTTGCCTACCCCTGGTATAATGTAAGCAAACAGGGGCAGAGATAATGTATTCTGTTTAGGCGCTTCTGATAGATTGTAACCCCCAAAGCCTAAGCCCATGGGGCCATGGGGGGAGGGAATGGGGCGTTGCGATAGGATGTATAATAATATGTGATTTTGGAATTTGGGGTGTAGTTCAGTGTTTGGCTACATTGTTTACCTTCCTGAATCCACCAGGCTTTGCAAACCGTTACTTTTTAGACTTTGTTGTGAAGTCTAATAAACTTTTTTTCTATTTGTAACACAAACAGAGTGAATTTCAATTTGTGACTATTTTTGTGTCTAACAAGGTGGACTCTGCGATCCACCTAGGGTTGGGAGGACCCAGACAATTGGGAAAAGAGGACACACCCTTTAACCTTCTTGGCATCCGTGACAAATATTACAGCGGAAAACTGCCGGGGGGGGGGAAAGGAGCTACACTTTTAGTATCCGAAAGAACAGTTTTTCAATTGCTGTATTTTTCCTACAAATCTTTATTGTCAAAAACGTGTCAATGATAATATAGAATCGACGATGACGCTCTTCAGATTTCTCCACAGGAACCTATGAGAATCATGTCATCATTCCAAAGACTACAGTGATTTGAAGTTATGAAGGAGATGGACTGAAATTAATTGGAACTGCGCACACATCAGGAAATAAATAATGTCAATCTCTAGGCTGTTGAATCTGTCACAGATGAAAGAAAGAAGCAGGCATTTTCACGATATCTATTTAATCTCTTAAAATTTTCTTTAATAAAAATTACATGTAATACATAAACAAATGAATAATCAGATCTATCCCTATTTACCTTTTTTTGAGATAAAGCAAAGTTGGTTAAATGCTGTTGCCTAACAAAATGGGATTTGGAAAAAGAAAGAAAATATGCAAACATATGCAGTTTCTTAGTGTAATATGAAGAATAATAATCTTAATGATGTCTGGAATAGAAAAACACTGGAAAAAGATACAAAAATTGATAGGTGGCAGCTAATAGAAAGAAACATCTGATGGAGCTGACAGTGACAAGCTTCCTTTCACTTCTATTGCTTCTCTCTCTCTCTGTCTCTCTCTCTCACACACACAAAAACACATACAAAGAAGACAAAGCACAAAAGGACTGTGATGCTTTAAGATTAGCTTACAGAGCAGTGTGAAAACATATTAGATATAGCAAAACCTATTGTTAGTTTCTTATCATGACATATTTTCATTGAAAACCATTTCAAGCATCTTTGAGGGCTAGATTGCCTGATAAATGCAATAAATTAGAGAACATTTAATCTTGAACTAATTACTCAGCAATCTAACTCACCAAAATATAGTGTGGTTTGGCTTGCATGTCTTTGCTCCAGATATTTGTCCTTTGAATCAAAACTGGTTGTACAGTCCAAGAAATAATAATAATAATAATAATAATAATAATAATAATAATAATAATAATAATAACAATAATAATAGTAATAATAATAATGTTGGAAGGGATCTTGGAGGTCATCTAGTCCAACCGTCTGCTCAGGCAGGAAACTCTATACCATTTCAGACAAATGGCTGTCCAGTTATGTTTCTTATAGTAGAGTACTCAGATTGAAAAGTTCTTTTCCATGTGTGGAGAAAGATTTCAGGCCTCATAAACAATTAACACTTTTGTTTCCTTTGTTTTTACCTGTAAAATAATACGTTTTTAAAGAGAAAACTGCCAAAGCTAAGCACTTTTGTCCATTTTAATACTAAAATGAATGAACCTTTATTGTAAAAGTACAACCATGTATACACTGAGATTGGCTGAGCCTCCCTTCGTGCCCCCACCCCCAACTTACAGTGACACAAACCCTCCATCTTATTACACCATGTGAACTAATTGCACAACGCACCGGCCTCGCAAGTCAATCTTGCATAAAAGCTTATAAAATTATTTCCCCTTCAAAAGCCTAACAGCCCATGGATAAAAGCTATTCTTCAGCCTGTTGGTGCAGCTGGCTATACTCTTATATCTCCTACCGGATGGTAGGAGAGTAAAGAAATACCGTCCAGGGTGTGAGTCGTCCCTGAGAATCTTCCTCACTCTTCCAAGGCAACGAGCCCTGGCGAGGTCATCCAGTGGTGTCAGGGGACAGCCCACAATGTCTTGTGCTGTGCTCACTACCCTCTGTAATACTTTCCTGTCCGCGGCTGTCAAACCAGCATACCAAACCACAATACCATACGAGAGGACGCTCTCTATGGTAGACCGGTAAAAGAGGGTCATAAGCCGTTGTTCTACCCTGTTCTTTCTCAAGACCCTGAGGAAGTGAAGCCTCTGTTGGGCCTTTCTGGCCACCTGGGTTGTATTAACTTTCCAGGTCAGATCTTTGCAGAGGTAGACTCCCAGAAATTTAAAGGAGGAAACTCTCCACACAGTCCTCCCCGATGTAAAGTGGGGCAGGTTCCTCCTTTTTCCTCTGGAAGTCTAGCACCATCTCTTTCATCTTGCCGATGTTCAGGTGCAAGTTGTTGTTACAACACCATATGGATAGTTTTTGTACCTCCGCCCTGTATGCTGTCTCATCTCCACCTGTAATGAGACCCACCACGGTAGTATCTGCGAACTTAATTATCTCAGTAGATGGGTCGGATGATATGCAGTCATATGTATACAAAGAGTACAGGTAGGGGCTAAGCACGCAGCCCTGTGGCGAGCCGGTGCAAAGCTTCAGGGGGGTGGACAAAGCAGACCTAACCCTCACTGTTTGTAACCGGTCCCTAAGAAAGTCTTGAATCCAATCACAGATGGAGGGGGAAAATTTCAAGTCAGTCAGCTTCTCGATGAGAATGCTTGGCAAAATGGTGTTGAAAGCCAAGCTATAATCAACAAAAAGCATCCTGACATAACTTCCAGGTTTCTCAAGATGACTTGCTACAGAGTGTAAAGCAGTAGCTATGGCATTGTCTGTCGACCTGTTCCCCCTGTAGGCAAATTGATGTTTATCGAAATCCAGTGGGAGGCATGTCCTGAGATGTTGGAGAACCAGTCTTTCGAAGCATTTCAGGACCACAGACGTTAATGCAACAGGTCTGTAGTCATTCAGGCACTCAACTGCAGTTTTCTTGGGGACTGGGACAATGGTAGCTACTTTCAAGCACGATGGTACACATGCCGTTTGCAAGGAGATGTTAAAAATCCTTGTCAGGACCCCTGCTAATTGGTCAGCACACTTTTTAACCACTATCCCCAGTACCCCATCTGGGCCTGTGGCTTTGCTGGGATTCACAGCCTTCAATACAGTTCTCACTTGGTCTTCAGATACAGTGAGTTGCTGAAAATCAGAAGGCCGGCCAGCAGAGGCTACGGGATCTGGTCTTTTTACCTCATAGCGAGTGAAGAAGATATTCAGCTCCTCAGCCAACAAGGCATTGGTGTTAACCAAAATCCTCGTACTGACCTTGTGGTTGGTTAAGTGCTGCAGTCCCTGCCACACTTGCCTTGGATTGTTGTCTGCTAAGTGGTTCTCCACCTTGTGTTTATATTGCTGTTTTGCCATCCTAATGCCTCTTCTAAGATTTGCCCTGGCCTCTCTGTATGTGTCCCTGTCCCCTGCCTTAAAGGCAGAATCCCGGGCTCTCAGGAGTGTTCCTATCTCTGCAGTCATCCAGGGTTTACAGTTCCCGTAAACTCTAATGCACTTTTCTGTTGTTATACTATCAGTGCATGTTCTAATATAAGAGAGTACGGCATCTGTGTATGCATTCAGGTCTTGGTCTTTGAGTACACTCCAGTCAGTGGTTTCAAAGCAGTCTTGCAACTGGCTGAGAGCACCCACTGGCCAGGTTTTGACACTTTTCATGACTGCCTGAGTTCTTTTCCTGAGAGGGACATACTTTGGGCACAACAGGAGTGAAAGATGGTCAGATGTACCCAGGTGGGGGAGAGGGAAAGCTGTGTATGCTTGTTTCAGATTAGAATACACGTGGTCTAAAGTGTTCTTCCCTCTGGTGTGAACTTGCACATACTGTACAAACTTGGGGAGAACTGTCTTCAAACAAGCTTGATTGAAGTCCCCAGCCGCGACAAGAGCGCCCTCTGGGTGAGTTTGCTGCTGCCTGGTGATGACATCATATAGCTTGGAAAGTGCCGTGCTGACATTGGCATCAGGTGGAACATAAACAGCTGTAATAATTACCACAGTAATTTCTCTAGGCAGATAAAAAGGCCTACATATAACAGTCATCAGTTTCACATCTGGGGAGCAATACGTGTACACTAATGTGCTGTTGACACACCAGTCACAATGTATATACACACAGAGTCCTCCTCCTTTGCTCTTACCGGAGCCTTTATCTCTGTCAGAGCAGTGAATGACTCAGCTTGTCAGCTCCACTGCTGCATTCGGTACATCTGGATGTAGCCAGGTCTCTGTGACAACCATCATACAACATTCACAGAGAAGCCTGCTTGCTGCCGACTGTAGCTGTAATTCGTCAGTTTTATGGACAAGGGATCTGGCATTACTCAGAAGAAGACTCGGTAATGCTGGTCTATGAGGCTGCTTTCTGAGTCGAATCAGTATCCCAGCCCTGCAGCCATGTTTTTGCTTTTGCTCCTTTCTCTTTCGCTTACGTCGTCTCCTCCCCAGCCTGAAGACAATCCATGGAGATCCTGGAGGCCTCGCTATGCAGTTCGGTATGTTATGGGACTGCTGAAAATCGCTGGTAATTCCAGATTGCCTTGCAAGCCTGATGTTTAGCAGCTCTATACGTGTGTAGGCTATTTAGCCCCTTGCACTACATTGTGCACACTCATCCATACACACACTAATCCAATCACCACACCAGTACCAGGAGCTCAGGGCCGCTACGTGTGAACATGCCGCCATCTTGTGGGGAAAAAAAGGAGATACAGGTAGTTTTCATTTAACCACAGTAATAAGTACTGGAATTTCTATTACTAAGCAACACAGTTGTAACATGTGACATTGTGTGCTCATCTTTTGGGACCTGCTGACTTTCCCTTTGTTTGCTGAAAACCAAAAAAGGCTGCAAATGGCAATCATGTGACCATGGGATGCTTCCACATCATAATTGTGAGCTGTTTGCCAAGTGGATGCTGCAATCTCTTAAGTATGACTGGTCATAAATATTTGTTCAGCATTGTAGTAAATTTGAATGGTTGTTTAACAAATAGTTAAGCAAAGACCACCTGTAGTGGTAATACCGTAGCTATCCAAATGATAATTGTGCATTTAATTAAATTTATGCATATATAGAAATTAAATTTATGCATATATAGAAAAACAGTGGCCAAATGGAAAAGAAGATGCAGCTGTTATGCCTTTTTAATTGTTGCATAAGAGGTTGACCAGCTCTACAACAGTTGTTATTGATCAGTTATGGAATATATAAGGACCCTGTTTTCTCTTGTGTGTGGCCCTAATAAATAATCAATAGGACATGTAGGCAAATAAATGGGGACTCCAATCTACGATGGCACCTTTTCTGTTTATCTACTAATAAATGTGAGCCACAGATAATGCATAATTTTGATCTGGATTTGCTTGTTGCAAAAGTCACTTTTTTATTATATGTCGGGAAAACACAATGACTTTTCATAACACTTCTTCAATGTGATAAGTTGTTATACTAGTACCTAGCCTCAAGCACTTAACTGTTGGTCCTGCCAAGTGCACATCCTTACAGTATGTTTTTGCTGCATTTTTTTCTCTAGCCAATGGACGTTTTTCACATAGATGGTTCTTCAAAGAAAGAAAACCACTCTTTTTAAAAAGATACATAGTTACAGAATTTTGTCTTGGAATTTGCCTGAGGCTGCTTGCCCCATGTGAATAGAATAATACGACTAGTCATCAAAAATGACTAGCTTTCTGCCGGTTCTACAAGAAAAACATCTGGTGATATTCCAGCATATTACAGCTTTGTAAGAAGCAGTACAGTACTCAAGTTAGGAATATAACCTTTGTAAGAGAGTATTCTTGAGGTCAGTGGTTTCATGAAAGAAAATAAAGGTAAGCTTTATTCAGAAAACAATCTGGTGATATGAAGCCCAAGTAAAATTTATCTTCAAGTTACCTTTATCTTCAGCAAGGAGCTTATTTCTTTGATGGAGAGAGAGAACACGGTTTCTAAGTTTAGGTATCAACCTGGTATGCTAGCTTTCCAACATCCCCTTGCTGAACAAGAAAGATGTTTGAGGACACAGAGGGTAAATAAATTAAAACTGTTGTATAAAAAGGGTTTGGGGTCCAGTTTTGGTGCCTAAACTGCTTTGGTCCCCTTATTCATCTTTCAATAAGGAGAAAAAAGAGAGAGAGAGAGAGAGAGAGAGGGAGGGAGGGAGGGAGGGAGGGAGAGGGAGGGGGAGAGAGAGAGAGAGAGGAGTACATTCTGTTGGTTCTGTATATCTCTGCAATTTTGGATACCATATGCGCCATAGTATCCTGAAGAGGTTGTTCCAGCCACATGTAGATGGGGGGAAAGTTAAGTGATTACCTGAGTTTATCCACAATCAAAAGGGTACCAGCACCTATTTGTAGTTCACAATTATTTTCCCTCTAAGAGCAAATAACCATCATAATGTGACTTTAATTTAGCGATTTATCACCATTAGCACATGCATATGTTGATTATTTATTGGACCCTACCCAATAGTGAATGTGTTATCATAGTTTTAATAGCTGCTAGTCCAAATCTTAAGTGATGTGGCAATTACTGAATAAAATACATGTCAATCCTGTGCTAGTTGGTATCTCTTGTTTGTAGTATTTCTCTTTTAATGATTTCAGACAAACCTCATAGGTGCGGATCTTTAGCATAAGTGTAGAGATCTAGCTGAAAGTGAAATTGTGGCAATTTCTAAACTGAAAAAGGAGATAGGCAGGATGCAATTTCAGCTGCATAGCTTCAGCTTCACACACAATACTAAAGCAGACAAGCAAATCACAATGTCTTTGTACAGTGTGTAATCTAACTAGCCATTACAAGTGGATCCCAAAGACATGATAGAAGGATGTTTATTAATTGGAGAACTGATCTATCTTTGGAGTATATATAATGGGCTAAGGCAGCAGCCCCCAACCTTTTTGGGCACCAGGGACTGGTTCCGCGGAGAGAGTTTTTTTCCGCAGACTGGAGAGGGTGTGGTTTCGTGTGCTGCCTGCATCCTGCAGATGGGGCTTCACTTATTTGCATGGCCCAGTTTCTAGCATGCCACAGACTGGTGGCGGTCCATGGACCAGGGGTTCAGGACCCCTGGGCTAATGTGTTCAGACTGCATTACTCCACTGTATTAGGGAATATAGGAAAAAGTAGCAATGAAGTCCTTAATGATCTCAGGAAATGTTTCTACACTGTATTTCAATTTAATATTAAGAGATGATTCACAAATGTGTAATCAGTGTGGAAGAAGAGCCTTAGTATCATTTCATCATTTGTTAAACATTGGCCAAAGCAATCCATCAAGGAAGCTGACAAGCAGAATATGAACTGGGGGGAAATTGGGAGACGGAAAAAAAATCCAACCTTGCCAAACACATGGTGCCTCCATCCCTAATTTGACCATCCCTCTTTTATATGTTGGGTTTGAAAAATATTAAAAAAGAGTGACCAAGGTTACAAATCTTATATGTTACCAATACGGTAAAAGGAGAAACTGACTGATGTTTCTTTGCTAGGCATTTTAAACATGGTTGACCCATGTTATGAACTACAAATACATTTCATTGGCTGCATTCATGCATTGTCTAAACAATATCCAAACCACAGTTAATCTTTGAATTACAACCACAATGGAGCCTAGCATTTTGGACATACTGTAAATTGTTTTGGTTATAAGTTGAGAAACTGTGTGACCAGACTCAATTTTATGACCATTTTTACAACAGTTGTAAAGGGTGATACTGCGGTCTAAACCCAAACAACAAATCTCATTTTGTAGTGTAAGGTACATCATCAATGTTGAAGTATGGAATTAGATTATTACAAGAGTAATGTATGTGATAGTTATACCATATTACCAAAGCAGAAGTATGAATACTTTGAAAACTGAGTCAAGAGTTCTCAAGAGGAGAGGCTATAATGATAGAAGAAGTCAACTAGTATATTTTCCAGATAATTAAATTGGCTAGGAACATGAGGTCCAATATGTTTTCAACCTCTTTTATTAGAAATGTCATTTTTCAAAAGAAAGCAGAAACTGCAAGGTTAGTTTTCCTGGACATATTCCTAACCAACAGAGAGGAATTAGGTTGAGGGACTAAAGCAGGTATTTGGGGGAACCGTGGCCATGTCATGTTGGATATCAAACCAAGGAAGATCAAACCAATGAGAGAAGTCAGTCATACATCATGAATTTCAGGAAAGCAAATTTTAATGAATTAAAACAATAGGTGGGCAGTATGCCATAACTTGAAATTTTAAATTTTGTTCTTGAAAAATTGTTATGGGGGAAAATATTGATTTAAGAGACCTGGATCCAATGGACATTTATATTGTTTGTATTATGTTATTATGCAAATAATCAAAAGATACAATTATTATTTGTATAATACTGCTGTAAGTCATTATTCTCCAATTTAATGAACAATTAGGAGTAACAGATACCTTTTCCAGACAAATGGTCCATTAAAATGCTGAAAGCACAAGCATCCCATAAAAAGGGCAAATGCGAAAAGCTTAAGAGGTATATGATTAACTTATAAATCTGCTGAGATGGAAAAAAGAATTGGAAAGGGAATGGAAGCAGGACTGCTAGATATGGAGGAGTACAAGCTGGTAACTCCAACCAAAGAGTAATAATACAAAATATAAGGATTTGGGGTGTGTGTGTGTGTTATATTTGGATTCAATTAGAAAGATGGGGAAAGGAATAATGGTACCTGGGGGAGGAAAGGACTCAATAACATTATCTTCTCTCAACCACAATAGTGCCAAAATAGAACATTTCTGTACCTTATTTACAGTTGTTGTATATCAAGAAAACTTATTTTTACATGATTGAAAATGGCCAATGGCAGATTTAAATAAGATTATCTAGGTTTATTCCTGGTTAGCACTGAGGACAGGGCAGGGCACCAAGAAATCCCAGAGCCACAGAAATAACAAAAGAACGCTTTTCCTGTTGTTGCCAAGAATACTACACTGATGTGCCCATATCATTCTTAAGAGTCCAGATTAATTTGACCCAAATCCAGAAAGCAGCCAAGAACCATATATACAGTACATATCTATGCAGAGTGAATGAAGCAGGTCTTCTGATCCCTTCTTTTCCTCTATTACTATCTAGTGGAGTGGCTGTTGCTAAACAGTTATTAAAGGAGAGGAGGATTAACATGAATTACTGTTAGTAGTAGTGTAATGTGGCAACTAAAGCAAGAAACAAAAGAGGAAAAGGAAAGCCTTCCCCCCCAAAAGCACTTTTTTCTAAGTGGTGATTCATAGTCATGGATTTAAGACATCAAACTACATATTAAATAAAATATATTAAGTATTGCTGATCAGAAGACGAATTAGCAGTAAATTAAGAATACACCTATTATTTAACAGTGTGTTCCTGAAAGGTCTTGTGTGAGTAAGTCAAATGTTTTGTCCCTATCAGATTATTTGGGATGCAATTATTTTTAATTGGTGACATTAATCTGAAAAAAAAAAGTTATATAAGCTTATTTCAAATTCTCCAGGGAAAATTAGAAGTGCTGAATCTATTATGCTTGTGTTTTATCTGTTCACTACAATTGATTCTACCAATGAAAGGGATCAAATTTGTAAAGCTCTTCAGAGTTTGACAAGTAGGAGGTCTATGCTTGTAAGAATGAAGGAATGCTTGCAGTAAAGATATAGCAGCAGTCAGTAAATGCATTCTTTTTATAGCTGGGTGACAGTGGTGTCAGGCCTTAAAGTAATTGGTATTTGATGTAAGATGTCCTTTAGGAATCAGGTCTCAAAAGCAATGAATCAGACTATAAAACCTGGGGAGTATATTTAAATAAATGTTGTATAACATCTTGTTTCTTTACAGCCTACCTGAAACACACACTCAATATACAAAATCTGCTTCTCCTTGAATGCACATTTTCAGTGTTCTCCTATATTTATGTCAGATATGGGGAATCTAATTTTTATAATCTGCCCAATATCAAATAATATGGCACTAATGATTTCATTTTGTTGACCACAGCTAAAAACTGCTCTATAATTTGTACAGTATGCCATAGTACCTTCTCCAATTTTTATTAAATATTTTAGCATTTTACGTTTCTCATCTTGTGGTTTTTGTCTTATTTTTGTCTTCTGGCCCATAATCAGAAGATTATTTTGTATATAAGTTTCTCTCCACTGATTGTTTTCAAAATTTAAAAATAAAACATTAGAATAGAATCCTAAGACATGACCTGATCACATCAAGCTGATATATGAATACATTACAGAAATGTGAACTATGATCTCTATTGAAATCTACCAGATTATTTACTATTTCCTTTCCAAAAGTTATATATTTTTGAAAGTGATGATAGCGGTTGTTTTAGCAAAGACTTCTTACCAGTTTGCTACTTTCTAAAACTATCCATAAATAAGCAATAGAAGCAGTCTGTTTTCTATTATGGCTTATTGTTTTTCAATGTTTGTAAGAAACATCATAGGGGGCTAAAATATTGTAAAGATAACTAAAAGAGGTCATTATATCTAAAAAGTGATAAAATAGTTGAATTGGAAAAAAAATATTATGAGCTTGAAACCTAGACCAAAATTGTGATGGAGAGAAAGATAGGATGAGGTTTAAAACTGTCTTCTCTTTTGCAGCTCAGAGAACATCACATATACACTTTCAGTTCTGAGCTACATATATTTATACTTTTGGAATCTTTAACATTGGCAAGAACAGAACTGCACCTGAAGGTACCAGGCTAACTTAGAGAGGAAAGGGAAACTGTTCTTGCTGCCACAAGTCTTGTTCCAGGAAACACTTTCCTTTACTGGATTATATTACACACTGCTCTGTGGCTGGCTTGTACATTGTACTGGGCCATAGTTTGTTTTACTCTGGTTACCACACTGGGTGAAAACGTTAAGATGGCAAATGCAACAACATGATCATGGACACTATGCTTTCATACACATCCTCCCTTGCAGATCATTCCTGGTTGATTAAATGAGTTGAGCTCACCTAATTCGTAAACCCTCTGCTACAAATAATAGCTAGGCCCACACTTTTCCTGTCTCTTTAGGGCAATCATTCTTAGTTCAGCCTCATCACAAAGTCTCTAGGAGATTCTCAGTCATCCAGGTCGTGGCTGTCCCAAAGGTTTTTTTTTCCAAAAGGCAACTGGACTTTTGTTTTTCCTTGAGGACAGTTTCACTTCTCACCCAACTGAAGAAGCAGCTTCAAGGAAAAACAAAGAAAGAGCCCCTTTTGAAAACTCACTTTTGGGTCATCACAGAATGATTTACTGAACGCTGAAGAAAAGTATGGGGATTGTCTTTTAAAGGAGAGCAGAGAAGTCAGACTTGATTCTCCCTGAAAATATGGGCAACATCGATGTGGTTTTGTTTAAACAATATGAAAATGCTTTGCAACTGAACTTTTTTTTTAAAAAAAAAAAGATTCTATAAATCCTTTTACTAAAACAAAGCCAGACACAACTCCTTGGTGTAGCCTGCAACAGATCTAAGACTTTTCATCTGAAGCTTCTCCCAACAAGGTCAGGTAGCAGGTGCGATTATCTGCTGAGTCTCCTGGAGAAAAGGTAGGGCAGGGGTCTTCAAACTTGGCCCTTTTATGACTTGTGGACTTCAACTCCCAGAATTCCTCAGCCAGCAAAGCTGGCTGAGGAATTCTGGGAGTTGAAGTCCACAAGTCATAAAAGGGCCAAGTTTGAAGACCCCTGAGGTAGGGTATACATCCAAAGAATGAATAAAAACACGTTATGGTCCACGGCCAAAGGAAAAAAAAAATGTCGTCTGCCAGGTAGATTTCAATAAAAGGGTGTGGCGGGGGGGGGGGGAACGAAACGCTACGCTTCTTTCCACCTTCCGCTGTCAAAAATGTCTCGGGCCGGTCCCGCCATCCTGGAAAAGGCCTTTGAATCCGCCTGCGGCGAGGCTTGTTTAATACAACCCGCCGGCCGACAAGCAGCGGAGGCAATTGCCGTTCGATCCGCCGTTTCTCTTGCGCTTCAAGCGGCCTCCAGACTCCTCCTCCTCCTCCGCCTGCAGGTGAATTAAGACGACCTCCTCCGGCTTTCGCGGTTGCTAACAATGCGTTGTCGCCTCTGCCGCCGCTCCTGCGCACTGGAAAAAAAAGGGGAGCAATACTACTACGAGGAGGAGGAGGAGGAGGAGGAGGCGGAGGAGGCAGAGGGAGAAAAAGAAACGAAAAAGGAAAAGAGAGAGAGAGAGAGAGAGAGAGAGAGAGAGAGAGAGAGAGGGAGAGAGAGAGAAAGGAAGGAAGGAAGGAAGGAAGGAAGGAAGGAAGGAAGGAAGGAAGGAAGGAAGGAAGGAAGGAAGGAAGGAAGGAAGGAAGGAAGGAAGGAAGAAAGAAAGAAAGCGGGAGCGGATCTACTCCATCCTCCTGCCCCTGCAGCAGCAGCAGCAGCAGCCCGCCGTGTGCATTCAGCGCCGCTTACCCACAGAAGCCAGCTTCCCTTCTTCTCTCTGCTGCCTTCGGTCTCTTCGGCCCGACGAGATCGGCAGGAAAGGCCGGACCGGTCCGGCTTGCAACGGGACGCGGGGGCTGCCCGGCAGTCTTGCTGCTCCCTTCTCGGAGAGGTGAGACGGGGCGACGAGGACGAGGACTCCCCGCCCGCGCCGCCGAATAGACTTTCCCCGGGAGAAGCTCGCTCTTTCCCGCTTCCTAGGGAAACCGGGAGCCGCTTTTCCCAGGGAGCGGAGAGGGGGAAGGCGCGGGAGGCAGGACGGAGCCCCGTAAAAAGAAGGCCTGGTGGCCGAGCGGCTGCCGCAGCCCTCCGCCGCCAAACCCCGTCATTGCCCCGCCGCCGCCGCCGCATCAGAGCAAAGTCTACTTAGTTCCCCGGTTATTAAGCGGGCCGGGAGGTTTGTGTGTGTGTGGGGGGGGGGGGAGAGGTGACTTGCCCCTCAGCCAATAACGAAAGGCTTTGCCTCGGTTGCCGGGGCAACCTTCAACGGCGCCTGTGGGATACGTCGCCCTGCAACAGCCCCTTCAGTTCGTTTCACAACTGACTTCAGATTGCCCCCTTCACCACCCCCAAACACCACCACCACCCCCTTTTTTGGGCGGGGGGCATTGTAGCATTTCTTGGGAGGACTACTGGGGCGAGGGGTGTGTGTGTGTGTGTGGGGGGGGTGGTCTGGGGAAGGATATCCGGGCTGGGGCTCTTTTTGGGTGTCTCTTGACCCTGATTTTTTGAGCATGGAATATCAAATGGCAGACTTGGCTTTTGGTGACTGGCCCCTTAGAGCAGCGTTTCCCAACCTTAGGAACTTGAAGATGCGTGGACTTCAACTCCCAGAATTCCCCAGCCAGCTATGCTGGCTGGGGAATTCTGGGAGTTGAAGTCCACGCATCTTCAAGTTCCTAAGGTTGGGAAACGCTGCCTTAGAGAGCAGCGCTTTGCCCAGTTGAGTGGCGGGGAGATGCATTTGCGTGCTGTGCCTTTCCCAGCACAAGTGTTCAATTTGCCCCTGACGATTTCCATCATCTCAGCAATCTTTACCCCCTCTGACCTTCCTGGTCGAAAGGAAGGCCAAAACCCAACCCCAACAGAGCCTTGGTGGAGCAGTGGGCTAATGCCTCCTTAAGTAACACCAGCTGCCTGCAATTAGGGCAGGTTCGAGTCCCACCAGGCTCAAGGTTGACTCAGCCTTCCATCCTTCCGAGGTAGGTAAAATGAGTACCCAGATTGTTGGGGGCAATTAAGCTGACTTTGTAATAATGCCGCTTGGGGTGTGTGTGAAAGCCCTAATAAGCAGGCATATACATAGAATGAAGGCTACTGCTAAGCTTGTAAGCCGCCCTGAGTCTTCAGAGAAGGGCGGGATATAAATGGAATTAAAAAAAACAACCCCCCCCCAAAACGCACTTCTGAGGGAAATACCCTTTAAGAGAAAGAGAGTACAAGCTGAGGTTGCCAGGACTTGTTTTTCTGAAGCCCTGGTCTTTTGAGGAAAGATCTCGTAAAGGTGTGGTTTGTGGTCTCAGGCCAGGTGAGAGGGAAGGAGGTGTCCTTGTTCGAGATGCCTTTCGCATCGTTGTCATCTGGAAATGCGGATGCTGTTAGAGCAGTGGTTCTCCTCTTGGATGACTTTTATTGTTTTAACAATATATAAAACAAAAAGAAATAAAAATAGGAAATTAAGGGAAGGAAGAAAAGTGGGGGGAGTGTGTGTGAAGAAAATATGAGGTACAAGGGAAGAAAGGGGGAAAAAAGCGTATTCGTTTTAGCACAGTGCTAGATAACAGCATTCCAGCCTCAACCTTTTATGCATTAGTATATGACTAGCCATTTCTGTCACAACAAATTTATTTAATCGGCGAAACTAAAGTTTCATTTTTTTCATCACAAGCACAAAATCCAGAAGTGATAGCCGAGTAAAAAAAAAACATAATTAAATATATTCTCCTCTTTGAATAAAACTGTAACTATTTCTGCTTTATCTTCCTTGCTGTGGAAATATGTATTTCTATTTGCACTTTATAAACTATCACCATTTATATCAGGGGTGTCAAACTCGCTGCATCACATGACATGTTATGATGTATCCTTACTTTTTCTCCCTTGCTGGAGATGGGATAGGTGGGGCTGGGATGGGCGTGGCTTCCCAGGATGCATCCAGCCAGTGGACTGGCAGCTTGACATTCCTGATTTATACTAACAAAAGTCACTGTTATTTCAGATTCTTTAATCTTAAAGGGAAAAATACATTTTAAAACACTAAACTTTTCTTTAAAAACATTTCTGCAATCAAGACTTTCTAATGCATCTTTTTTTACTTCCCCTTAACATGCATACTTTAAAGTTCACTATTAAATTTAGATCACTCCTTCCAAGTTACCCTCATAGAATATTTTTTTCTTCTTGTATACATCCTTTTAAAAACTCTAAACTTTTCTTTAAACTAATACATCTTTTTCTTTAACTTTCTCTTAACACAGACACTCTCAAATACACTTTCAATAATATTTTACAAACTTTAGGAATTACTTAAGCATTATATATGCTGTAAAAGAAAAGTACATTTTCAAACTTAAAACATTAAGACTTCCTTTCAATTACAAATATCAAACTGATGAAAATCCATCCTAATTCCAATTGAGTCATTAAATTTAAGTCACTCCTTCCAGCTTGCCTTCATGGAGTAAAGTCTTTTTGTTCTCTGGAATGTTTGTCAAGTAATTTTTCAAGGATTTCTCAACCTTGTTAATGTCCATAAGGAAAAAGTCCCAAACTTGTCCTTTTAAAAGTTGCAGATTTTCTTGGAGCTCTTCTTTCAGTTGTGCTGGGAGGTTTATATTTAAACCATCGTAATAAGAGTTGGTGTCAGGTTTATATTCCAAAATTGCAGTTCAGTCCTCTACATTGTCAGCTACTTGTGAAATTGCCTCAGTGGTTTGGTAACTTTCTACACATACTTGCATCTCTGAAGTAGTTTGAGAAGTTTTTTTAAAAATCCTTGGAACATAGCTGATCTATGAACTGATGTTTTTTATTTAAAGATTTTTCAAATCTCTAATAATTTCTTCCTCCATTTTCTTATGTAGAGCAATGGTTCTCAATCTTTTCTTCAACATGGATCCCCCTTAAATACCTTCTGGGGCCAAGACCATGGCCACAGATCACCAATTCTTAACTCAAGATTTAAATCATAAAATTTCTTCAAGATTTTGTGGAACCCCCCCCCCGTGAGAACATCACGGACCCCCAGGAGGTTGAGAACCACTGCTTTAGAGCTTTTCATATTGTAAAAAGCAGTATGATAACCTGTGCTGTTAGCTACATCAAACCAGTTTGAAGAATAGGCTTGATTTGACTGTTAATGGAAAGGAATCACATCCATAAAGTATATTCTTAAAAACTACTTTGTTCCCCCCTCCCCATGCTATTCTGGGGGAATGTACATAATTCTTGGGCTGCTTCCTTTATATCCAAATACGGATCATATCCAGATATTCTGGACTTTCAGATCATGTTCTGAAATGGGGGTTTCCCCTTTTTTTTCTTTCCCATTTGCCCTTTTAAAAACTTCATTATGGTACTATTTCCTGTTAGTTTCTCCTGCCTTTTTCCCTTATATTGATTGATCTGTGATGTACTTGGATGAGGAAACGTTCATGGAAGGCCATTTTGACTGGATTCGCATACAGTTATACATTAGGCTAAAGTGCAGTTGACTAATTTGTGTTTCAGTGTGTTGTGAATTGAAGCAAGAGAGTTAACTCAGTAAAGCTTGGTTTTGTTAATACATGCAATCAAATTCTTTGTGACGTTGCCAGTGCGTTGTTAATATGTCCAATCAACGTCTTTTGAGAAGTTGCCAATGCATATCACGATGCATGTTGACAACTTCTCTTGTTTTGGGTGGTATTTATTTATAATGAGCTTTGGAACAGGAAGTTGGGGGATAACATTTCTTGAAGATCTAGAACTGGGGTTTAGGTCTTGGGTTGCTGACACCAGATAAAGAGATTATGGCTGCTGGTGGTGTTTTTATACAATACATTATAGTAGTGTATTGAACAGCGGTCATCTCCTGGGAGATTATAAAAGTTTTCTAAAAAAAATATGAGTGAGTTGGGGAAAAATGATGTTTAAACTTTTGTTTTCGAATAGTGCAGAAAGTCTACTGGAAAATGTAACAATCATTTATGCAATCCTAAGCAGTTCTTTGACTTGGGTCCAATTTTTATCATGTAATTTATGAAAACCTTTCAGGCTGAAACTCTAGAGTAAATATTAGAAATAAATATAGAAATAAACAAACATAGGGAAACAGCTTTGCACCCACCTAAAATTCTATGTATTCCAACATCCTGTTTCTATAGTGAGCCTGCCAAATTTGGAAAAATTGCTACGGGGACAAATAAGAACTCCTTTGCACTAATGCTCATCAGCCTTTATCCTGAGAGCCCTGTTGTACTTACTGGAGAAAATGTATAGCTATCACGATTAGTAGCTATTAATAACTTATTCTCTATGAATAAGCCTAACAATCTTTGAAAGCTGTCCAGCTTTAGGCTTATCACTTGGAATAGTAAATTCCATGGCTTAAGCATGCAGTATATAAAGGAGTCCTTGTTTTATTTATCCTGATTTGAAAAGATTGTTATGGATCTTCCGTTCATCTGCTTTCTTCACAAAATGCCTGATTTTAATGCTTCTTGTTGCTTCTCCATAAACCATATTTAGTTTTTGTTAGTAGCTACCGTAGTAGTAGTGGAATCTGGTTGTAAGGGTATTTTGAAATTTGGAATGACATGGATGCATAAAGCTCCAAAATTATGGAATAGATGTGGGTTTGGGGAAAGAAACAGAAAAAAATGAACAGTAATGGAGGTTATGGCAAAGTAGCAAAACTTTTGCTTTTGTCCTCTGGGAGAATTAGCCCACCATTTCTGCCACATGTTTTATTTTGGGGAAATTGGGGAATATAGGCTAAGGAGCAAAATGAGTATTTAAACACTCATATTATTTCTTAAAATTCCAAATACCACCCCCCCCCCAAATTCAGGCCTCAGACCCTTCACTTTCATAACAGGTTCATCCTCAACAGGATTCATCAAGTCTTTAAGCCAACAAAAGTAATAAATCTTTATATTATGGTATTCCTTTGGGTCTATTGTTTATGCAGTTTAAGCTTATTGATGAGAGAGAAGACCTAAGATGGCAATTCTTTGCCATTTTATCATTGTAATTTCTAGATAAAGCTTTCTTGTAAATAAACCCAGAGAATTGTTTACTGACTAGTACTAGTTTGGAAAGGCAGATTATTTACCTGTTGCTAGGCTGGTAAAAGCAACTGGCCTATTATTAGCTGTCTACCTTTTGTTTCCATGCCGGGTCATGGAAGAATACACTTCCAGTTTCCCTTAGATAATACAAAACCACATAGGTGATTGGGTAGGGACATAATCAACCCACTCACTTCTCTTGTCAGCCTGCTTATTTTACCCATATGGAATTAATGGGAACCATACATTGCCAGTGAAGCTGTGCATTTCAAGGGAAATGAAATAGCTGACCTTTCCAAACTTGTGTTTTTCTCTACCTTGAGAGTCATCAGCCTCTAATGTGAATGACACCTTGGCAATATGCAGAAGGGAATGAACAAGGATACCAAAATGGAAGATAGCTTCGGTACTTCCTTCTGATGATTATTACATATACTTTATTCAGGTGTACCAGCAAGTGCAGAGCACATTTTCATTCTGTTTCCAGTGTAATGAGAAATTCCTGGGGGGAAAATACACAATAATCATCCAGGAGCAGTTCTCCAAGGATTAGAGTTGCTGAAAATTCGAGTTCCAGCCTCACTGTGGTATTGTGTCTCGAAAGAATACCAGGGTTGATATCTAAATCTGTGGAGGGTTTGGGTTTTTTTTTGCCTCTTAAAGAATCAGCTGCAATAGTTTGAAGTGCTAAAGCCAGACTGAAATCCTGGCTCAGATTTCTGCTCTACTGTATTTACCGTAGTTGTTTTACGTACTGAAATACGACCTCAACTTTTTTGTTTTTGTTTTGATATTTATTTCGCTTTTATTTAAAAAGTGAAACAATTGATTTTTTTCAAATTGGGCTACAGTATTTTGGAAAGGATTTGAGCTGGTTTCTATCAAGATAATGAGAATCCTGAAGGAGGATTCTAGGGATTGAGGGGGCCATACCTTCGTTTCCCCCTCCCATACCAGAAAGCTAGTAAGAACTGATAGGAAATATTTTCGTATTGTTCATATTAGTAGTCTAATACTATCGGTTTGGATACTATCTTTTCTAAATTTTACCCTCATTAGTCTTTATGTAGAAGATATATTTGCAAGAACAGGAATTAAAGATGTATTAACAAGAATAAGTTACAAAGTAATTTACTCCATATTCCTAATTTATCCTAATGTCATGACCCTGATACCAGGGAGAGGTTCATAAGTGGTGATTTGTTGTTTCCACCTGATCTAACAGCATATATTTTTGGTTGATTCTGTCTGACACTTGTTTTGTTATTGGTTGATTTTAATTTTATTTATTAATAATATTACTTTACTTTTTGACATAATAGCCATTCAGATTGAGGCACTTGTCATAATGTCTCACAAGGCTTGAAATACTTAGTAGTAGTCGCTTGGTGCCAAATCTGGGCTACAGGGGGGTGATCAAAAACATCCCAATGGAACTGCTTCAAAAGTTCTTGGGTGCATCTAGCGGTGTGCGGGCGAGCATTATCATGAACAAACACCACACCGGAAGTCAGCATGCCCCGACGCTTGTTATGGAGGGCTCATCTGAGTTTTCGTAACATTTCACAGTAGACTTCTGAATTGATGGTCGAACCACGCTCCACGATTTTCACTAGTAGTACTCCTTTGGCATCTTCATATTTGGCAGGATTTTCTATGGCACCACTTCCGGTGTGGTGTTGGTTCACGATAATGCTCGCCCGCACACTGCTAGATGCACCCAAGAACTTTTGAAGCAGTTCTGTTGGGATGTTTTTGGTCACCTCCCCTATAGCCAAGTTTTGGTGCCAAGCAACTACAATTAAGGAATTTCAAACCTTGTAAGACGTTATGACAAGTGCCTCAGTTTGAATGGCGATTATGTCAAAAAATAATGTAATATAGTTTTCTAATGTGTATAATAAAAATTCTGTATCTGCAAGTATCTGTCATTGATAACCAAATGGAAGTTTATTTCCGAATTACCCTCATACTAATGAACCAGGGTAGACAGCAAAATCTGATGTTTCTCCCAATGCTCTCTCCTAAAACCATTTTTTATTTTCAAAGTTGTTATTTAAAAGTTAAGAAGATAGGAGTTTATTTAGCACTACATAGAAGAGAATTTATTTATTTATTTATTTATTTTATCACATTTATATACCGCCCTTTCCCGAAGGACTCAGGGCGGTTTACAGGGTGAATTAAAAAACAAAGATAGAAAAGTTAAAAACAGATTAAAAAAAATTATATTCGTCCCTGCATAAGTAAAACCCCAGTTAAAATTAAGATTAAAGCTAAAATTAGAATTTTCAGCCTGGAATGCAAAAATGATCCTGCTCCCCAATTCTGTTTCCACATTTGAAAACCCTTTGGGTCTGTAATTTGTTATACATATTTCTGTATTTCTGAAAATTATACTGGAATTTCTCATGTTTTTATAGGAATTCCTAATAGTTGCAAATACAGTTAATACCCTCATTACCTCTGAAACATTTTCCATTATAGTCTGCATCATATGGAATCAGTGTAGATAAACTCTTTGCTGATATGTATAACAGTAAACCATAAACTCTCTATATAAACCAGAATAAACAGAAGGGATTCAGATAACATCAAACCACAGGTTTTATAGGCTGTGACATATGAATCTAGCCAATCTGATTGATACACTTTACAATAAAGTGCAATTATTTAATATCATATTAGTTTCTTTCCAGCCTCAATAATTAGTTTTTTTCTATTATTTTGTCCTGTATTACTTTAATGAACAACATAATTCAAGGAAAGAATAATAAAATCAATGTTTTAACATTATGTGTTTTTTCTTTCTTTCACAAATAATAGAAACATTTTCGTAGTCTTAATATACTCTAGCTCTAAATGATTTTGAAACTGGAATTTTTATGTATTGCTTCATGGGTTCTGCTTTTATTTCATAGAATTGTAGCTTTAATCTGGTCGTAATGTTCTTCCTGGAGTGGAATGTACTTTTCAAGTCAGCATCCCTTTTCCAAGTCATTGTTGTTCACTGCTGTGCAATAGATCAAAGCAGCTGGAATCAAATTTCCTACTCAGCAATGTCTACATTTATTAAGGCAATAATTGTTGGTTCAAGTGATGCTACCAGTGGTAAAGAGGAGAACGTAAAAAATACTTTCTCTGTGAATGTCCAAGGTTTTTAAAAAGCCAGCATGTAGAACAAAAAGCAGGTTTTCAGAGTAAAATGGATGGTCTCTGCTTTTTTGTATAATATTTTACTAGAATATTCTAACCAATAAATCTAAAGCTGATTGAGTAATGGGTGGAGAACCATAAAATTATTGAATAATTGCATAGAGTAGCCATGTTTCCAGACAACCAATTCTGTGGAAAAAAAATCAAGGTCGTACAAGCTTCTTGATACTGTATCAAGTTAGTGTTCTGATCCATCTAGTTCAGAGGTGTCAAACTCAATTTCATTGAGGGCCGCATCAGCATTGCAGTTGCCCTCAGGGGGCCGGGTGGGTATAGCCTGGGTGGGCGTGGCCTACTGGGTGGGTGTGACTAAAGTGCATATGGGCTACTGGGTGGGCATGGCCAGCTCTACATCGTTCACATCAAGGGTGCCTATGGGGGCCTGGGCATGAGTGGGACAGATCTGAGGGTCTCTGGCAGGAGGAGGGTCTCTGGGCCAGGGCCAAGGCAGTGTGGGCCGTTCCCTCACTGTTTCCAGGATGGCTTCGCGGGCCGCATGAAACCACTTCGCAGGCCGGATCTGGCCCCTGGGCCTTGTGTTTGACATGTCTGATCTAGTTCAACGGTTCCCAACCTTCTCTATATCCCGCACCCCTAGAACACTTCTGATATATTGTCGCACTCCTTACAAAAGTTTGAAATAATGGCAACGAATTATGCACATACAGTATACTTTTGAAACTTCTAATCTAAACCCAGGTTTTCACATCCCCTGGAATATTGTCTCGCATGGTTGGGAACCCCTAATCTAGTTTAAGGCTGCCTTTGGTGAAGAGATTTCGCAAAGTTTCTAGCAGGAATTTTTTAAATGCTATCTGGAGAATCTAGAGATTGATCTCCTCCTTTGCTGAGTCTTTAGTAGCAGCATTGTTCTCCTCTTTACCAACTCCAATCAGAGAGGGATCTATACCTGTAGTAAATATTTTAGCATAATAGAATAGCAGCATAAGTTGCACTCGTAAGGTGCAACTTAGTTTGAATACTGTTTGAATACTGCCCTATGAAACCAATAGTATAATTTGCCCTCTTAAATTGTTTATGATCTTATATTGAATTTGTACATCATCCTTCAGATACATCTAACATAATAGATGTCAGTGACCACCTCATCGTAATTATCACGGACGTTAAGCTCATTCTTGTATAGTTCTTCTGTGTAATTTTGCCACCTCTTCTTAATCTCTTCTGCCTCTGTGTTAGGTCCCTGCCATTTTGGTCCTTTATCATGCCCATTTTTGCATGAATGTTCCCTTCATCTCTCCAATTTTCTTGAAGAGATCTCTGGTCCTCCCTATTCTATTGTTTTCTTCTATTTCTTTGCATTGTTCATTTAAGAAGGCATTCTTATCTCTTCTAGCTATTCTTTGGAATTCTGCATTCAATTGGGCATATCTTTCTTTTTCTCCTTTGCCTTTCATTTCCCTCCTTTTCTCAGCTATTTGCAAAGCTTCGTCAGACAGCCATTTTGCTTTCTTGCAATTCTTTTTCTTTGGGATGGTTTTAGTTGCTACCTCTTGTACAATGTTGCGAACCTCTGTCCATAGTTCTTCAGAAAACAGTTCTTAGAGATCAGGGTTTTGTCTTGCAAAAACATATTCTTTTAGCTTGCTACTAGACACCTATATGGTAAGTGGAAAGTATATAAATACAGTAAACCAAATTTTTATATTTCTACATCCAATTTTTATATTCAATTTGCAGTTTCAAAAAAGTATACGTGTAACTTGATACTAAATGTTGGCAGATAATATCTTCCATTGGGCATTGATAGTGGCGTTCACTATTTGGCATGAATATTTAGCCTAATTGCTTTTTGTAGCGATTGCAATATTCTCTGCAAGGGAGAGAACAGAAAGTCATTTTAATTCTAACCGTTTTTTTCTTTCCTTTCAGTTGGAATGAGTAGTGCATTTTTGTAAATTATTAAGAAGCAAGGGATTCCAAACAGTAAAGCCGAAAGATGCCATCTGAAGTGTGCCTCAGGTATAGTTCACAGTATCTGCCTCAGCCAATTTTCATTTTACAGTATATGTGTTCATGTTACCTACTAAAGGATGACAATACCACCATCTGGATGTGTGCATATCCCATCAAAATTACCCTGTCAACAAAGGTTTGTTTGGTAATGTGATAGGCTCCCTTGAATTTTCATGATAACTTTTTTCACAGAAAATCTTGATGTAAAAAAAATGTTTGCTCTTTTCATTTTGTCAGCTTATTTGCATGTTGTGCATTCCAGCCTAAAATAAGAACTTGCAAATCATGGAGAGAGAAAGAAGGAAGAGAATAGCATTGTGGTGATCCTTATAGATCAGTCTTCAAAATTATTTTTTAAAAAAACATATATAAGCTAAAGTAGAAAGGATAATAAGATTTTTCACTCCTCCAGATTTGATTCGGTTAAACAATATTTTTACAATAGTACTAATAATTTTCCCCAGCTAGTTGGACTCTGTGTTGTTTACATATTGCATATGTGATTCTAATTATGCATGGTAAAAATGAAATGTGAACTTTGAATTCTGTACCTCTTTAGGTTTAAATTTGTGTCCAAAACTCTAGAACAAATGATTTACCACAGGAATTGCCTTAGATTTAAACTTTTGGGAAATTTTAGACATGCAGTTTTAATAAATTATTATTATGCTTAAACATACAACATGAAAACTTTTGTGAACTTTGGTTCACTTTACCAGAGTTTCATTTAATGAAAAAGCATGCTTTCTAATGATTTTTTTAAGTTGGAAAGATGTTACTAGATTAATTTTTTGCTTCCACGGACCAGCATGGTTTTCCTCTGTCAGTATTCCTAAGGGCTACAGTGCCTGGGAATTCTGGGAGATACAGGTATAGACCTAACATGACCAAAGAGTATCAGAGTACTGTAGGAATGGCCAACCCTGAGAAATCCAAAATGCATTTCTAGTATTACTGTCTCTTTATTCTGTAGCAAATTATTCTTTGTGATTTGTTAAAATATTTTTTCTAGCGTGTGTTTATTTTTGTTGTAGCAAAAAGTGTTGACAGGAACTGGTAGTGATACATAAATTATCTCAAGAAACGAGCGCTATATTTAGTAATACATTTCAGTACTGTCTGCCACTTTGCCCTCTCAAAAAGTGCATTATATAAAGTTGAACATTTCTAGAGTGTTGGAAAGAATGGGATATATTACCGTTTCTAGTGGCAATGACAATTGAATTACTTATATTCAGGGAAATTGGGGGAAATTGCTCACAAACATGCTGTTGGTTGACACTGTACAATTCTTATGCAACGTAAGAATTGCAGTTCCGTTGATCTGAGCCTGGTAATGATAATTTATGTATGGGCACATTGTGGATGTTTAGAACAGCTTTATTTGGTATAGAAGAATGAGATCTATTTTTGTCTAATGAACTATGGTAATATTTCTGTAGGGACGCGGTGGCTCAGTGGGTTAGGACGCTGAGCTTGTCGATCAGAAGATCGGCAGTTTGGCGGGTCGAATCCCGAGTGCCGCATAGCAGAGTGAGCACCTGTTACTTGTCCCAGCTTCTACCAACCTAGCAGTTCAAAAGCACGTAAAAATGCAAGTAGAAAAAATAGGGACCACTACGGTGGGAAGGTAACAGCGTTCCGTGCGCCTTTGGTATCTAGTCATGCCGGCCACATGACCACGGAGACGTCCTCAGACAAGCGCTGGCTCTTCGGCTTTGAAATGGAGATGAGCACCGGCCCCTAGAGTTGGAAATGACTAGCACGCATGTGCGGGGGAACCTTTACCTTTACCTTTAATATTTCTGATAGACCATAATATTGCAAATCTGTTGATTCTGTGCAGAAATAGGAAAAAATTAAAAATACTTTTATTTTTAATTGTCAGAAATAGTAGTAGTAGTAGTAGTAATTAAAGTGAAAAGATTATGGCATAAATAGACCGTTATTGTCCCAGTAATATTGACACAGTGGAAGCCAAATAAAAAAAAGTTTTTTACAGCACCTAAAAAATCTGCGCATTGACAAAATTTACATCTGTCAATTACAAAAGGTTACAATGCTTGCACCCATACATTCATTGCAACAATAAATTATGTCATCCTAGGTTCTTGGGAAGTACTTGATGTGTCTGAAGGCCATCACCAGCTAATGAAGTGGCAGCTGTGATTTCAGATGTTGTGTATATAATAATAACAAAACATCTCCCTACTCCAGGCCCTTGAGAAGGGCTTGATATGTAGACAGAAATATCAAATCCAGTCTAAACATCTGCTTGACTGTCCCTCCAACCATAATAATGAATTCCTGTGCAATATCCCTTTACAGGGGAATTCTCAGGCACTTTTTTACATACATAAATAGATTACCTATGTGGTAATTAAAAATCAGATAATTTAAAGCACACAAGTATATTTCATAGACTTTATTTTGATCCTCATGGTCCTAATTACTGTTTCATCTTTTGCAGTATTCAAGATATGCTGACTGGTCAGAGACTTTGCCAATCCAGTTCTCACAATGATGCTGTCCTAGCAGCTCTGAACCAACAAAGAAATGATGGGATACTCTGTGATATAACTCTAATTGCTGAAGAACAGAAATTCCCTGCTCACAAGGCTGTACTAGCAGCATGCAGTGACTATTTCAGAGTAAGTTAACATATGTTTGTATAGTATACGCAGTATAGTTATATTTTCATATAATTGTTACTTCTAGATTATTATAATAAATGTAAAATCCTTTTTCTTTTAACGACCATGTTACTTAGTGTCAGTATAGTTCCGGTCCCAATTGAGCTGGTAAGTTAAGGACTTTCTGTATAGTTGAACTAGATTTTTCCTTGCTCATAAATAAATGCGGTTCAATTCTTGGAGATCACTTTCAAATTAACTGTGTGATTGTATCATACTAGATCAGTCCAATGATAAGGGTTTTTTTCAAGATTTTCTATTATTCTATTTGTATTTTGTATATTGAGTTTGAAGTTTGCTTTTTTGATACATGTGATATACATAAGCATATGCATATACATATTTCAAATGCAATAAAAAAGCACACTGTCTGTGTGTGTGTATGGTATATGAATTAAATAAGTAATAATCACTTTGAGGCATTCATGAGCCAGAAAAGAATTTTCCCTGTTTGTGGTGATTAGAATGATTTTGGATAAAATGAAGGACAGAAGATCGGGATAAGATTGTAGCCTATTAGGGTTTGCAATATTTTTGAAATATTAGTTTTGTACTAGGAGGTATCCCTGGATTGGGGTAATTTACTGTATGGCTATTAGCAGGATTAGTCTTCTGTCAGCTAAATCCTTTTGTGAGCAGACCTGACATAACCTTAGTTATTTATTCTCTTTTAATTCTCAGCCTACACTGCACTTATATTACACACTCTCCTTACATTTTACAGACTGGTTTAGCAAGCTTCAATTTGATCAAAATGCAGCTGCCAGAATACATTTGACAGCACTTCCTTAATGAGAGAGGAATGACCATCTAAGCTTAATCACCTGCAATCATTGTTACTTGATTTTTCAATGCATTATAATTTCATTTGAATGGCATTATTATTCTACCTCTTGAACTTACAGGTAGTCTTCAGGTTATCACCCTAATTGGGACTGGAATTCCCATTGCTAAGCAAAACACTTATTAAGTGTTAAATGTCAGTTTAAAATGTTAAGGGTGTTGTTGTTTTTGAAAAATTTAAAATTTAAGGTTTTTTTTAAAAAAAAACATTAAGTTGTTAAACATCGTGTCGACTGCACCGCTTAGCCACAGCAGTTCCAGATAGTGTTGTTATTAGGTGAGGACATCAGGTGATTGCAGTGTGCAACCTCCTGCCTCTTTTCCCATTGACTTTGCTTATTGTAAAGTTGCAGATGCCGATCATGTCTCCTGTCACTTGAAAGCTCCCACACCAATCCACGACATTCCCGACTTGGTCCCTCTGAGCCCTGAGCCTTGGTTCTTCCAAGGCAAGGGATGCTTTCTGGGAATCAGCCCATTTCTCCTGCCTTGCGGGAACTACCTCTGCTTCAACTCCCTCCACCCGCCCTCTACAGCATGGCCAAGGTGGGGATGCCACTGCATTATATCACCCACTTTCCTTGTCTTCACCTTCCTTCCCGTTTTTTGGGCTCATTGACACAAGCTGTCCTCAAGCCCCGTGGTTTGGGGGCTCTGTGGGAGCTCATCTCTGCTCTTTTGATCACCCCGATGAAGATACCACTGTAGTCTGCTGCCGCCTCTGGGTCTAGCAGTGACAGAGCCCCTACGCTGTGGGGCTTCAGGCCATCTAGAGACCATTCAGCGGAGGGGAGGGGAGGCAAAGAAGATTACATAGGTAAACCAGGACAGTGGAACATAGCAGCATCACCATGCTGTGCAGGGCAGCTAAAAGGACAAACATTGGGCCGGGAAGATTGATGAGGGGATTTGAAGGAGAGGCAGTTCATGCAGGGCAAGAGAATGGAAGTGCAGATCGCTGCGATGGTTGTAAGTGTGGGGTAGTTGCCATGTGCCCAAATTTTGTTCACAAGAATACTACGATTGTTCTAAGTACAAGGACAGGTATAAGTCCAGTTTTCAGTGCCATTCTAACTTTGAAAAGTTATTGAATACATGGTCACAAATAAGCCAAAGGCTATCTGTATTGAGTCAGTTTTAGTCTGATGCTACTACGTTGTGCTTTGCTTTATTTTATTGACTGCATGGTTGAAAAGTGAAATGAAAGGTATACTATCTCTTGGAAAAATATACAACATTAAGTTGGATTAGGGTGTAGTGAGCCCATAATCTTGTGAAGAAGTTGTGGTATGCCAGAGCATTCAAATGACTAGTCATTGTGGTGCCAGAAGTAGCATATGTTGCTTTCCTGATATCCAACAGCATTATCAATGTTTGCAAAAAAACAGCTTGTCCTTCAGTGCGAGGCTTTCACTTATGCGCAGTGTTGTGGGAGTAGTTTCCTATGGCTTTTTCACAAGCTGGAACACCTTATGTGCATGAAAAAGCCCTGTGGGTATAGATTAAGGCTGTGTGCAGACATTGCTTAGCCAGGAAAAAAAGAATTCTGTTTAGGAAGGAAATGTGCAGTTGTACATTTATGCCTGGCCAGCAGAGACCTTGCAGTTCAGGAGCCCCTCGTAGCAGTTGCTACAATATTGTTTTTAATTGGTTAAAAGTCCTTTTGTACTTGTATAGATGCATGAAAATGCCACCGCGAGCAAAGGTAGATATTTAAGTTTAGATTGCTAGGCTCAGTAAGATTTTTAAAACAAAAGAGATGCTGCCAACACCCATCTTCCCGGAGTGCCTCAACCGGTAGGCATCCTACTACCCTGATATAGGAGAGGTAGCGTGCTCTCATGCCTCCTTTCTGATGATTAAAAAAAGTAAAATTGCAAACAAAAACAAAAACAAAAAACCCTTAATACTTTCAATAGCGCAATCTTCTGGCCATGTACAGTGAAACCATTGTCAGGTTAGGACTGGGGACACTCAGATTCAGCAAATTGAGTATTTAGATGGAAAGTCATCATCTTTCTGCCTGACTTTATGGGCTTAATGACAGATTAAAATGTAAGACGATCGTGTCCATGGTTTTAAGCTCCTACAGAAATGGAAGAATATCAGTGTAATCATAAAACGAAATGTAACTCCAAAATTTGACTCCCTTGAAGCTATAGAATTATTATAGAATTGATTAGTAACTTCATTGGATTAGATCCAGATTGAAGGGAACTGTTCCTTTGTTTTATAAAAGGCACCACAAATTCTGCTCTAAGCTTTTTATCGTCGTTGTTTTTTTTCATACAGTGTCCTGTGTATTTTTCCAGCCTTCCAAAGCAACTTTCCAAAAGACACAGAGGTTTATTGTGTAGGAGAAAAGAAAAATTACAGAGATAATCTCTTTGCCACGTGAATAGAAACCTCTGTGCTATTTGGGAGCCAGTCCATGTTTAACAAAAGTCTTTTTTAAGGACTAGCAAGAGGACAACCATTGTTTTCTGATTCTTAACATGGACATTATGCATAACAGTTTTAATGAATAAATATTTTATTTCTTCCTTTAGGCAATGTTCAGTCTTTGTATGGTTGAAAGTTGCGCGGATGAAGTGAATTTACATGGCATCACAGGAATAGGTTTAAAGCAAGCTCTGGACTTCGCGTACACCGGACAGGTATAATATTACAGTCCTTAATCAGTCTATAAAAGTTATACGAACCCCTTTTTCCAAATAACTTCACTCATAATATTGAAGAGATCAGTTGGGATAGGGAAACAATAAAGAGCAGGGCTTATGGAATTCCTTCAGACCCCTTAATAGTAGCTCTCTTCTGGGCCACATGTGTAGAAAGGATATGCTTGTCGTAGAATGGCGAATTGGAAAATTCTGATTCACTGTCCAACTGCCTTGCCCATAGGGATATACTGTCCTGGGGAGAAAAATGTGGACTTTCTTTCTTCCATAGTTCCCAACCCAGTCCAACTCAACCTTCTATCCTCTCCAATCTTGTGTTAATGCGGTTTTAAGAAGTATTCCAGTATATATCATTTAGCGATTTAAAAACTTTCCTTCTTAAGGGCAGAGCCAGTGACCATGTGTGGCTTTTGGGCACAAAAATGTAGCTCATGGTTTATTTATTTATTTATTTATTTATTTATTTATTTATTTATTTTTGGGACTTATATGCCGCCCTATCTCCCGAAGGACTCAGGGCGGCTAACAACAATAAAAACAACAATACAAAAGTTAAAAGAAATTAAATAAACAGCCCCAATAAATAAGTTAAACTAAACAATTAAAAATTAAAAAACATTTTAAAAACCCTGTCGTCAGTCCAGGTCAGCCTGATGAAAAAGGAATGTTTTAAGGCCGCGGCCAAAGGACCGGAGATCCAGGGCCATCCGGAGCTCAATGGGGAGTTGGTTCCACAGGGCTGGCACTCCCACAGAGAAGGCCCTCCCCCTGGGGGTTGCCAGCCGACATTGTCTAGCCGACGGCACCCTGAGGAGGCCCTTTCTGTGTGAGCGCACTGGGCGATGGGAAGTCGTTCCCGGCAGCAGACAGTCCTGCAAATATCCCGGGCCTAGGCCATGTAGGGCTTTAAAGGTAAGTACCAGCACCTTAAATCTCACCCGGAAGACAACCGGTAACCAATGCAGCTCACGTAGCTTGCATGCTGTTCCTGCCAAACTACTGATTAAACCAGCTTTTTTTGTATAGAATCGTTGTGGATTCTAGTCCCTTTCCCAGTAAAACTAATAAGCAGCTATCTACAAGGAATGTTGATAGTGGCTATTAGGCCGATCTTGTAATCTTATAAGATGATGCAGTTAAAATGCTATTTGTGAATTATAAGCAGATACGAATAACAAATGGCCAAGGGAATGAAAAGATCAGTTTATATTTCTTTGTTGTACCTCACCCACAGGCTGTTTGTAGCAGGCTGTAAATATTGCAAAATAAATAAATATTCAAATTCCATAAATGACCCTATTAGAAAATGTTCAAATTATCAAACAATTGCTCTTATTTCACACACTCATAAGATAAGGCTCTAAGTTCTGCAATCTAGACCTCAACAATATGTGAACTGCCCGGATGTATAAGCTGGATCCATAGGTTAAAGGATAGAAAATAGAAAAGGCAAAGTAATTCCTGTAAGACATCTATTTTGGTTGCATTATATTAAAGCTTTTGAGTGAAAAATCACGACAATCTATGGATAGTCCTTAAAACATGGGTGTACTAGACACCCCATCTGCTTATTGAAGATTTTGAATGATGACCAGGAAGTAACAGTTGGATTGGGATATGGAGCAACTGAATGGTTGAAAAGAAAGCAGTCGTCCATGGTGATATATTTCCCCATTATTAATTTAAAAGCAGAAAGCAACAAAGGTTACTGGATTAAGAATAGAAATGGGAATTAAAACTTCTGGGAAAAACCTCAGCAACCTGAAATAGAGTGGTATGCCACTTTGATGGCTGGAAGAAGTTACAGCTGAATTTATCTTCAGAGTGTAGTTGCAAAAATTCACAGAGCTGTTAATTGCAACCATGAGGTAAAGATACATCTTGGAGAAAGACTACAATAATTCTGGGACTTCCGGTGGTGGCGCGGCGCCGAAGACAGCCTTCCTGGGCTGCCCGCGGCTCAGCTGTGTGTTTTTTCGCCCGAAACAGCGCCGATCAGCTGTTCGGGCGAATTTGAAGCCCCCTCCTCGGGAGAAGAGGAGGGGGTGAGGCCCCAGGTAGGGGTCGAGTTCTCCGGGGCCGCCTGAGCTTGGAGCTTGGGCGGCTGAAGGATTGAACTCCCCCGAAGCCTGGGTTGCTCCCAGCTGGCCAGCGTCTCTGCTCCGAACTTCTTGGAGCAGAGCCAGGCGTCTGCGAACCATCCCTGCCTGAAGAAAGGACTATGATTTAAAGGAGCAGGCAGAGCGGTACAAGAGGAAAAGGTGAAGAGGATTATTTTACTATACTCTCGAGCTTGTTGGACTTTTTAAACTTTAAGTGAAAGTGCGTCATAATTGAGGAGTAAAAGATGGCGGCTAAACCTCCCCCTAAAACTCTTCGGAGTGGTGGATCCTCGCCGGTGCAACAATCATCACTACAGGCATTGCACCCTCTTGAAGTGCTGACATTGAAGGATTTGCGAGATGCTTTGGAGAAACATGCCCAGGTACTTTTGGAATCAATTAATCAATCAATTGCTGACAAATTTGCACAGATGGAGGAGAAATTGGAGAAACTGGAGGAGAGAATGGAAGAGAGGATGGAACAGAAGTTCAGCGTGATGAAGGTAGACATTTTGTCTTCAGTGCATAAAGTGGCGGAATGTGTGGAAGATTTAGATGAAAAAATGGATGATCTGGCTCAAAGGAATGCAATATTAGAAGTAAAAGCACGGGAGAATGAGAATGCAAGAGACAAAATGGAAAGGGAGTTAAGCCTTGCCCAATATTACCAGATGCAGTTTGCTGTCAGAATCAGAGGTTTAAAAGAGAATATTAAAGAAGATTTAAAGCAGCTGATCTCTGAGGCTCTTGAAGTGGTATTGAACCAGCCAGCATCTGAAATAAGAGCAGCTATGGATAAAGTGTTCCGGGTGAATTCATGGATTGCCAGACAGAGAAAGTTGCCTAGAGATGTGGTGGTTTATTTTGCAAAAAGAGAAATTAGAGATCAAGTTATACAAGCTGCCTATGATGCTAAAGTTGTGATTGCTGAACAAGAAGTCTTGGTTTTAAAAGAAATCCCTCCAAGGATTTTAAGGGGAAGGAAGGACTATACATTTCTCGTGCATGAGCTCAAGCAAAGAGATATAAGGTTCAGATGGGAGATTCCAGATGGGCTGATGGTGATGCATGAAGGTAAAAGGTATCGGCTGATTACTGTGAAGCAAGCGCGTGATTTCTACAATAATGTCTTAAAAGCAACCCCATTAACACTTCTGGAAGCTGCAAAGGGACCTGGAGAAGGAGAACATCAAGAGGATGAAACAGAGGAAAATGGTGCTGGAGGAGATCAAGCTACAACTTGTTTGGATGATCCTAGAGAGCAAAGGGTAACGCGTGCTGCTTTAAAACGAGCAAAGAAAATAAAAGAACAAGATCAGCAAAAGTCCTCAGAATCTTCACAACGTACTCATAGCCAAGCTGTGGGAGGAGCACGGCCTAAAGAAGTTAGTCCTATCAAAGCTGTGGTCCAAGAGCTTGTGGAGGATATGCATGGCAACTAAATTTTTAACCTGGAATGTTAATGGATTAAATTCACCACAGAAGAGGAAGAAAGTTTTTCAATATTTAAAACAATTTAAGATAGATGTTATATGTCTGCAAGAAACGCATATTAGAGTTTTGGATCAAAAGTACTTATCGAACTCGAGGCTGGGTACGCAATTTGTTGCTTCTGCAGAGAACAAGAAAAATGGAGTGGTTGTTTATGTTAAAAGTGCCTTAACAGCAGACTTAATTGAAGCAGATAAGCATGGAAGATATGTTATGATTGAGCTGTTGTTAGAAGGTAAAAAGACGCTTTTAGTTGGATTATATGCACCTAACCAACAACAAGCTGACTTTTTTAGCTTACTTCACACAAATCTTACCCAGTTGGATTATAAATCTTTTATTTTTATGGGGGACTGGAATGGTGTTTTGGATGTACAGTTGGATAAGGCTGGAGCTTTTAAGCGCATTCCAAGTCATGCTAGACTGCCTAAATCTTTTTTTGAAATGAAGGATGACCTGGAATTGCGAGATATTTGGCGTGAGAGACACTTGCAGGAGAAGGATTATACTTTTTATTCTGACAGACACCAATCTTTTTCAAGGATTGATTTTATTTTGTTGACTAATGATTTTTTTTGAGAACTAAAAAGGTGAAGATTTGTGCAAGAACTATCTCTGACCACAGTCCAGTTTGGTTGGAGATTGATAAGGAGAAAGGAGATAGGCGCTCGTGGCGCGTAAATGAGAACTTGTTTAGAAATCAGAGAAATGTGGAAGAATGCAAACAGCGGATGAAGGATTTTTTTGAGATTAATATGAATAAGGGTACCTCTATGGATATGGTTTGGGATGCTAGCAAGGCTTATATGAGAGGGGTGTTGATATATATGAATAATAGACATAGACGTGCAGTGGAAACTAGAAGGAAAGAATTGGAGAATGAAATAAAGGAAAAAGAAAAGGCTTTGATTTTGAACCCAGAGGATGCGAAGATCAAGGAGGCTATTAGACTGCTAAGAGGACAATTTGATAAATTAATGGCTGATCAAGTGGCGACCAATCTGCGGTTTGCTAGGCATAATACTTTTTGTAACACTAATAAACCAGGCAGATGGTTAGCTTATAGACTGAGGAAAAAACAAAGGGCCTCCAATATAGATAAGATTGAGTATAAAGGAAGGGTTGTGTTTCAACAGAATCTTATTAAGGATGCTTTTGTGGATTTTTATTCGAAATTATATACCAAAGAGGAAATTAGTGCAAAAGATATTGATATATACTTGGAGAATGCTAGCATCCCGGTTCTTACGCAAGTACAAAAAGAGGGGATTAATCAACTGATTACAGAAGAAGAAATTTTTACAGCAATTAAGGAACTGAAGGTGGATAAAGCACCAGGCACGGATGGCTTGACTGCGGCCTATTATAAAAATTTACAATTAGAGATGATAAAACCGTTAAAGGAACTGTTCCAGACAATCCAGAGGGGGGGGAAGGTGCCACCGTCTTGGAGAACAGCTTTTATCTCTTTGATTCCGAAGGAAGACCAGGATGCTACTCAAGTTAAAAATTACAGACCGATATCGCTTTTAAATACAGATTATAAGATATTTGCTAAGGTTTTGGCTAATAGACTGATGAGGGTTCTGCAACAGGTGATTCATGGGGATCAAACGGGGTTTATTAGTGGTAGGCAAATGAAAAATAATGTGAGACATATAGTTGATGTGTTAGAGTTTTTGGAAAGGAACAACCAGATCTCTGCAGCGCTAATCTTTTTAGATGCTGAAAAGGCTTTTGATCAATTGAATTGGCAATTTTTGTTGAAAGTTTTAGACAAAATGGATTTTGGGGAAAAATTTTTACAACCGATTAGGGCATTATATCAAAAACAAACTGCCCGAATTATAGTTAATAATAGCCTGACAGCAGCATGTAATATTGAGAAGGGCACAAGGCAAGGGTGTCCGTTATCGCCCTTGTTATTTGTGTTAACTTTAGAGATATTATTGGTTAAAATTCGGAATTCGGAAAAAATTAAGGGGATACAAGTTGGAGATCAGGACTATAGATTGAGAGCATTTGCAGATGATCTGGTTGTTACAGTGAGCCAGCCAGAGAACTCTGTTGTGGACCTGATGGAGATAATAACACAATATGGGAAGGTTTCTGGATTTAAAGTAAATATACAGAAAACCAAAATTTTGGCTAGAAATATGACAGTTTCACAGAAGGTTCTTTTAGAAGGATTAACTGGATTTGAGATTGTTAAAAGGGTTAAATATTTGGGGGTGATTTTATCACCCTCTAATACAAAGTTATATAAAAATAATTATGAAAAATTATGGGGGAAAATTCGAAAAGAATTGGAGAGTTGGGAAAAATTGCAATTGTCTTTGTTGGGACGGATTGCAGCAGTGAAAATGAATGTCCTGCCCAAATTTTTATTTTTATTTCAAATGATACCGATTCTTAAGAAAGATTCTAACTTGGAGGAATGGCAGCGTGGTATCAATAAATTTGTGTGGGCAGGGAAAAAGCCACGAGTTAAACTTAAGATTATGCAGGATACTCGTGAGAGAGGTGGCCTTAAATTGCCTAATTTTAAATTATATTATGAAGCTGCTGCATTAGTAGGAATAAGTGATTGGATTAATTTGACGCAACCGAGGTTATTAAATCTTGAGGGCCATGATTTGTTGTTTGGCTGGCATGCATATTTGTTGTATGATAAGAAGGTAGATACTGTGTTTAGGATGCATATTTTAAGACAGGCATTGCTGAGAGTTTGGAAGAAGTATAGACATAAGTTAAGCTGCAAGATACCATTGTGGGCAATTCCAAAACACGCAATAGAAAATATACATGCTGGTTTCAAACATGATGTGACTACATACAAGGAAATTTTAAGCTTGGAAAGGAATGTTTGGTGTTTGAAATCATATAGCCTCTTGCGAGAAGAGAAGGTTGTTCAAACTTGGTTTCAATATATTCAGTTACGGGCCAGGTGGAAAGAAGACCAGAAAAATGGATTTGCAATGACTGATGAAAATTTGATAAAGCAAATTAGAAATCAGGGACCAGCACATATTAAACGGATATATCTTGCATTGATAGAGATTGATTCAGAAACAGAGCTTGTTAAGGATTGTATGATAAAATGGGCCCAAAACATTCAGGAAGTTATTACAATGGACACGTGGGAAAAGATTTGGGTGAGGAACGTAAAATTTACTCAAGCTCAAAATCTAAGAGAGAACTTTTACAAAATGTTTTATAGATGGCATTTAGATCCTAAAAAGCTTGCAAGTATGTATCCGAATTACCAGCCTAAATGTTGGAGGTGCGGTGATGAAGATGCAACATATTTTCACATATGGTGGACATGTAAGATGGTTAAGGTTTTTTGGATAAAAGTCTGGTGGAATATGCAGAAGATTTTTAAACGGAGGATAAAGTTTTGTCCGCAATTTTTTTTGTTGGGAATAATTGCAGACGCTACAGTTGTGGACACCAAATTGATGTTGAACTTAGTTACGGCAGCAAGACTTTTGATAGGTCAATATTGGAAGAAAGAGGAACTGCCGACTATAGAAGAGTGGACTTTAAAGGTTTCCAACCTGGCAGAGATGGCGAAGATTTCGGCCTATTTGAAAGATCATTCGCAAGAACGTTACATTATGGAATGGAGAAAATGGATTGAGTTTATCCAGAACAAGTATAGGGTTAAGAAGTTTTATGTAGCATTCGAATAAGTCTTCTTTCGTTTTCTTTTTTCTTTTTCTATTTTAGTTTTTTATATACATTTAATATTGCTAAGGTTTGTTTTATCCTATATAAGTTAGAGAGTGATGGATTTTAGAATTTATAGTTGTTAGTATATGGTTGTTTATGATTGCTTTTTTTTTTATATATATATACCTTGTATTTAGCTCTGGGAAGTCGGGGGGGAGGGGGGGAGGGGGGGAGGGGGGGGAGGAGGGAGGGGGGAGGGGGAGAGGTAGGGGGGGAGGGGGGAGGGGGAAGGGGGGCTTTTTAAAGGAAAACTGTATTTTAAAACTTTTCAATAAAAAAAAAATTCTGGACAAAATATTAGAATACCAAGGCGTCACACTTTGGATTTCTGAACTAAGAATCAGTTAAAAGCAAGCTGCCTGTTTACAAATTAGATTCTAACTGGATTCTGCAGTTTATGACCATCCTAATGTTAACCATATATATATGAAAAAGACTGTTTTGTTTGCTTGCTTTTCCTGGAATGTTTTCCTGAGAGACCTATTTTCAAATGATATAAGCCACGGGTTAAACACAGTGAGATGTTTCTGTGCCCATGTGATAATTCAGTGCTATTGAAATACTAGAGTAACCCTCAAGGTACCACACAGGTGTAATTCAAAACACTTGTTAGCAAATGTGTGGTTTTGTCCATTCTCTTTTCCATACTTCTCTGAGGGCACAGCCATATACCATCTTTATCCTGCTGCCAAAAATTTTATCATTTGTGTAGGAGATGTCCTCACAAGAGATATGACCTCCCGTAAGTTATTCCCATTGAGAAAATGTTATCAGTTTGGAGCGGACCATTTTACCTACTAGAAAGTAAGGCATCCTGAACAATTGTAGGGAGGAGAAGGAAGTTGTGGAGAGCTGCTCAAGAAAGAAAAACTGATATTTTTCCTTCTTGGTTTAAAGGAAGCCATCTTTCTATAGTGTTGGGTTTTTATGTTTGTGGCTGCTTAGATTTACCTCTCCCTTAAAATCTGGATGAAACAAATGAACGGTTGCAAGAAAAACCTGGTAGAGCTTAGCTTCATTTGTCTTAGCTTCATTTGTCTGCAAATATGAGAGCTGGGGCAGATTCCTGGGCTCACTTCTTTCAGGTCCTTCTCTCCTCCCGTCAGTCTCTTTGCCTCTACCATTCATCACTTCCAGCAGCCTGGTTTATTTAAGGGTAAAGGTAAAGGTTCCCCCGCACATGCGTGCTAGTCGTTTCCGACTCTAGGGGCCGGTGCTCATCTCCGTTTCAAAGCCGAAGAGCCAGCGCTTGTCCGAGGACGTCTCCGTGGTCATGTGGCCGGCATGACTAGCACGGAACGCTGTTACCTTCCCACCGTAGTGGTCCCTATTTTTCTACTTGCATTTTTACATGCTTTCGAACTGCTAGGTGGGCAGAAGCTGGGACGAGTAACAGGCGCTCACTCTGCTACGCAGCACTCGGGACTTGATCCACCAAACTGCCGACCTTCTGATCGACAAGCTCAGTGTCCTAACCCACTGAGCCACCGCGTCCCTCTGGTTTATTTACCTAGCTGCAAAGACAAGGCATGGATAGCCATTGGTTTACAACCATTCATTCAACTGTTTGAAGTTACAGCAGCACTGAACAAAGGGACTTATGATCTGTGTCTAAAGTTAAGGGTCGTTGCAGCTCCCCCACAGTCATGTAATGAAAGTTGGCATGCTTGGCAGCCTGCACATACAATTGCAAGTCTTCAATTTTCCCTCCGCTTTTGGTCTCCTGCACTTCATGGCTCCTGATACCCTAACTGACCTTCACCATCTTCTTTCTCCCATTGCTGACCAAGCACGCCTGGCCTGGTCCTTCAATAGGCCCCTATGGGTTGCTGTCCTACAAACAGGTGGCTTCAGGGACAAAATATTTCTTCTAAACTAATTCTGAACTAATCTTGCTTAAAGGAGTTTTGAAATTAAAACCCTAGGGTTGTAAGTGGCCAAATCCTGATTTATCTAATCCTGTCGTGAAACTCATGTAACATGTCAAAGAGGTCTTTTATGTTTTGTGTTATAAACATTATCTGCTGTATAAACAGTGCAAGGGGAGGAAGGGTTCAGCAAAGCAATATAACAGGTGTCCTGCTCAAATTCTTTTTTTTATTTTTATTTTTTTTAAAAAAATTTTTTATTGAAAGGTTTTACAGTACATTTTTTAAATTCCCCCCTTCCCCCCAACCCCCCCCCCTACCCTCCCCGACTTCCCAGAGCTGAATACAGGGTATAAACTTACAAACTTAAGCTAAAATATGCTAACAACAAAAATAAGATATTAAATTCTATCGCACTTTAACTCTCCATAAACATAACTATATTACTAACAAATAACTAATAACACATCATATAAAACCACTACTTATTCAAATGCTAAATGAAACTTTTTAGTCCCATTGCTCAAATTCTTACATAGTTGTGAAGTTCATCCAATAAACTTCAGCTGATTACTTTCCCCAGAGTGGCATTTACCGGTATTTTACACAATTTATGGAAGGATAAAATTTCTAGCATGTGAAACATACATATAATCTGAGCTTCTTGTAGAAAACATGCCATGTAGATCGTGCACAATTGTTATATGATGCGGTGCACACTTTATTAAAATATGAAACTATGCTATAAACAATCAATTTACATTCTTCAAGCTGTTAGCCAAAAATAGTGCAGGTAGAGTTAACTGAAACAAAATAAAATAAAAATAAAACATTAATCCCATCTTAATTTTTTTGTCAATCATTGCTTAAGTATTCCTCCTTTTCTTGAAATATTTGAGATTATTGGTTATATTTATTTAAATAGTTTGATTTTTTTTCATTGATCTCTCGATTTTTTTTCCTTAAAAGCATACTGTATTCCAAATGTTTAAACCTGTCTTTGAAATGTAAAGCAGCCATACCTGTTTGAATTTAGTTAAGTTTCTATTATGAATATATGCAGACTTTTTTTTTGTAATACAGCTTATTCTGTTTTGGGTCTTTCTTTCCTATATAGTTGCCAAAATTTCACTTTTCCAATGTTGTGGTCCTATCAGTTTAAATCCTAGTAGATTGTGATACTTTTTTACTATGCTCTCTTTTCTTTTAGTATAATCTCAGGTTATACTAAAAATATTTATGGTATCAATTCAATTTTTATTTTTAAGATGCAATGCACACTTGATTGTTCATGAGAAGCTGATCCTACTGTGTTGTATTGACAGGCGTCTGGTGTCCTGTGCTGCATATAAAATATTTAATTAAACTTACTTTACTTAAGCTTAAGTATTTAATTACGCTTACTCACTTTCAGATATATTTCACACAAAACCCTATACCATTCTTTTACTTACTTGCTTATATATTTTGGATAGTATGAAATTAAACATTTCTTTTCTGGAGAAGGTGGATATCTTGAGACCTCTAGTGAAAACATTGGGTGTTGCAGGGATTTAGTATTAAAAATGTGAATTGGAAGGTATCTGATGAAGATTAAATACTTCCTGTTCATTAAAGGCTGGATTCATGATTCATGAGAATTTATAAATGATTTAGGCAGCTTCATAGGAAAATCACTCTATTGAGAAAGAATCATATTGAAATGCAGTCTTCATATCTAGCACTAATATTGCAAAGACGTGTAACATTTCAACATCACTTGTGTATTTTTTGTTGTTTGATTAACCTTTATTTCATCTTTTTGTCAGCCTGGTTTTACAACTTTGTTTCAGAAGCATGCAGCTAGTAATGTAGTTTTCAGGAGGTAGCTGGGAATATAGAAAACCACTATATACCCAACTTTGTCTATCGAATGGCAGTCACACAACAAAAATATTTTCTTGTGCTGATGTTTACCTTAAAATTATTTGGGAATTCTGATTGTCCTAACCTTTTCCCTGAAAATCCAAGGATATTTATGGCAAGTATGAATTTTTACTAATTAAAGCTGGTGCAGTGGCTACAGTTGCTCTTAACTGAGATAAAAATTGGCCATACCTAATAAATTCTGAATTACTGCATTGTCTTGTTAAGTCTCAGAAATCTTTTTAGTAGCATATTTTGCCTAACACTGCTGGAACACTTTTTAAAGTCTGTTTCATGTACCATGCATGAAAGACGCTGAAACTATGCACTGAAATTATTATAATAGACAATTTCTTAAGTTAGGTTGTGATAGGTTAATAAAAATAACTTTCTTAACCATTTCCAATCTCCCATTGACATGATTTCCCAAAAAGATTCACACACATGATGGCAAATATACATGTCCCAAGGTAATATTTCAGAACCCAATCTAGGTCAGTCACGGGGACCAGAGGTTTAGACCAATGGTTTGGGCTCCAGCACGAGTACGCAAGCTTGGAAGACTAAACCTCTGGTTCTGATGACCAGTCCAGATTGGATTCTGTCACACCACATAATATTCACCTCACACTAAAATATGTAACGTGAAACCATTTTCTTTCCCTGGGATCTCTATAAACCAGACTTGATTTATTCATTGGAACTTCATGAATATTTTTTAAGACGTTCCTCTGCTTTTAAAAGCTTTTGACATAAAACAGAGCCTGTCTGCTATGATTAGCATTGTCTCATCAAGCAGTCCAATGCCGTAATTAGATTAATTGGATTGATTTTAAAATTAAAAAGATAAAATGTGGTTAATTTAAAAAGCTTTTTATTTTTCTTTATTTTTTTAAAATACTGCCTCATATGTTTTTGCACATGGATCTGAGAGATCCAGCCATGTATGGTAATATTACATCTCCATATTGTATTGACCCCCATTAATAACTAGAACCTATGAAATTTTGGGCCTTTATTGCCACAGTATTGGTCTTCATTACTTCTTTTTTCAAAATAATAATACCAAATTAAAACCAGAGAGGATACTGCAGTAATGTTGCATATTTTTGGGGGGATTAGCTTTATCATTAGGCAAAATGAGACTGTTTTTGGATATCATAAGACAGCAAACTGATGTGATCATCTTCTTTTACATAGATCATCTTTTTTTTCTGCTGCCAGAAAGGAAAGAAACATACATCCAAAATCTAACAAGTCTGTGGAAATACAAGCTTGCCTGAGCAGTTTCAGAAGAGAAGCCAAAGTTCAATCCGAGGTCTTTGAATACTAAATCAAGTTTGTCAGCCAGTCCAACAGTCAGAGTTTCAGGGTTTCCAAGCAGAAATCACAACACAGAATAAGAGATCAGAGAGTTGTTTCCAAGATCAGCAACAGCACACAAAACTCCAAACATTCAGCATTTGTTCCCGACAAATGCCCCTCCCCACAATGTCTCCTTAAGTGTCAGTCTCCAGGTGTGCCTTGTGGAGAGGGGCAGGGAGCTCTCCTCTCGAGTAGTTGAGCCTGTCTGCATTGTTCCCTCCTTCTCTCCACTCTTTGTGCTCTAGGATCAGGAGGGGGTGGCCCTTGCTCATCACCTGAGTTCAGTCTCTTATGTTCATTCTGTCCCAATCCTGAAAGCCCCTGGCCTGCCTCAGCCTGCTCTTCCCCACATTACTCTGAAGCTACAGCCACCCCTCCCTTGACCTCCATCGGCTCTGGTTCCAGCTCATTTTCCTCAGCAGACTCAGTCTCCGACCGGAGCATAACACCATTGTTAAAGTCTGTCAAGATCTTTTTGGATTCTGAGCTTGTCTTCTGGGTTGTTGGCTATTCCTGCCAGTTTAGTGTCATCTGCGAATTTCATGAGATCACCTTCTATTCCCTCATCTAAGTCATTTATGAAGATATTGAAGAGTACTGGGCCTAAGACAGAACCTTGTGGTATTGGTGTTAGGCTGGTTGGTCTGCAGTTTCCTTTTTTGAAGATGGGAACCACATCAGCTCTTTTCCAATCCTCAGGTAATTCCTTGATGTTCCAGGATTTTTGAAAGATATAGTACAATGGTTCTGAGATGACATCTGCCAACTCCTTTAGAACTCTGGGATGTAAACCATCAGGTCTCAATGATGTATATTTGTCACGATCAGATAAGTGCTCTCTAACCATTTTCTTGTTTATTTTAATTTTTATTTCTAGTCTTTTATAGTTAGGTTTTTGGTAGATTGGACTATAGTTTCTTTTTGTGAGAAGGCTGATGTAAAGAATGAGTTAAGTAACTCTGCTTTCTCTCTACTTCCTTGCCATCATCTCTCTTAAGTGGACCTACTGTTTCCTTGACTTTTTTCTTGTTATTTATATCGTTAAAGAAACTTTTTAATATTATTTTTGACTTTGGTTGTAAGTCTTTTGTTCATTCTGAGCCTTAGCTTTCCTGACTTCATCTTTGCAGATTCGGGCTATATGCTGATATTCTGCCTTAGTTTGTGCTCTTTCCATTTTTGCACTCGTCACTTTTATCTTTCAGTTTATCAGACAGATCTTTGTGCAACCATGCTGGTTTTTTCTTGGTTTTCTTGGTTTTCTTTTTCAATGATATTGTGCTGGATTTTATGATCATATTTTCCAGAGTTTCCCACACTTCTTGAGTTGTTTTCCTCTTCAGGATTTTCATCCATGAAATTTTTCTTAGGCTCTCTCTGAGATTGTTAAAATCAGCTCTTGTAAAGTTTAAGACACTGGCTGTATTATGTTCTATTGCTTGTGTTTGCATTATATTGAATTCCAATATGACGTGGTCACTCTCGCCCAAAGTTCCAGCTATTTCAACTCCTCTATCAGTTCTTCTCTGTTAGTGAGAATTAGGTCTAGTATAGCTTTTCCTCTAGTTCCCTCCTCTATCTTTTGGATGACAGAGTTGTCAGCTAGGTTGGTTAGGAATCTGTTTGATCTCCCACTTGTTGCAGAGTCTGTCTCCCACATGATATCAGGGTAGTTAAAGTCTCTCATTATTACTGCGGTATATTTCCTCTATACATTCAACTCGGAATAAAAAAAATGATTATAAGTTTAAGAATGTAAAGAATTTGAGGTAAACAGTGAAAAGCTAAATATGTTTTTTGATCTAAAAAACTTATAAATGGATTAATGGTCCAGATAAATTTGGAATATTGACTTTTACTAAGTGGAATTAACTAAAAATAGTTTCTTATGGGAAACAGGCTTATTTTGGCTATCCTGGCTATTGTAAATCACAACAAAGGTAAGTTATTTTATGATTTTAGAAACTGAACACTAGAGGGGACTAAAGATTCTAAGCAGAAGAGAGAAAAAATGCAAGCCTGTTCTTGATGTCAGTTAATACTGGAACTTACAAAATGCTACAAAATATTATCAGAAACGTTAAAGGAAATCTTTAAAGAATGGAGCCAGAAACTAGTAACTACAATATCAATAGTCAGTAATGTCTGCTTCTGTGGATAGACTACTGTATGTCCAAAATATATTAATGAAGAAATGACAGATGTGAACAAATTTCGTCTGAAAAGACAGAGAAAGTACAAAGTGTAAAACTACAAATGACTGTTCTAGAGAATGATTTGGAAAAGGACCCTTTACTAGATACATAAAAGAAACTGGCTGAAATTTTAAAAAACTAAATGGAAATACAGACTAAGTCAGCCTCTAAGTGTTCTCTTATTGGATCTACAAAAGAGGCTTGTTCCATCCTTGAAGAAATCTGCAAAGGGATAAAGAAGGTTAACGATAAATTAAATCCCATGACAATATTTGAATTAAAGATTAAGGTTCTTAGAAGTAAAGGAAAGAAATAAAATTGATTTATTTAATCAAGGTTAAAATAACACATTGTTTTGCACAGCTGCGGTAACCTTTCATGGACTTTTTGTTGATACCAGGATTGAAAAATTGATGCTTTATGGATCTGCTTATTAAATTATCAATTAATAACAGATGTTTAACAATTTATGTGTAATCTTGTAAGGGCAAAGAGTTACTAAATTTGTTTATTTATCTGATAAAGCTTAGAAGTCATTTTTTATGTATTTTCTTTTATTATATTTCTTTTTTTCCTTCATCTTTTTACTGCAGTTTTTATTCCTTTTTCCATTCTTTTCTCTATTACTTATTTATTATGCCATTTGAGTTTAGTTGTATTCATATTTACTATTGTAATAAATTTTTTTATTAAAAATTACATTAAAAAATAAGAAATGATACTTTGCATGTTTTCCAGAACATTTTCCCAGAGAAATTTTAAAGCTTTGATTTTGTTTTCTTTGCTTAAAGGTTCTGCTGGAGCCAGGTGTGATTCAGGATGTGCTTGCTGCAGGTAGCCATCTCCAGCTGCTGGAAATGCTTAGTTTATGTTCACACTATCTTATCCAGGTAAGGATAATAACATGGATATTTTTCTTTGTTTTGCTGAGCTCAGTTCAAATGCTATATAAGGATGAATTTCAAAGTACAGTACTTGTAGCTCAACATGATAATTACCATGAATTAGCATGGATTTGTCAAAGACAAATCTTGCTAGACTAAGATTTAATAGATAATGAGTAAGGTGTATCTTTAATAATAGATTTAATAGATTGTGAGTAAGATATATCTTTACCTCAGTAACCCATTTGACAAAGTTGTAATTGGTAACAATTAAGTATGGGCTTGGTGGTATGATAATGAAGATAGTCTGCCTTGAAAATGTGCTCAAAAACTATATATGTGGTTGGAGGAAATACTTACCAAATTGAAACATGGAAGAAAATTGGGCGAAATAGCTAATATACTAGAAGGGAGAATTAAATTCAAATACTCTAGAAGACAGCAATAAAATTCAAATCTGTCTTGATAGGTTAAAGAAAGAGGCTGAAGAACCACATGACATTTAACAATTTAGTTATTCTTAATTAAAGATATTTCCTATAATAAATACTGACTTTCATTAGTCCTACAACTTGAAATGAAAAGCATTCACAATTAAATTCTTTTTGTTAAGCTACAGTGGTGGTGATGCATTCAGGCTTATCTAATCCATTTTTTAAGAATTTCATTACTAGCATTTTAGTACAATTTCCTGCTCCATGCAGAGATCCAAATTACATGATTCACAATAAATGAAAAAAATAGCCTCTCAGGGAATTTTTACAACTATTACTCGTAATGTTTTGATTTTTTCCTTAATATTAAACTATAATAAGTTTCATAAAGCTTAACTAGATTGTTCCATGTCTTGACATAGTTGATGCAGAACATATTTTTTCTTTGTGACATCTTTTTAGGCACTTATAGAAGAGTTACCGTTATTCATCCATCACCACTATCAATTCTATTCACATATCTTTTAATTTCTTTTATAGGATTTATTTTCAAGTCTTCTAATCATACACATTGTTCTACCTGGCCTAAATCCTCTTTAAAGAGTGGTGGTCTCAGGTGGACAAAATACTTAATGTGCAGTATGACCACTGAAAGATAAAACATGTTCAATACTTCTATTTGGTAACTATACTTTTAAAATTTGGCCTAAAATTGATTGATGTATTTTACAGCCATAATACCTTGCTGATTTAAGGTCAGTTAATAATTACTTTTCTAATACCTTTTTAACAAATATATATATATAGTTAATATATAGAGAATTGATATCACTTTCACTTTATTATATAACTAAGGTTACAAATATGCCAATGATATTCTTAAAATGAGGAAAATTAAAACCATGATCAAAATATCAAAGTTATCACTTTGATATATAATCCAGGGAAATCATGGATATTTGTTTCTTCCTTTAAATTTAATTTGTTAATCTGTTTAAAATATTTAACTAGCACCACCTAAATATTTAATCTGTTTAAAATATTTAAACGGAACCACCTAAAAGAGCAATTATTCCTTTTCATGGGGATAGTTTCAACCATGTCTTAATATCTTAGTTCCTCTGGACAATACATAAATATTTTTTGTCAACTAAATATTTTCCATTGATTTTCCTAGAGGTAATTATCTTCATCCATTAGGACCTTCTTTACAATTAATATATCATAGTATTTGATTTATTCCTATTGATTATATAAACAGAACATTTACCCTATAACTATGGAGTCCTTAGTGCTCTACAAGGTTGTTTGTTCGCTTGGAGATCTTTCCTTATCAGACTAGATAATATCTTCAACACTTAAATATTATGTAGTCTGCTAAGGAAAGATCTGCAAGCAAACAGCCAAACTCAAGGAATACCAGGAACTTCACAGTTCAACCCTGAGCTACAGCATTAACTGTTTAATTTCTGCAAATTTACAGAAAGAATGTGGATACTCATTAAAGATACTATTATCCATATATATACAATAACAGCAAGTTACATTCAAATTTGGGTAATGAATTTCTTGAATTTCCCCAGTTTGTCTTATTAAGCATAGTAAGGGTTTAACATGAAATTTAAGGGAGATAAAGGAATCCTTGATACATGCCACTTTGCAATTTAAGTACCAGTGAGATAATCCCATTATTAATTACTTGAGCAGAGGGATTAGAATAATAAACTGCTATGTATGACATAATTTTTGTAGGAAATCAAAACTTTTACCTTTCTTGAACTAAAACCATAATTTGCAGGACTGTATATTGAAACCTTTTTCTGCATTCAACAAAGTCAAAAGTGATGCTAAGTGTTTACTAACAAAGCTAGTATGTAAACTAAGTTTAATTTTATCTGGGTCATGATGTATTTATAGAATCAGATTGTGTAATATTGTTTATTATAGGTAAATAAACTTCTCTAATCTTCTTGCAATGCATCTGTTAAAATCTTAGCAACAGCACTTAATAGAGATAGCAGGCAATACTGTGCAGTGTTCGGGTCCTTATCAGCTTTCAAACTTTCAGTTACATAAGCTTCATAATAAGAAAATGACAGGGCCTCCCACCCCCAATAAAATATTTAATATATTTTCAAAAGCATAGAGATTCCTTTTTTTATCACATTCTGTAGATTCTCCATCTGGCCCAGGAGTCTTTTTGGGTATTGTTATGTCAATAGTATCATAGATTTTCTGCAGTGTTATAGATGCAACTAAATTCTCGGAATTGGGATTTCTGGATAATTTATTGCATTTTTTAAAACAAATCCTTGTTGCCTATAACTCTATTAGGGCGGCGCGGTGGCTCAATAGTTAAGATGCTGGGCTTGTTGCCTGGAAAGCTGGCACCCCAAGTTCAAGACCTGAGTGTCACATGATGGGGGGAGTTCTCGTACTCACCCCAGCTCCTGCCAATCTAGCAGTTTGAAAGCATGCAAATACAAGTAGATAAATAGGTACCACCTTGGTGGAAGATAACAGCGCTCTATGATGTCATGCTGACCATATGACCACGGAAATGTCTATGGACAGTGTTGACTCAATGAGTTTGACACCGAGATGAGCACTGCTCTCTATAGTCAGCAACGACTCGCAGAGTGAAATCTATAGGAACTCCTTTTTTATAACTCCATTTGCTGAAATATAAAACGTAAAACTTGAAAATTAATTTCATTATAATTTCTATGAATTGAATCTCTTTAGCAGACATTATGTTACCTTTTTTCAGATGTTTTCGATGAAAAACCAATAACTCTCTGTTCCAATATGTTTGTTTCATTGGTTTTTATGAAATACTTATTTCCAATGCATATAATTGATCTGGCTGTAACTTAAAGAATCTAAAACATAATATACATTCTGAGTTTGATTTGTAGAATACAGTTTCAGGGCTTCTTTTAATTGCAGTTTTCATATTCTATGCTGCAGCGCACACATCTTTTTCCTCCAGGAGGTGTAGGCTATTATCTCACCATAAATATATGCTTATCCCAATCTGCCCTCTCTATTTATTTGAGGGAAAAAAGAGTAAAAAAAACTGCACTATATCTTTTTTTGCAGTTGTTCAACAAATTCAGAGTCTTCCAGCAAAGAATTATTAAAATATCATCTGATGAGATTCTACTTTTCAAAACCAATGATAATACTACTGGTGTGTGATCAGAAATGAGCTTGTTTAATTTAGTTTGTTATGGTTGCAGATCAGAGTAACTTCAAATAATAAAATAGGTACATCAAAATTGAAACAGGAGTAAAATAATATATCAGAACTCGTATGAAAATTACATTAACTTAAATTACTTGCATGTACGCTATCTGAAGCAACTGTTTACATTCCATCATTGCCAGTATAGAGAAACTGACTGTATTTCCTGACATTTCTACCTCCTGGTCAGCTCAATGAGAGACCATTGTTAATCCTGCTTAAATACTGGGTTGTGATGGGAGAAATGCATACAGACACACACTGAATTTCTCTATAAAAGAATACAGTGCAACACTGCGTGATCTACAATTTGATCTTCCCCTATCTAAAAGTTAAGAATAGATGCTATTCTTTAGGAACATTGCAAGATCTGTTCTGTAAAAGAGCAGACAGAAGAGTGGGGCAATGTAAAAGCTCTTCTTATAAATTACGTTAAAATTAATTTTAAATGAATAGATAACACATGCTACGTGTGCTTGAGTTTCAATGAATGCTACTCCAGACTCTGCTGAAAGGACTGGGTTTGGGATGCATTGTGGAACCAGAAATAAATCCTTTTGAAAACCTAATCAGACAACTTCTAAAAAACTTCTTGTAGTCACGTTTGAAAGGCACAAGATAGCTATACTTCCAACTTTGACTTCCAACCCTTTCTGTTCACTAGGTGTATAAGTTACCTCCTTTCATATGAAAAAGACTTAAAATGTCCACTCTCCATTAATCCTGTTGGGAAATTAATACATATTGTAATTGTTTTTCCATGCAGGATTCATACTAATTGTTCCTGCATTTTAAACTACCGTAGTTTCATTTAAAAGTTGCTTTTTCTTTTATGACTATTTTCCCCCAAAGATTAATTGTTGAAGCATCAACTTTTGTCCCACATTCAGAATTCTTATTTATCTTTTTTCATTCACTAATTTCTCAGTTTTCATCATAAACAAATCAGTCGTGCTTTTTGGCTCATTCCTTCTTTCATATGTATGTCTAAAATAGGGGTCTTCTTAAACTCTGTATCTGAAATGTATCATTTTCTCAGAAGATGCTCATCTCTCCTCATTCTCATTTATTCTTAGGCTCCAAATGGCCTAGGTTTTTGGGTTTTTTTGTATTCAGTTCACATTTACTCAGGATGCTATGTGTTTTTTCTCCAGACTCACTCCCTGTTCTTCCATTTTCATCATTCACTAGAACGCAACAAGTAGTTATCTTTAATCTAAGGTTTCATACTTCATCAATACCAAACTGGATGATAACAATACATACTTTCTATTACATATTACGGTATATAATCTTTTTTCATTTAATTTATGCTTTCCCTGCATGCATTCTTCAATTCTATTTCGCAAAACCAAACTATCTTCATGTATACCTATGGTATTATTTGTCTTTTTATTTTAAAAAACCACAACATATCTATTTTGCTTGTCTGTTTTCCTTTATTCATTAATTTATGAGGGAGTCCTTGGTGCTCTCTGAGCTTGGCTGTTTTCTTGCAGACATTTTGTTACCCAAACCAGGTAACATCATCAGTGCTTTAATTTATATTTCTTGATAAGGAGAACTGAGCAATATATTAAGAGGTATCCCATAACTGCCATCACATTTCAACTAAGAGAAGTTGCTTGCTTGATGAGCAGCATCAGATTATAAAGAGTTCCAGAATACCCAAGAACTGTCTTTTTTTTTAGAGAAATCCCTGTTATTATTACCAATGAACAGTAGATGGCAGTATGAGTCTACTAGTCTGAATAAATTAAGGCATTAGAAAGGGGGGGAAATGAAAAGAAATTATTTATTTTGCTCCATATTAGTCTTGTGACCTAATCAGTAAAAAAGTCATTATTCACACAACACTGGGCAATATGCATTGTAATTTTTAACAAATAATGGGGAACTGTTAACGGTTTCGCAGGAAATACAGCCCTGTCTTGTGCAGCAGTGGTCATTTATCATTGCACTTTGTGAAATCTCTCATTTGTTCTAATTTGAATGTAAATGACTCTAAGGTTTTACAAATAAGGTGACAGACTCACATAAATGTAATTGCAGGGTTCATCTCTCTCTTTTTATATATCACTCATTAAGTTATGAATTAAATACATCGTATTAAACCAGGGGCATGTCCAATGATGATATTGTAATGGCAAATTACTCCATGCTATTAGAGGTGTATTTTTTATTCATGGACATTAATTTGTCATTAAACGGCATTAGTTTAGCACTTTTATGTGGCAGACGTGACCTGAAAGAGGAGACTTGCTGCTGTAATGCAAGAGAAGAGAAATATGAATACCGGATACATGTCACTCTTTAAGCTCTTCAAATGAAATGGAGGAAAATTTATATCAGCTTCTCTAGGCCTATCCACCCACATGAACAAATTCTTTTTTAAATTGGTTTTTATCCATGTTCAGAGACACCTCTGAAGAACGAGTGGCCTTCATTTTTAAATTCCGTTTCCCATTCAAAAGATACGGAGAGAGGTTAAGATGGGGAAAACCGTTAAGTTCATCTCCACAAGTCTCCCAGATCTTTGCTGAGTTTTGACTGATTACTCCTTTCAGCAATCAAAAATAGAGAGAATAATCTATTTTGCTTTTAGTAAGGAAAAGTAACTTATTTGGTGGGCTATTGTTGTATTCTATAACAATACTGTATACCTGAATAGAAAACAAAACATCCAAAGCATTGCCTTCATTTTTTTAAAAAAAACACTATTTGGATTTAATTGATTCTTTCAGAAATATTTAAGCAAAAGTTAAATTGATAGGAGAAAGGAAGACTTTTGGCATAAGGAACTAACGTTTAAACTCTGTCCACCCTTCCTTCTCCTCAGTTCTGCCACTGAGGAAGGATTCACAATATATTTGGTGGGATCTGTATGCACCAATAATTAGTTGCATATCAATGGTTTGTGATGGGCGTATACTAAACGTGAAGAAAGATATTATAAGTGGGAGGAAAATGAACCCTCAAGTCCTAAGGTTTTTCAGTCTCTAACCATGATAAAAAAAGAGAGAGCTTCCTTTTTCTAGCATTCTTGAGGCACTGAAGGAGACAAGGTGGATCAAGGTTAAAAGCACTTGGGAGTGCGTAAATTAAAGCAAAGTATAGTTAGTAGCGAAGCGACAACAGGCCAAATACTGAAAAGAGAAGCAAAAGCAAAATGGAGAAAAAGAAATCAAGAGAGGGAATACGGGAACGCCAGGGATGCATCTGAATCCTTAACTGCACTCATGGGATAATAATACCATTATATTTGCCATTGTCTCTAAGATTAAGTCTTTCAGGACATTTACTCAAATACCAATGGTAATGAATTGAAGATGCCAGAAAACACTTAACATTTGGTCTAATTCCTTTTTGTGTCCGTGGGTTTGCGCCCTGCAAAGCATTTCTATTCATAGAGGTAAAATGACATTTAAGACTTTGAAGAGTTGATATAGCTGTAATGTTTCAATTCCTATTTTCACTAAGACTGACTGATTCTCTGAAGCATCTCTATGAAATCTTAAAAAAAAATCATAGAGAATCTTAAATGGCTTCTGTGAAATCAGTTGTAGGCTTAAATTTCTTTTTACCGCATTTCGCATTTAGTAAATCTAAAAAATGCTATGTTCTTCCTCTCTTTATCTTCAAGCATGCGTATATGTATTTGGGACAGAGGGAAAAATTATATATATTTTATGTATGATTTCCACATAATTTTAGTAAAATTGTCCACTGAATTACATGTGTTTATATGTATATTGGAAATGGAGCAGTAATACCTTGACATACAATTGTTCTCTAATCCAAAAATAAAGCAGGTGGAGTAACAACTGCCTTGGATATTAATGGCTTGGAGCAGCAATGGAATTCTAAAGCTGTATACACTTTTTCTGTCTTAATTATGCATTCATTAGAAGCTTTTATACCCAACAGAATAAAGTAAATATTTTTTGATCTCTGTAGTGTGCTCCCAGATTGTAGATTTGCACAGCAGGATCTTGATAATCTGAATAAATTGTATTTCCCCAAGGAGTTTATCTTTCAAATAAGGTCATAAAGAAGTACAGCCTCTCCCCATAGTTCTCCTTGTGTTTTTCTTTCCTTTTTATAGAACAGCACACAGGAACAGAGGTATATTGTACTCAGTTCAGTTGTGTGTGTGGTTGTCATTAACTTTCATTTATCAGCCTGTTATTGATATACATCCTTTTCTGTAGCATATGCAGTGATTAAAAAAACAAAAGAAAAACAAATGTGAAATAATGCTATAAGAGAAAGCTCATTTGTTGTTATCTTGTGTGGTGTTTTACATCCCTCTTACTGTGTGTGTGTATGTTTATGTCTGTGTGAATGTACACATTTCTACTGTAAGGGGCATACCTATTTCGACCTGCATGTCATGCAAATGTATAAAACACGTACAGCATTATGAAATATGAGAAACACTTGAAAAATATTATGGTAGTTAATTCATATTGCCAATCGAATATGAGAAAATTATTTATCAATTGTTAAATTGCTCAGCAAACTATTCTTATGCATGTTTAGTCATAGCTAAGGCTCCATGAATTCAATAGTATTTCCAGAAAAATGTTATATTAACATTGATAAGTGTATGTTTTATTGTTTATGGTAAACCTGTAAGACATATTGGTGGTTGGCACTACACAAAGTCTAATCAATAATAATACAGTATTGTAATTATAGTACAGCCATTGTCAGTTTTAATTATTATGTAATCTTTGCACACTGAATACATGTTAATTTGTATAATAAATAAATGAGCAATGTGTACATGATTTAAGCAGGGAGAATAATATCCCTCCTTGGAATTTGTTACATTTAGTAGGCATAGTTGGGATTGTACCATGAAAACATAAGGACAGCAATTTCAGTTTAGTTGCATGCTCTGTTTTAATTATAAGCAAAGTAAGCAAGGTAATTATAACACAAACTTGTTTATTTATTACTGCTCTTTGTATGCTGCCTGCTAGTGTGAGTGTTGAAAAGTGCAATAGCCTGTTTTCAGTAGTGACTGTGATGGATGATTAGCAGTGGGCTTGTTTACATGTCAGACTTAAGAGTGAGCCTAAAGACTAGCGATTCTGTGTAAGATTTGAAAACTGAATGGGGAAAATTGGTGTTTCCTGAAGTTTTCTGTGGTATTACAGTCCTACCTAAAAGCAACAGAAGATCAACATAAGGGAATAGAAATTGGAATGCTGGCGGTTTAGTTGGAGAAAGAGGATGGTGCAAGAATGTTGAGGTGGTTCAATGTAGAAGATTAAGGGAACAATGGAATGTGCTTGGGAATCTCTAAAATAAGTTACCTGAATGGGTGCAGAAAATTGTACAGTTGCAAGAAACTGCTGTGACTTGATTACAGACTGGGTTTTTTGGAACATATGATCATTAGATTTGGGCAATGCTTGAAATTTGATTCAAATTACGTTTTATAAAATACTCCTTTTGAAACAACGTTTTGAAACAATTTCTAGCATTGAATCAAGTATCTTTTAATCTTTTCAGAGAAAAAATCAGGAATGATTGGGATTTGATGGCATTTTGATTTTGTAAAGTCTCAAACATTGTAAATGTGGACTAAGTACAGGGGTGGGCTGTGTGATGTCTGACACTAACACGACAATTTGGAGGCTGGTGTGCTGTCTTTTTCTCATCCTTGCAATTTCTAATTTATAAGTGGTGGAAGGGCAATATTCCAAAAATGTATTGTGATGATGATACCTTTGAACATATCCAACTGAAACTGTGGAAGGATTAATTTCCTCAGAAAGGTTTACCATCCCTGTTATTTTCACTCAGTTATGCCTAAAAATAAGATTCTTCAGGCATTTTGATGTTTCCTCAATACAACTTAACATTCTTTTATCAAATAGAAATTTGAAATGTGAATCAGTCTGAATCAAGTCAGATTTCAGATTTTAAATTCAAACTGGAACTTGTCTGATTTAGATACTCCAAATTGTTGCTAGTTTTCACTGGTTACAACCCATGTCACTTAAATAGTGTAATTGTACAATAGTTTAGCATATGTAGGAGATTGCACTTCTTGTATGAATATCCTTGGTCCACAGGAACATAGGCAAGGATAAGAACCATTCTGGTTAATAACTTGAACTTTCATTTATGAATAGTAACGTACAAAACTTTGGGCATTCATTGTAACATACAGAACAAATAATATCTTTAAAAGAACTATCACAAATTTTGGGCATTCATTTCAATGTACAGAACACATCTGTCTAAAAGAACTATCACAAATAAATACATTCATAGAATTGGAAGAAGCCGTTCAGTCCATTGAATTTAATCTTCATAAATAGTATGATCCAGATTGAAGTGATCCAAACAGATCTTCTAGCCTCCAGTTGAACACATTCCAATATAAATTAGCTCATTGTGTTTCTTGGTATTTGGTTCCATTATCAAATTGCTCTTACTACTAGGACTTGTTTTTTAATTTTTATAATCAGCCAGAATCTGACTTCTTTTAACTTAGCAGATGCAATAAAAAAGCAAGTTGGAATTGGTTTGCTGGTGTGGGGAGGTCCTGAGTGAGAAGGGTCTTCAAAGATGTTAACATGGCAATAGTTCATGGCGAATGTGAAAGTCAACCATGAGCAAAGCCCTTTGGATGATTTTGCGGTTCAGTGTAGGCTGCTTGGCTGTCTAGAATTGGTTGTGAACCAGCAATGGAATAACTGCAGTTAAAGACTTCTGATCAGCTGTTTGGTGGTATGCAGCGATAAGTGGAGGCAATGCCATTCATCTGATGAACACTTGTCAGTAGTGTGCTGGCAACAGTGATGGAACTGACTGTGTTCTTCAGGTGATGGTGGCTAGTTTAGTTGGGTTAGCTTTTCCATTTCTACTTGTGGTGGTGGTGATAGGGCTACCTCCTTAGAATTTTGATGGGCGTGAGCACCCAATGACAGTTTTGAGTAACACTGGGAGCATGAATAGTATGGTATACTGACTACAGGATTTATTTGTGTTTTGTGTTGCCACAAGGCCCACCACATTGGCTGTAGCTATCTTATCTTTTAACAGAACTCAAAGGCATTGATAGGTTTGTTGACTGTTCTATTGTACAGGGGCACCATAGTTTTCCATTTTCTAGTCCCAAAAACTGATTGAAGATAAGAATAGGACCTGTGATCCACATTGAAAGTGGGCATTGTTGGACAGTGTTGAATGGTTGTGTCTGGGCGACATTTGTTTCTCTTAGTGAGAGGCATAGAGAATGATAGTGATTCCCTCAGTACTTCAGGTAGGCATTTCTGAATATAATTTAGTACTCTAGCTATCTTGAAGAGAGAAAGGGTAGAGAATGATGTTGTATCTCGAAAAGCTGGTGAAACAACCAGTTGAATGTTTGTGGCGTTAAGGGGGTCCTTTGTTCAATAGGAAAAAGGATAAGGATTGGGGGAGCTAACGTACTGCAAAGAGGAGCCAGGCAGTAACACAGTGGGGGGAAATGTGGTGGAATATTCAGCTGATGAAGCTGCATGCCAAAAAATGGTATGCCAAGTTGGCATGATGCATACAGCTGATTGTATAATCTACTTTTCAACCAGCAATAAGCCTTTTGGAAACATAATGATATAATAACAATTAATCATTGGCGTTAACTGAAGCATGGCTTAACGTGATTACCTGAAAGGGTTAGAATTTGGTGGTCCTGAAGAAGTGAATAGGGTCCTTGTGACTGAAATGCAGCCGCCTGTGTATTAGACTTATCCCTCCTAGTTGAATAAGGTTTCCCAGGATATATTTGTAGTTGCCTTAAAGTACATCCAGGTGGTGTTGATTATTTCCTTGAGGGATGGACTGGTTTCTCCAGCTCTTAAAAAGTAGCAGTCTGTCCTGTTCTCAACATTAATAATAATAAAAAATCCCTCCATCAAGCAGTCCTGGACAATTTTAACCCTAAAAAGATAGACAGTTTGCATCTCCACTGGCTATAAAGGAATGAGATTATGCAGATGTTTTTCAGTTGGAATTACAGTACTGGGCTAGTATTGATTGCACTTGTAGATGACCTGTGCAGATGGATTATAAAGCTAGATAGCTCAAGGTGGGGAGAGAGGAATTTTGAGCTCTGTGCCTGCTTGGATTTTGGCAGTGGAGATCAGCAGCCGAGATCTAGGCATGCATGGAGCTTGGGGTTCTTCTCCCCCCTGCCTCCGCAGGGAGCTCTGCAGAGGTGAGAAGGATTTTAAGCTCTGTGCCTGCTTGGATTTCGACTGTGGAGATCCAAGCAGGCACAGATCAGCAGGGAGCTCTTTCAGCTAGCCCCCAGAGATGAGAAGGAGTCCTCTCGGCAGGCAGCAGCAACTTGTAATCTCCCCTGCCGGCTTCCCCATTAACTTTCTGGGGAAGCCTGCAGAGAAAATTGCAGATGACAATCACATGATCATGATCATAGGGCACTTGGCAGCTGGCTGAAAGTGAAAAAGCACTCAGATTGTGATCATGTGTCTGCAAGGGAGGATTGTAACATTTTGTGATGGTCATAAGTGTTTTACAGGCCCCAAAGCCCCCTTGTGAGGCTGTCGTAACTTTGAATAGTCATTAAGCAAGGATTACCTGTATGCTTGTGGCTTGCCTTCACGTGTGCTGTATTTTTGTTGCAGTGTGTGTTTTTTGTTATTTGTCATTTTGTTTTATCCTTTTAAGCCTACTGTATGTCAGCACCCAGAGTTTCTGTTCATTAGTTCAGTGGCAATGGCTATATAAATCATTAAAAAAAAGACCTTAAATCCATTATTCTATATTCTGTTCTCTGATATGAAAGAAAACATGCCTCAACTGTCTTCTGTGTAATACGATAGTGAAAGGGGCCTATCATGTCTCCCTTCACTCATTTTTTTTTCAAGGCTGAACATACCCAGTTCCCTCAATGCCTCTTTATTAGGGTTAGTTTCTAATCTCTTGATAATTTTTGTGGCTGGAAATTTGCTTCATTTTACAGTATTATTATTGAAATAAATTACTTTTGGGGGGTCCTTAAAAAAACAAATATATATCTCATATATATTAAAATGTGATGTGAAGAGGCAGATAGCGAGGTCACGTTTCAAGCAATGGATTTAATATACTATTGGTATGAGAATGCTAAAGAAAGTTAATCTTTTCAAAACTTTCTATACTGTTATCGTTATGTTTCCAGAAATCTTATCGCTGATTGGAAAGTAGGTTATCTGATCAGCTTTATGCATCTGACCAATTGGCATGCCACTTTTGGCATGCAGCTTCATCAGCTGGATAGCAGGGCATCGCAGTGTATAATTTTAAGCCGAACAAGTGATTGGTATTACAGTGACAGTAATTCTGTTATAACAGACTGATCGTTTCCAGGGTTTAGAATTCAGAAGTATCATTTTTAGTGTTCAAAGGACAAGGATACATTCTAATATGAAATCATCATCCCCATCAATCATTGTCATCACCATGTGAGGGAAAAACTTTTTTTGTTTATTTTTATTGCTTTTAAAATAATAACAAAAAAAAGAAAACAAACACATAGGTAATTATAATACAAAACCATGTGTTCCCAAAGAAAAAAAATGCATATAAAGTGCTTACAAAGAAAAAAAGGAAAAATTAAAGTATAATATATATCATTGTTACAGTTAACAATTATAATTTTATATATACATGTCTAATGTAAATATGATTCAAATACACACACACACACACACACACACACACACACACACAGTAGGTTTTTAATATATGTAGCCCTTGACTTGTAACCACAATTGGGACCAGAATTTCCATTTGCTAAGCAAGGTGTTAAATGTCTATTCTATTCTATTCTATTCTATTCTATTCTATTCTATTCTATTCTATTCTATTCTATTCTATTCTATTCTATTCTATTCTATTCTATTCTATTCTATTCTATTCTACTCTACTCTACTCTACTCTACTCTACTCTACTCTACTCTACTCTATTCTATTCTGTTCTGTTCTGTTCTATTCTATTCTATTCTATTCTATTCTATTCTATTCTATTCTATTCTATTCTATTCTATTCTATTCCCAGTGTTACAATGTCAGACTTTTAGCTGCACTAAGGGCACAGAATACATTTATGTTGCCCAGTTGTCAAATTCCATTGTATACAGGTATGTAATTCAAGAGAATATTATTCTCTGAAAATGTTAACTTTTTTCACACAAATATATAACATACACATATACATATGCATACATACATACATTCCACTACTTTCCCCCCAAAATCGAATAAGTATACAGCATTGCAAAAGCATGTTTTAAAGATGTATTGTCCTTATTTCATCCATCCCCCCCAAATGCTCTTAGACAATCCTTTTCTATCACACATAATGGAGTCTAACAATTTTAAATATTATTTTTGTGGCATAAATTGTAGTTTAAGATCCACTGTAGAAGGAAGTTCTGGGAATTGAAGTCCACATATCTTAAAGTTGACCGATTTGGGCACTCCTGGTGTAGGCACTATAGGAACCTCTAATCCTTTATTCTACAGATTTCTTAGCATCTTCTTATCAAATTGATTTATTGATAACAAATATCTATAAAAAGCTAATAGCAGATTTTTTAGTTTTAAGGTATTTAACAAATTCTAGTATCTCAAGTGGCTTAGAAGTTGAAGATGCTGCTGGTCCAAATAATTTGTTAAAAGAGTTCTAGCTGTAAATATTGCCATTGGCTTACATCTTATAAATGATATTTATCTCTTAATATGTTAGACTTAATCTTCATTGTCTTATCAGTTGATCCAAAGTCAATATCTCCACTTCTATCCACTTCTTACATATTAACATCTTTTTCCCAATTTTTAAAATTGGGTTTTCTCATAAGGTTAATTTAGAATGGAAAAGGGAGTCAAATCTTCTTTTAAGCATTACATTCCAGAATTTTCTAACTGACATATTTTCCCCCAGAAATACTAGACTTCTAATATATTTAGACCCTAATCCTGTCCATCTAACCAGAGGTGCTATATATATGTATATTCCAAAGTTGTCCAAATTGGAATATTAATATCAATTATTGGCTTTGAGGATTTAATACTTGAGAATAGGTAAGCAGGATGATATGGCTCCAGATTTGGAAAAATGAATCTTCCCTCATTAATTGGTAATTGCATTTTTTGTAAAGATATTCTTGGGATTGAAGAGTACCTTAGAAATTTTGTAAGCAAACAATTTATTTTGTGAAAATATTTTCCAGATACTTGAACTGGTATTCCTCTCAGAATATAAATTAATCTGGGAATAATATTCATTTTGAAAGTGTTCATTTTTCCCCAAAGGGCGAGGTTTAATGACTCCCTTCTATCGATATTTGAAGAAAATTCTACATTTTATTTATATTACTGTACTTGTTACTAATTTAGTTGTGTCTTTTAGTATACACCTAGGTAGACCACATGGGGCAAAAATGATAAATGATAACAGTTGAGAGTGCTTTTTTTAAAAAAAGATAAATATGGTAATTCCTGTTAATAATATAGCTGTTCACATTGACCAGGATTGGAAAGCTATTCTAGTTGTTTGTATTTTGAAAAATAATAATAATGTTATTAATGTCATTGACAATGTTATGTGCCATATCACACTCTGCTCCTGAAAACTTTGAATTTTGTAAGCGCGTGATGAGCTATGTAAGATATAAACCCCAAAGATCCTGTTTGGGTCTGATTGCGTTGGTATTAGCCTTTGATAAGGAGTGCCAAAACAAACAAACTAACTCAGGTTAGTTGTTGTTCTTCTTTATATTCTTTTTGGTTTTGGTGGTGAGTAGAAAAGAACAGCAAATGTTCTCATAAAGGACACAAAAGAGATTTATTTTGTAGAAGAAATCAGAGCATTTAGCAATGTTGATTTGAATATTTTGGAAATGCATTTCCATCTGTTGTTATCCCCAATATAGGCAACATTTAATCCATAGAAACAAATTCTTTCACATCTCTACCTGTAGTTGTGTTGTGAGATGTAGATAGTGATGATATAAAATTGCAGCAGTAGTTTACTCTAGGTTTAGTATGCTAAAATATGTTTATTTGTGGAAGGGCAACTTTTTAAGTAGAAGGGTAGTTCAATCTGAAGTTACCTTCTACTATAATTCTTTAAGATTTTACTAAATCCTCATTCCTTCTTAACAAAGTGTGTGTTTTGTTTTATCTGCCCAGGAATTAAATAGCTTTAATTACTTGGACCTTTATAAACTTGCTGATCTCTTTAACCTCAATCTGCTGGAGAAAGCCGTGGTTGATTTTTTAGTGAAACATCTCTCAGAACTACTAAATAATCACCCTGACGAAGTCCTGGCACTGCCATATTGTCTCATCCAAGAAGTTTTGAAAAGCGATCAACTCACGTCACTCAGCGAAGAACAAATATGGCAGGTAATGTACAAAGAATGATTAAACTATTGAAAGACCAGTATTGTATATCCATAGCTAGGGAACTAATTATTGATTGACTAATCTTATGACCATATCATATCAAATCAAATAAAGTAGAATATAATGTCTATTTCCAGAATAAAACAGGTAAAAGAAAATGCAATACTAGTATTGCAGTAGTAGTAGAAGAAGTAGTAGTAGTAGTATTTAATTAGCACATGTACTAAACACAAAGAATGTATACTGTATATCCATAAGCATTTCTGAAAATCAAAATGCTACAGCAAAAGACAAGAAACAATAAAAGAAAAATATTAGGAATTAATTATTAGTGTAATATTAATTAATTATTGCCCCAGGGAAGCAGTAGGGGGCATTCTGAATTCTGCTTCACCCCTTTGACAAGAATGCAAGTAGAACTTTACTGTTCCAGAAGGGAAGGGAGGGGTTGATAATACTGAAAACCTTCATATGCCAAGAAGGAGCTCTAAAATGGAGCAGGGGGTTAACAAATACAGCTAATTGGTTGTGGGGGGTTATATTCTCAGCTTTTGCTGCATAGCTTGTCTCTTTACATTCTTAGCATAAGAGGCTCTTGGTATTCAATACAGTCTACGTTACAGTTAGAAAAATATGCAGGGATAAGCTGAAGTACTGTATGTTTTGCCACAACCAAAAGTAGAGACTCAGTTCATTTCTCTTATATTTAGTAATATTTGTGTATGATAACTTATCAATAGCAGTTTCCTTGAAGAGCTAGATATATATCCCTGATAGTTAATTTTTGATGAAGTTGATGTTGGAGGAAGTGGCTGATAAACGGGCATGTCAACATGATCCCTTAAATCCCATAACTCTCACAGTGGAGATTCTCTGGAATGTCCAAATTTCTGAACTGGCCTGAAAACATAAATAGGCTCTGTCTGACTAAATTGAGTTTCTTAGTAAGAAATCTTTGTTGTATGTAAGTATTGGGCTTTTCAGGACTCCAAATTCAAAGTAAAAAAAAAAGATGCTTTGGAGCATCTGGGAATATGCAGGTAGTACCTCTCTGTAGACGTAGCACCTAAAGGCAGGACAAGAAGCAAGGGATGGAGGCTAATCCGGGTGAGAACCAACCTAGGAGAAATTTCCTGACAGTTAGAACAATTAATCAGTGGAACGGTTTGCCTCCTGAAGTTGTGGGTGCTCCAACACTGGAGGCTTTTAAGAATAGATGACAGCCACTTGTTTGAAATGTTATAGTTTCCTGCTTGAGCAGGAGGTTGGAGTAGAAGAACTCCAAGGTCCCTTCCAACTCGCTTATTCTGTTCTGCAGGTACTCAAACTAAACACATTGTTTTTCCGGGATTGTGCTGAAGCTGCGGAGGCCAGCTGCATAATCCTGGCGGGAAAGGGCAGCTTCTTTCAGAAGTTGCAGACAGGTACTATGCATGAGCGCCCTGTGTACTCTGGAGCACCTTTTTTACCTTTGAATCTGAAGTGTTGCATGGCACTACTAAGTAGTATATGAGGATCGTCATCTCTCTGCCCTGGAAGCATCTTATAACAGAAGCAGAAACTGCTTATGAATGGTGGACTCTGGCTGGAGATCTGCTTGCAGCAGAGTTTTAGTTCAGTGCCATTGTTTTGGAGCCATTCAGCAGTTCAGATTTTCTCCTTCTTCCCTTACTTTGAGCAGGAGGGCAAAATTCACATCCCCAGGGGACAAAAAATTGAGTTTACCACGTGGGAAATTCAAGCGTGGGATTGTCAGAAAATACGTCTCATACTGAAATGCAGTAGCAAGACCGTTTCCCCAAGTCATGAAGCATTGTGAGAACCTGGTCTGTTTCTCCTCCACACGCTGCATGTTCCCGACACGTCTGTTTTTGCAGTTGTGCTCCTCTGCTGCATCGCATTTAGTACTGCGAACAGGGCGTTTGGTTATGACAAAAGTGCTGCTTTCCGAGTGACAGCAAATGCTGCACTGGCCATTCTAGGTGTTATTATAATTGCCTTACTAATGCTGTTACCTAGAATCTTTAAGCTGTTCTATTGCTGTGGGCAAAATGAATGAAACCAGAATTTCATTCCTGGACCTCTAGAATGAATTAAGACACACATAAATATTTGCCAATTTAGGCAGTAAGTAACTGTTTTTGTTCTATCTTAGTAAATAAGCAATTCCTTCGCAGTCAACCCAATACATGAAAATCAAATCAGGGCTGCTCTGTTGCCTCAAGTGTAGTTAAGTTCATCATTTTTGTTAAGGTTATACTGGTAAAGCAATATACCATGGAAGAATCTAATATTCAGCCCAGGGTGAAGATTGGGTATGCCAGAGGATTAGTGTCAGGGTGCTTTAGAGAAGTGAAACTTGATATACAGGCTGGAGCCAGAGCTACAGAATCTCATTAAATTGCTGAATTGTTCATTACTGAGCACTCTCCCTTTAATAAAGTGCTCATTGACTTTGACAAATCCCCATCCTGTCTCTTAAAGGACAACAACAGGGTAAGAGGCATTGGTGAGCAAGGGGGCTACTGACTTAAATTTGGGTGGGGACAGTGATGGAAAAGCAGTAGAAAAGCTGGTGAATACTTCTCTCGTGTGTTAAATCGGTGAGGTGTTGGTAAAAGCCAGCTGCAGCCATGTTGTGTATGCACATACATGAACAGGAGGAACTCTGATTTAGTATTCCCCCCCAAGGCATCATCCACTAGTTCTGCTTCCAGTTAGCATCAACCACAAATTTAATGGTGTCTCTGCACGTTCCTTTTCCCAAGGGCAGGGCGCTTGGAGTGGATAGCAATATTGCCTAGGCATAAATAATTCCTACACTCTTGTCACTGAAATGATAACTCATATTCAGTATACAGGCTGAATAATTTAGAAGAAAAATATTTATCTTGAATACTGGTAAGGCCAGGCTATAAACAGATAGGATTGTGGCTAACATGGAGTTGTGGTCACATGATCCTTGTGTAGATAGTTTCATGGTTTATTTATTTATTTATTTATTTGTTTATTATTTGGATTTATATACCGCCCATTTCCCGAAGGACTCAGGGCGGTTTACAGGGCAATTAAAACAATACAATATACAAAGTTAAAATAGAATTAAATTAAATAGCCCTGAAAATTAAAACTAAAACCCCAAACCCTCAGTCCAGGCCGGCAAGCTCGAATAGCCAGGTTTTTAGGTCCCGGCGAAACGAGCAAAGGTTGGGGGCCATCCGGAGTTCCACAGGCAGCTGATTCCAAAGGGCAGGTGCGCCCACCGAGAATGCCCTCCCCCTGGGGGCCGCCAGCCGGCACTCCCTGACCGGTTCTTAGATTGCCAGGGAATGTCCCTTGTCTGTGAGGGCCAGTAAACAAGTGCTAATGCTGAAAAATTTGGTAATTGTTGAAATAACATTTTTTAAAAAACAAATTCTGGGTAGAATTTGAATGTAAGAAAATGTTACTATGCCAGCATTAGCATACTTGAATTCTTATACGCTAATGGTTTTGTTTCTGATGAGAACACAAATGCCTTGTTTTCAAAATCAGACATCAGTGGCATATCACCTTGCAGACTATGACCCAATAAAGGTCACATCTTTTTATAAAAGTATTTTAGGACTTGCTGTGTTTAACATCACAGTTAGAGAACACAGTGTAGAAAATTACAACATATATATATGTTTTCCTTTAAGTTAATTTTCAAAGTCTTGCTCAGGAAGTAAGATAACTTAAGAAGAAAAAGACAATCTTAAGAGCTATTGCAATTTCACAGCACTTAGATGGACTATAACAAGGATTGTCTGTTGCAAAAACCTCAGGACAGACAAGAACTGATGGGTATCAACTGTGCTCTAGATGTTTGGGAATTCTGGCTAATAAATTTCTGCAAGCCTAAAATATTATTAATATTGTTGTTTGGTTGCATAATTAGCCAGATGTTTAGCCTGGATTTGGGATTTTTATCTACCTATTGAATCCTTCTCAAGGACCTGGGATAAGCAGATGTTGTTGTTAAAGATACCATAGCAGGATGAAAGCTGTTCCAAGTAGAGCTGCCTTTTGCAATGTACTGATAATTTTGACAATGCCAATGGTATTCAAATGGTACTTCAGTTGGATTGCACCCAAGGTGCCTATTACTATTGGTAGTATCTTTGATTTCTTTTGCCCCAGTTGTTCTACTTCCTATCTGCAGTCTTTGTGTTTTGTTATTTTCTCCCTTTCTTTGTCTTCTCTTCTGCTGTCTCCAGATATTACAGCGTCCATTATCCATTATTATAATTTTTTGTCTTTCTTATCAACAGCTGTTAAATCTAGGGCATTATGTGGTGCAGACACAGACACAGAGACCCACTTCAATTGAAAAGTATGGCTTTATACGCAGGGCTTTTTTTGTCATAAAACGCTTAGAACGGAGTTCCGGCACCTTTTTTGGGTGGAACCTTGTAGGGTAGGCAAGGCGGGTTGTACGACATGTGTGAGTTCCGGCACCTTTTTCTTTTACAAAAAAAGCACTGTTTATACGATATTCACAGAGGTTGAGGTGGCAAAAAAATAGTTCCTCTTGTGGTTTCTTGCTTTGTAGCTTATGTGATGTGATTTTTTTAAAAAAAATTCTCACAATCTAATAGCCGTACTTCAGAGACCATCCTAGATGAGGAAAGTTTAGTTTGGGAGCAAGACATTTCTCTCTCCTCTGCTTCCTCCTTTCTCTGTTGGAAATATACTTTGTTAGAATAGGTTATGCGTTCACAGTTCTTGATTCTGTTGAATAGAAAATATTAGGAAGAGAGTGAAATAGAAGGAAGTAACAGCACAGCAAGCAAGTAACACTGAAAGACTGAAGCACAGAGGTTTGTAGGAAGACAAGAAGTCAAATCATGAAGACACTCTGTGTGGGTGTTCAGAATCGTGGGAGTTCTGGTCCAAAATACTTGAAAGACCTTAGATCACTTATTCCTTACTTTATTGAATATGTATTATTGTGTTGACATAAAACATTTTATCTTTTGGTTTAGACAGCTAATTTGAAGGACAGTACTCCAAGGAATGATGAGTTTGGAAATAGGAACTTAAAAGGACAAGATTTGAATTTGATTCAGATGTTAACTGTATGTTTGGCTATTTTGAATTTAGAATAGATCCAGATATGTCATAGTGTGAAATCCTTATTTTCAGAAAGTGTCTTTATTCTGCAATTCTGTGGTAGGTCTACATTCTTTGCTTCCACTTTTATTTTTAGATTGTAGAAAAACCATAAAAATGGAACAAATTGTTCAGTGTCTTCTGTCTGGTTGCACCAGAAACTGTTGGCCTGCATACATTCTTAATCTGTACTTTGATTGATTCTAGGTGATTAATTCTTGGTGTTTTTAAATTGAATGCAGAATTCCAGAGAATAGCTAGAAGAGATAAGAATGCCTTCTTAAATGAACAGTGCAAAGAAATAGAAGAAAACAATAGAATAGGGAGGACCAGAGATCTCTTCAAGAAAATTGGAGAGATGAAGGGAAAGTTTCATGCAAAAATGGGCATGATAAAGGACCAAAATGGCAGGGGCCTAACAGAGGCAGAAGGGATTAAGAAGAGGTGGCAAAATTACACAGAAGAACTATACAAGAACGAGCTTAACATCCCAGATAACCACGATAAGGTGGTCACTGACCTCGAGCCAGACATCCTAGAATGTGAAGTGAAATGGGCCTTAGGAAAGCTGAGCAACAACAAAGCAAGTGGAGGTGATAGTATTCCAGCTGAGCTATTCAAAATCTTAAAAGACGATGCAGTAAAAGTGTTATACTCAATTTGCCAGCAAATTTGGAAAACTCAACAGTGGCCACAGGATTGGAAAAGATCAGTTTACATTCCAATTCCAAAGAAAGGCAGTGCCAAAGAATGTTCAAACTATCACACCATTGCACTCATTTCACATGCTAGTAAAGTTATGCTTAAAATCCTACAAGCTAGACTCCAGCAGTATGTGGATCAAGAACTACCAGAAGTACAGGCAGGATTTCGAAGAGGCAGAGGAACTAGAGATCAAATTGCCAACATACGCTGGATCATGGAAAAAGCTAGGGAATTCCAGAAAAACATCTACTTTTGCTTCATTGACTATGCTAAAGCATTTGATTGTGTGGATCACAATAAACTGTGGCACGTTCTTAAAGAGATGGGAGTACCAGACCATCTTATTTGTCTCTTGAGAAATCTATATGCGTGTCAAGAAACAACAGTGAGAATGACACGGAACCACTGACTGGTTCAAAATTGGGAAAGGAGTCCGGCAAGGCTGTATACTGTCACCCTGCCTGTTTAATTTATATGCAGAACACTTCATGAGAAAGGCAGGGCTAGATGAATCAAAAGTTGGAATTAAGGTTGCCGGGAGAAATATCAACAACCTAAGATATGCAGATGATACCCCTGTAATGGCAGAAAGTGAAGAAGAACTAAAGAGCCTCTTGTTGCAAGTGAAGAAGGAGAGTGCAAAAGTTGGGTTGAAACTGAACATTAAGAAAACCAAGATCATGGCATCTGGCCCTCTCAATTCCTGGCAAATAGATGGGGAAGAAATGGAGGTAGTGACAGATTTTATTTTCCTGGGCTCCAAGATTACTGCAGATGGGGACTGTAGCCAAGAAATTAAAAGACGCTTGCTCCTGGGGAGGAAAGCCATGGCAACCCTAGACAGCACACTAAAAAGCAGAGACATCACCCTGCCAACAAAAGTGCATATAGTCAAGGCTATGGTCTTCCCAGTTGCAATGTATGGCAGTGAAAGTTGGACCATAAGAAAGGTGGAGCGCCAAAGAATTGAAGCCTTTGAACTATGGTGCTGGAGAAGACTCCTGCGAGTCCCTTGGACTGCAAGGCTATCAAACCGGTCAGTCTTAGAGGAGATCAACCCTAACTGCTCCTTAGAAGGCCAGAACCTGAAGTTGAAACTCAAATACTTTGGCCACCTTATGAGAAGGAAGGACTCACCGGAGAAGAGCCTAATGCTGGGAAAGGTTGAGGGCAAGAGAAGAAGGGGACGACAGAGAAGGAGGTGGCTGGATGGAGTCACTGAAGGAGTAGGTGTGAGCCTAAATGAACTCCAGAGGATGGTAGAGGACAGTAAAGCCTGGAGGAACGTTGTCCATGGGGTCGCGATGGATCAGACACGACTTTGCAACTAAGAACAACAAAGGTGATTCTGACATAATAAATTACAGTATGTTCTGCTGATTTTAGATAGTAATCCTATAATCTTAAACATACAGATAGTAGTTAACAATATTAGCACAATGGCTACATTTGAATATGTCTTCTAAAGCAGAGATCCCCAACCTTTTGGGCACCAGGGTCCGGTTCTGTGGAGAAAGGTTTTTTTGCAGAAAGGAGAGTGTGTGGTTTTGTGTGCTGCCTGCATCCCATGGATTGGACTTTGCTTGTTTGTGTAGACCGGTTGCTGGCATGGCGTGGCCCAGTACCGGTCTACGGACCAGGGGTTGGGCTTCCCTATTCTAGAGGTCTCCCTGTTCGTTTTCTACAGCACTGAAGGAAAAAATAGAGTAGCTCAGCTTCAATGTAAGATATTCAAGGTATTTTTAAAAAGTCTTTAATATCATTAGGATTTAGTTGCATCTAACCTCTCAAGGCACCACTTCTTGAAACCTCTTAAAACTGGTAGAACTTAATGTTTTGTCTCGTGGATTTGGGAGCATGCATACAGTTTATGCAATCCCCTTTATCCTTTTTCACAGATAAAATTGTTTTATATCTTTTATAATGATTTTTAAAAAATTATTTCACCAGTGTTTTCCTACTTAAATTGACATGATAGGATATTCTTTCCAGGTTCTTCATAAATTTATTTTTGAACACATACACCCTTATAACCAAGTGATAGTTAAAAGAAAATCTGCCCCCCCTTTTGATTTTTATTGTCTGTTTTATAGATCAAGCAAGCATTGCTGAAATGCAGTTTTGCTTCATTTAGATAACTACCATATTTAAATGGTCATTGCCAGGATTCAGAAATGTCCCTACTTTGGTGTGCTTCCTCTATCCTGCAAGTTTGAATATCAGAGTGTAACTAACATATGTTGTGTGGTTTTATACTTTGGTCTGGTGTTCTGAATGTACATACATGTAAATAAAAATTCATTAAAATCAAAGGGCTTGATTTCAAAAGGAATATTTTTTAGAATTTGAGGTGGAGTGTTTTTTTTTAAAAAAAATTAGGTGCTTCAAAAGGACAGTGGCTTAATTTAGCTCTTGATCAGATTGTCTCTTTTTCATCTCATGTTGAGAGTCCCCCCCCCCTGCATTCTGGATGGGGTGATTGGTTCAAGATCAATCCTAGCAAAATCAATCAAGTAGCTGTGGTTGCGGGGAACCATCTGGAATCAGGAAGTTTCCATTTTTGGCTCTAAATGAGACTGCACTGATCCAGGCAGACCTAATGCATAATTTTGAAGTCCCCCCCCTACTTCCTGAAGAACAGGTGGCATTTGGGGGTTCAGAGAACCTTTGTACAAATCTATCTTTAACACCAGTTGCATCCATTGCAGTGTCACTCATGCCTTAGTCACCTCTCATCTCTATTACCTGAAAATGTTCAACCTGGAGCTGCCCTTCAACTACTTACATGGTCTAGATTAGAATGCAGCAACCTGAGCAGTTACAGTGATACTCATCAAATTTGCAGACGACACCAAGCTGGCAGGAATAGCCGATACTCCAGAAGATAGGCTTAAAATACAGGAGGATCTAGACAGACTCGAACACTGGGCGCTATCTAACAAAATGAAATTCAATGGTGAAAAAAGTAAGGTTCTACATTTAGGCAGGAAAAATCAAATGAACAGGTATAGCATAGGTGGTACCTTGCTCAATAGTAATAACTGTGAGAGGGATCGCGGAGTCCTAGTGGACAATCACTTCAATATGAGCCAGCAGTGTGCTGCAGCTGCCAAAAAAGCCAACACAGTGCTAGGCTGCATTAACAGAGGGATAGAATCAAGATCAAGTGAAGTACTAATACCACTTTACAGTGCTTTGGTAAGGCCACACTTGGAATACTGCGTCCAGTTTTGGTCACCACAGTGTAAAAAAGATGTTGAGACTCTAGAAAGGGTACAGAGAAGAGCAACAAAGATGATTGGGGGACTGGAGGCTAAAACATATAGGGAATGTGTAATGTATTGATGTAACATTAAAGTGTAAAGTTAATAGTTCATGTTAATCTTGTGAGGTAAATAACCATGACAGGAATACACGCAGCAGCTTTTGACAGCTATCAAAAGCTGCCGCTAGCGAATGCGCAAGTGCGACAGCTGACAGCTCTCAGCTGTCAGCTCAGCCACCTAATACGCAAGCGCAGCTGCCACGAGGAGTCCGAGCTGTCAAAGACCCGACGCAGCCAATTGGGACAGCAGTTCAGGCGGGAGGAGAACGAACTGCTGATTGGTCTAGCCAGCTGGTGGCTAGCTATAAAAGGGCAGGAACGGAGCAGATGATTGTCCGGTACCTCAGTAAACAGTTGACTTAAGCCTGCTGTCTCCGAGTGGTCCCTGAGTGAGTCACTTCAGAATGGTTGCTGGAATTGGGTATGTGTAGTTTAATGAAGAGAAGGGTGAGGGGTGACATGATAGCAGTGTTCCAATATCTCAGGGGCTGCCACAAAGAAGAGGGAGTCAAGCTATTCTCCAAAGCACCTGAAAGCAGGACAAGAAGCAATGGATGGAAACTAGTCAAGGAGAGAAGCAACCTAGAACTAAGGAGAAACTTCCTGACAGTTAGAACAATTAACCAGTGGAACAACCTGCCTCCAGAAGTGGTGATTGCTCCAACACTGGAAGTTTTTAAGAAGAGACTGGATAGCCATTTGCCTGAAATGGTATAGGGTTTCCTGCCTGAGCAGGGGGTTGGACTAGATGACCTCCAAGGTCCCTTCCATCATCATCATCATTATTATTATTACTATTACTATTATTATTATTATTATTATTATTATTATTATTATTATTATTATTATTATTATTATTATTATTATTATTATTAGCTTTAGTGTTCCCATGAAACCCCACTCTTTTGCAGAGGGTATTGGTTACTCCTGACCTTCCAGGTGCAATACAACGTGCTGCTTATTTGTGAGATCACTTGTCTCCGATTATTTCTGCCCATCTGATAAGATCTGACAAGATGGGCATGATCCAGATTTCTGCTGTGAAAGAGTGCCATCTGAATGAATAAATGAATTTCAGATATTCTGGCTAAACTTTAAAATTAGCCCAGGGATGAGATACTAAGCTTTTAACTTTGTAGAGTCTCATTCAAAGCATTTTATTTTGGACTGTAATGCAATCTGTTGTAAGAACCTTAGAACATAGGAACATATTTTTCTACCAAAAGGAATATTTTATTATAGCCTTGTGATAATCATCTTGTGTGTTGAAATTTTAAGGAAAACAGATTCCCCCAATTGGCTATTGCAGCTGTATGATTAGAAAATTAAAGCAATGTCATTGTAGCTGCATAATCTCCTCTGATGCTGAGCTTTAGTCCTTGACTGGGCAATTCATAAAGTGCCGTATTATTTTCTGTCAGCTCTTTGATGATGTTTTTGTTCTGATTAGAGAAGGAAAAATAATTCTTATTTGTAGTGTTCTGTCTCCTTTCCTTTCTGCAAAAATTTGAGCCCATTTCATTTTTTTAACCTCACAACAAGCTTATGAGATAAGCCTGAGAAATAAGTGTACTTGGTGGTTTTAAATGGACTGATCTCCATCTTTGAATGCAATTTGTCTTTTGTTGATTTCTCCAACCACACAAATTTTGTCTCCTTTGTTCACTTGAAAAGTAGCCTCCCGAGGAGGAGATGGACAGACTGTCAGACTGGCAAGAGTTCTGAGACTCCTGACGTTATTTCTTTCCAAACTTCTATTGCTTTGGAAAGAATAGGAAGGAGTCAGGGGATATACAAGTAAAGTACAATAAAAAGTTGCTGTTTCGCCAAACAGCATTGGTTGCTTTCCCTTCACTTTTAGCTTGGAGAGGTGAAGAGCGCCACAGAAAGCTTTTAAATATAGAACACAAGTCAGACTTGGAACAAAATTGTTCGTGGTATTATAGCTTCATTGTATTATGCTGTCTTTCCCATAACACTACAGCTAGTGTTCACTGCAAGAATTTCAAACAGTTGGTACATGGAATACAATGCAAAGCAGGTCAGTAATACTGCTGAAGGATGATCTTCTGCTCTTCAGCTATATACAGCTGCTTATTGCTACTGCTGTTTCTGCTGTAAGTCAGTGATCTGTTAAGCATCTTTGATCATGGGATTTTTTTTTACATGCTACACAATGATTTCCTCTAGACACAATCAAATCAAAGTTAAGCATCTTTAAGTCCCATTGATTTCAGTGGGAAAGAGTGAATTGCACACTTAATGGCTTCCCATGGAAACTAATGGGACTCAAGCATATTTAAATTAGACTGGATCATGCCCACTCAACATTGCTACATTTACATATCTTCCAGTAGTTAATAAGCCTGGAGGCACACTAATATTGCTGTAGCTACAATTAAGGGTAGGTGCATGTAAAAGGACACGGAAATAAATTCAGTTTGCCGGGTAGGTACAAAATGGAAGTAAATTTATAAAATATGAGGCTCTTTGAATTAGCTTCACCCTTCTTTCTCTGCTTTGCCTTTCTTCAGATACAAATTAATCTCCTCTGCTAAGCCTCTTGTTTTGCTGCAGTGTCCTGAATGCTGATGTACTGTGGGGATATACGATTGGCTAGATGTATGTGATGCAGCTCAGGAACATAAAGGTGTCTTGCGGTTTTCCACTTAAAACACCTACTTGGCTCAGTGATAAAATGAGGTTGCCTTTGGCCCTTTTATTTTAATTGTTACTAGAATCTTGAGAAACAATGTGGTAGAATTATGCAAAGCTAGCTGAGAGAGTTTAGGAGCTGGAGTATGGGGTTAGCTACTCTACTCTACAATGCCTGGAATATTCCCTTCTCCTTTCCTCATAATTAAGAGCATCACTTAGTCTGTTGGCTTTAATTCATAACAGATTAAGAATGTAGTTCTGAAATCAGCAGCCCCAATAAAAATATGGGTATGTTTGTCTCTGTGCGTGTGTATTCCAGAAATGTTCTCGGCTTTGATTATTTTTTCCCCCCGAGAAGAGAAAAAAACATCATAAATGTATCACTTTAACACTGAGAATGGCAATACATTTATTGTTGGAAGAAAATGTTTTGCAGCACTCTTTGCACATTCATTCTGGTTGCTATTGCTCCCTTTCCATTTTCCAAACTTTCCTGACATTGTGAAAACTGTTGTCTGAAATAAACTGCCTGGTTAATCAAACATCACGGCAAGGTGAGGTCACTGGAAGTCAGTTATCTTGTGACTGGGTTTTGCTGAAATTATGCTGAAGGCGCACTTAACGCCTGCACTTGGAGCAAGGGGAGGAGGCAGAATCCTACCTGTGTTTTTATAACTCTGCACTGTCAGAACTCATAATAAGTCAAATATTCTTTCTGAGGTACTCGAGGAGGAGGGGAGGGTGGGGGGAAAACCTGTAAATTTAAGAGTAATTTCAGATTGTAAATGAAAAAGAGAGGCACGGCTGTTCATTTGCACCAATCATGCCTTCCTTTCATCTGCTCTGATTAGGCCTGGTGCGGTTTCATCAGACTACTCCATCACGGAGCTGTCACTCCAGCCGTCTGTTGATTGAAAACAATCAGGGCTCTGATGGCACAATTATTCTGACCCTTTAACTAGAGGCTGCTGTGATAATGAAAGGTTGATTATGATAGTTTGTGCCTCTTTCAGTTTGCCAAGAAGGTTAATTTGGGCATCAGACGGATGTTTAATGGGCGCTTGCTGGCTACACTGAGGTAAATGAGAACGTGCAGCCTTCGATATTGCATGGATATAGTTTGGCTGCCAATCATTGTCATTTTGAGTTTGTGCCTTGCACTCTGGAAATCACTTTTTTTTTCTTTGGGATTTAATTTATTCTGTGCCCTGAGGAAGTTCTTTCACTCCCTGACCTTCACTGTGGCTTCCTCTGCTCTTAATTTTTTTTTTATTTCCTTGCTTCCCTTCTTGGGCTCCGTAGATTATATTTAAAGCCACAGCAGATCTAGTGGAACCCTGCTTCCCTCCTCCTCTTTTTAATCCCCCCCCTTCCATGGTTGTTTATCATCTGTGTCTGGCACAGTCTTATTTTGCTTTTTGTTTCATGCTGTAGAATAAGAATGTCAAAAATTATTGTGGAAGGTATTTTGCTTTAAATAATAGTATGCTTCCCGGAATATTGCCAGGGATCTTTGTGAGGTGGTAGACTTGTATCTGTAATATAAAAACAGGGACAGCAGTAGAAAAAAAAATGAAAAGTTTTCACACAATTGCTCCTGCGAGCCACATGGTTTTTTCCCCCCCCCTCTGTAGTGGTGAAACTCGGGTGTGGGTGAGAGGAAGAGAGAGAGAGAAATTCTGCCCATCTGATCCTATATCACATTCAGAGAGGCGAATAAGTAGTTATTAAGAATGAAATCAGGCAAAAAAAAAATAAAGACCTTGCTCTTTGAGGAAAAAAGCCTCTATTAAAGCGTGCTCTTTTGTTTTCATCAGGTAGGTCTTCACCAGAGAGAGCTTCAGGTGTAGAAAATGGGAAACTGAAAGACTCGTTTCTATTAGTGGTGCTCCTCTGTAAAACGGTTTGGAGGCTTCGGCTGGTTCCAGATGCCACCACCTAGTCTTTGAAGGGTTGGTTATTCTGCATAGAGTTTCAGCTCTCTTGCTAGTACTGTGGCTTGCCTCCAAACCCCTTGATACAGCACTTCATTCCCATTGGAATCAGTGGAACAAATCCCAGTGGATTTTTCCCCATTGGTTTCAGTGGGGTATGTCAAGTTCAAATATTATCCAGTGCTTTCTTCTTATACAACCGTATTTATCATAGCTATACGGCACTATCAATGTCCAGCAAAAGCATGTATATGCCAGAAAACAAATCCTGAGCGTGCTTCATTCTACTACCTGTGATTGCTAGTGCTCAAATAATTTATTGCATCTAATTCATCGTCGTCGTGTTCATTTTGATCTTTTTTAACATGCTTTGTACAGTATACCTCAGTGGTGTACCTGTCATTCAGGAGTTAGAAAGTTACCTATATGCATTAACAATGACTCCAGCCTAAAAATAAGGGAATGTAAAATCATCAAGAATGAACAAGGGTCTTAAATATAGTATGGCCAATGGAACATAGAATAATAGAGTTGGAAGGCACCTTGGAAGTCTTCTAGTCCAACCCGCTGCTCGAGCAGGAGACCCCTCAGTAGATAGGTACATATCTCAGTAACGATGTGGTTCTTGACATTTTTTTATCTTGCTTTCCCAAGCTTTTTGTGCTGTTCAAGGAAATTGTAACTATAATCCCCAAAACATCCAGTGACCATGAATAATGTGTACACCTCCCAGAGAAGCTTTCTTCAATCTGGTGGCATGCAAAAACGTTGAGATAATAACTCCCATAAAGCTCAGTGAACGTCAACACTGGACACTATTGAATGTATGGGAACTTTAGAGACAAGGTGTTCAAACACAGACCCAAATTAGAGAAGGCTGCTCTGGTCGATTGATTACCAATATAAGGTACATTAGTCATTATGGGGGACGCGGTGGCTCAGTGGGTTAAGACGCTGAGCTTGTTGTTCAGAAGGTCGGCAGTTTGGCAGGTTGAATCCTGAGTGCCGCATAACAGAGTGAGCGCCTGTTACTCGTCCCAGCTTCTGCCAACCTAGCAGTTCGAAAGCACATAAAAATGCAAGTAGAAAAATAGCGACCACTCCGGTGGGAAGGTAACAGCGTTCCGTGCGCCTTTGGCGTCTAGTCATGCCGGCCACATGACCACGGAGATGTCCTCGGACAAGCGCTGGCTCTTTGGCTTTGAAACGGAGATGAGCACCGGCCCCTGGAGTCGGAAACGACTAGCACGCATGTGCGGGGGAACCTTTACCTTTACCTTTAGTCATTATGGAAAAACTCCCATGTTGCCATGTGTTGTTTCTTCTTGTTTATGCAGGGCACCCATTATCTGAATGTTTTCTAAGACAAGACGGCCCTGTTATCATACATTAATTCTACACAGAGTCATCGTTATTTTAGGGGAGATGAAGGGATGTTTTTATATATGCAGCAAGATTAAATTTGGGAGTATAATTTTTTGTTGATAAGTTGAATAATTCAAATATGTATTTCTCACACTGAATTGTGAATAATGTAGATAAGATCATTTTTTAAAATGTTTTTCCTCCCTTCTAGCTAGCTTTGAGATGGCTGGAACACAACTGCCGATATCAGTACATGGATGAACTTCTACAGTACGTTCGATTTGGGCTTATGGATGTGGATACACTGCATACGGTTGCCCTCTCACACCCTCTTGTCCAGACTAGTGAAACTGCAACAGCACTGATCAATGAGGCTTTGATCTATCATCAAAGTATCTATGCACAGCCAATATGGCAGACCAGAAGGACAAAACCTCGCTTCCAGTCAGACACTCTTTACATCATTGGTGGGAAAAAACGGGAAATATGCAGAGTTAAAGAGCTACGATACTTCAATCCTGCGGACCAAGAAAATGTTCACATTGCGGGGATTGCAAACTGGAGTGAGCTGGCTCCCATGCCAGTAGGAAGAAGCCACCACTGCGTGGCTGTAATGGGAGATTTCCTCTTTGTAGCAGGTGGTGAAGTTGAACAAGCTACTGGCCGCACATGTGCAGTACGGACTGCTTGTAGATATGATCCCCGTAATAATTCCTGGGCAGAAATAGCTCCAATGAAGAATTGCAGGGAGCATTTTGTACTTGGGACTGTGGATGAATTTCTCTATGCTGTGGGAGGCAGAAATGAGCTACGTCAAGTTTTGCCGACTGTTGAACGATACTGTCCCAAGAAGAACAAATGGACTTTTGTTCTGTCCTTTGATAGGTCCCTTTCCTGTCACGCAGGATGTGTTGTGGATGGTCTTCTTTGGATATCAGGTAGAAAATGTTTCACCCGCAACTTTGAAGATTAAAAGCATGACAAAACATGTTTGTATCAGTGGCATTAGTTTGGGGCCACATGCCTTGGAAAGGTTTCCTTTTGTTTGCTGGAAATTGAGTTTTAAGACAAGGGACAAGTGGTATAATATTTCTGAGCTACAGATACTCAGCAATAGGTATTCAGCACAAAGCAGAGGAGTTGTACAGCCAGAGAATTGCATACAGGGATAATGAAAGTGCAGTGGCTGCTGAACAAAGAAATTACAATTTAAATAGAAGTGTCCCCAGCAATTTATTTTAAACATTTTTGTATTGGCCCATTAAGAGGAAGATGTATGTATCCTTATCTCTTGATGCCAATAAACACACTGATTCTTTTTCACAAAATTGTTGGATTTAGTACACCTATACTACCAAGTAGTTGAAGTAACATTTTTAAGGCATGACCCTAAAGCAAATATAGTTGCCTGTCAGTGTTCTTCCAGAGGTACAGAATTGGTCATCATGGCTTATTTGCAAATAATAATAATAATAATAATAATAATAATAATAATAATAATAATAATAATAATAATTTATTAATTATTATTTAATAAAAATTCACCATTAGTCAATTGCAAAAGGCAGCCTTACTAGGAACTGCTTCCATCCTGCGACAATATCTATAATACTATCAAACATCCACATCTGCCTATCCCAGGTCCTTGGTAAGGACTCGATAGGTAGACAAAAATGCCAAATCCAGTCTGAACATCTGGCTGACTGTGCGATGATTAATAATAATAATAATAATAATAATATAATAATAATAATAATAATATAATAATAATAATAATAATAATAATAATAATAATAATAATAATAATAATAATAATAATAAATTTGTAAGCCACCTCATTGTGAACAGCTCAAAAGAACAATTGCATTTGCTACCATTTAAAAATGGTAAAATGAGAATAAGATAATGAAAATGAACTAAATATAAGGGACAAGAGGAATAAGTGTCCTATTTTCAAAAAGGAAGATTGAATAGAAACAGAATGGACAGAACCCTTGTAATCCATAAAAAATAGCTGCTCAAAATGATTTAAATTAGAATTCCTGTGAATGTTTGAAGAACGTCCCTCCTCTCTTACCCTCAAAGAATATTGAAGCCGTCTTGTGTAATGGTGGTGATGATTAAATATACAGTTTGTTCCTCATCAGAGAATAGCAGAGGTTGTAAACTACACAAACACAGAACATGCCCCTCCCTTTTTATAGTGTAGTATGGCAACAGGAGTATGCCAGCATTGCTCTCAGCAGTGATGCACGTTGTGAGTATAAATTTTGACCTAGATTTCTCCCAAAGAATACTCAAAGAGAGGAAAGCATCTATGTTGGTCAAATTTTAAAAAGGGCAACAAGGTCTTCCATTTACCTAAAGAAAAAGTCAGATTGCAGGCAAGACCAGGAGCAGTATGATTAAATGATTTTTTTTAAAAAAAAAATTGCTGGTAAGCAAGAGTATTTCTTATGGAGAGGGGGTTGAGAGGGATTGAATTTGAGCAGAATTGGCTCAATTAAAATACTGCCAAGCTAGTTCATTTTAAGATAATTCAAATTGAAAAATTTCCTAAGCACCCCAAGGCTCGCTCCTACAGCATTGATAAGTCACTTTATGCCATTGTATACGATACCAAAGGCCTCTTTCAAAGAGCAATCACCAGAGGGCATTTTGGTCAATCATTTCTTGATGGTATATTTAGAAGACCTGGTGAGCCCGTGTAGTCTAAGCACATAACCGACCCATCAATCCTCCTGGCATACAAATGGCCTGCAATATAGTTATGTATACCATGGTACAAGCCAGGCCTTTTTGATCCAATATTGCTTGTTTTCCTTAGCTTTTCTTTCCCGCACTTACATAATATTTACCCCCCACCCCCATCCCCAGTTGTCGGAGGCAGCAGCAAGAGGAAGGGCTGCTGCTTTCTGCTTGTGGGGAATCTGCTTAGCTGTCATAAAGCATGTTGGGTAACCAGATGCTTGAGAAAGCCCACAAGTGTTCTTTATTTCCTCCAGCTATGGCCTCCCTGCAATAAGCATTCAGCAGTAGGCTTTAAACTGTGTGACTTTCCATGCCCTGCTAATGTGTATTTATTCTCATTGTTTTTATTGGCTTGGAGCATTGGGGATATGAGCAGAGGCACATACCGATGCTTCATTTGTCTTAAGACACATATTGATCAAATGTATCTACTGCTCATCAGAGAACTTCAGAACAGACAAGAGTTCTGCATTTTGTTTTATATGCGTCGCTCGTTAAATGCTCCCAAGACATTCCTATTTGTGTTTATTATCTGGCTATATGTTTTATAGATGGTTGGTTGGTTGGTTGGTTTGGTTTTTTAATGGATCTTAAAACCTTGTTAAAAAGGTAAAGGTAAAGGTTCCCCCACACATGCGTGCTAGTCGTTTCCGACTCTAGGGGCCGGTGCTCATCTCCGTTTCAAAGCCGAAGAGACAGCGCTTGGCCGAGGACGTCATGTGGCCAGCATGACTAGACACCAAAGGCGCACGGAACGCTGTTACCTTCCCACTGTAGTGGTCCCTATTTTTCTACTTGCATTTTTACGTGCTTTCGAACTGCTAGGTTGGCAGAAGCTGGGATGAGTAACAGGCGCTCACTCTGTTACGTGGCACTTGGGATTCGACCCGCCAAACTGCCAACCTTGTGATCGAAAAGCTCAGCGTCCTAACCCACTGAGCCACCTTAAAACCTTGTTACCTCCTAGAATTCCTTGACAAGAATAAGCCAGAAAACTATCACATGTCTGCTCCACAATATCACTTCCCCTTTCTACCATTCTCTTTCAATAATCCACTGTCTATGGTTTTGGCATTATTTTTGTGGAGGTCTCTTAAAGTAGAAGGGAAACTTTTAACTCTTCAGATTTCCTTTTTTTAATTGAATACTGTCTAATTAAATAGCTACTATGATATAATGGAAAAGATGTTAGACTAGAGCAGGGCTAGGCAACCTTGGCTCTTTTATGACTCGTGGACTTGAACTCCCAGAATTCCTGAGCCAGCTGGCTCAGGAATTCTAGGAGTTGAAGCCCATGAGTCATAAAAGAGCCAAGGTTGCCTAGCCCTGGACTAGAGTAAGGGAGACACACAACCTTAGCCATGAAAACACACTGGGTGAATGTGGGACAGTCACTTTTTTTCATCCCTACCTCAAGGATTGTGTCCTAGGGAACATAGGAGGTGGAAGGACTGCAGATGCCTTTGTGAACTCTTGAATAACAGGTGGAATTTGTGTGTAATAAATAAATCCAATACAAATATCTCCCTTTACGAATAGTGAAGAATAAAAAAACAGTGTCAGCACTGAACCTTCCTTTTTTAATATACTTGGTTAAATTTCTATAAAAATAAAACACATTAGAAGGAAAAAGATGGGGGAAGGGAAGGTGCAAAGGAATAAAAGAAAAACAAAAATAAAGGAAAGCTTCCAACTTTCTTTATCACTGTTACAAATATAACCTTCAATAACTTTTTGATCTAAAATTCAATAATCACCAATATTTTCTATAATGACAGACATTTCTAATTATCAGTTCCCAAAACTCCCTCTTTATGACCCTATATCAAATCCTAATATGTAATATATTTTTTGGTTTCCAGCAAAAAAAAATCCCTTTACCAACTAGAAGCAAAGTTAGACAAAATCTTTTCCTTAATCAAAGTAGCTAATTTCACCATCTCAATCAGGTTCATTAACTTCACCATCCATTCTTCCATTGTGGGAGTCTGTAAGTCTTTTCATCTGTGGGCTTTACAAAAGTCTCACTCCAGTTATAATCTGTAGAAACAAAGTCCCATTTTTCCCCTCTAAACTGCTTACCTTTCAAACATAAATCTCTGGTTTCAACTGTACCTTTTTTAAAAAAAATTCTCTGAATTAAGTATGTATTTGATCCAGATAACTCTTAGCCTCCTTATATGATCACCAAAGGTGATAAAAGGTGCCTTCAGAATGATTATATTTCTGACTTATGTTTGACACACCATTTTTATATATATTTGACAATTTAAGGTGTTAAATACCAACGATATACCATATAGAAATTCTCTTTCAAATTATACAGTAGTTCAAAGTGAATTTCAATAGCAATAGCACTTAGACTTATATACTGCTTCACAGTGCCTTACAGCCCTCTCTAAGCACTTTACAGAGCCAGCATATTGCTCCCAACAATTTGGGTCCTCATTTTACCGACCTTGGAAAGGAATGGAAGGCTGAGTCAATCTTGAGCTGGTCAGGATCAAACTGCCAAACTGTTGGCAGCCGGCAGTCAGCAGAATTAGTCTGCAATACTGCATTCTAACCACTACGCCACTACGGCTCAGTCCATATACCACATGTTTTCCCATTGATCTAGTATTATGACATATCCATTTTTTTTGTTCTGCTTAATCAGTCTTTAATATATTCATCTTGTATATTTATTTTCCATTATCAATAAACGTTTATACATCCTAGCAACTATGTGCTCATTATTAGTACTCAAATCTAGTTCAAATTCAGTTTTCTTATTTGTAAACCAAAATTATACTTATCCAAGTTAAATCTTTCTAATCATTGGACATAAAAAAAAACATTGACATGTAAAATCCTCCCTTTCAGCACTGAATCTTTGTGATCCTTTAACCTAAACCCTTCTTACCATCCTGGCTATCATAGTTGCAAGCAGATACTTGTGGCAGAGTGAAATATCTAGGGAGCAATAGCTTGCCAAACAGGTTCTAGGTTACCAAGTATCTGATTTATGCCATAGAGATTTTTTTAATGAAATCTAGATATGTAGAACCAACACATAGCGCTTCGCAGCTATCCAATTCTGCTTTGTATGATTGCTTATTTCTGGGGCAAGGCTGACCTCTTTATTCCCACATGGAATCTCCTACTTTGTCAATATTCTTACAAAAAAGGAGAAATGGGAACCTTTATCATGTGAAAGGGATCATGGGGGGGGGGGTTTCAATGATTTTCTGAAACTGAAAGAAGACATAGCGGGTCTCCCAAGAAGGTTAAATTCTTGAATATTAAAGAAATTTGCTGATAGTTTGACTGAATCTAGCTATCTTTGACCTTCACAAACCACTAAAAATGAGAGCCTAGAGAGCTGTAGAATAATCAGTTTAACATCAGTTAGGAAGAGTCCAGAATAGATTGTTTTCTAAATGTTTAGAGATTGTTTTTCAATGTAGTACTTAATTGAAGTCAGCATGTATTTGTCAGAATTTTTTTTTCATTTTTTGATTGGGCCACTTCCTTGGAGATTATAGCCATTTGAAGCATATAATATATATAAAGGTGAAGGTAAAGGTTCCACCACACATGCGTGCTAGTTGTTTCCGACTCTAGGGGCCGGTGCTCATCTCCGTTTCAAAGCCGAAGAGCCAGCGCTTGTCCGAGGACATCTCCGTGGTCATGTGGCTGGCATGACTAGACGCCAAAGGCGCACGGAACACTGTTACCTTCCCACCGTAGTGGTCCCTATTTTTCTACTTGCATTTTTACGTGCTTTCGAACTGCTAGGTTGGCAGAAGGTGGGACGAGTGACAGGTGCTCACTCTGTTACGAGGCACTCGGGATTCGACCTGCCAAACTGCTGATCTTCTGATCGACAAGCTCAGCGTCCTAACCCACTGAGCCACCGCGTCCCTATAATATATATACTCTAACTCATCAATATTTTTTCATCAAACTTCAGGAAAGTGTTGAATGTACTATATGGTCCTCTTCAACTTTGTTCTTAATAATTTGGATGAAGTGGTAGGACCAACGCTTACCTTATTTGGACTGGACAGCTAATATGCTGTATTAGATGTATAAATCAGGGTTGCCCAAGATCTTTTTGCTATCCTCAGAGCCACTTTAGCTTTGTTGTTGTTGTTAGCTGCGAAGTCATGTCCGGCCCATCGTGACCCCATGGACAACGTTCCTCCAGGCCTTCCTGTCCTCTACCTTCTTCTGGAGTCCATTTAAGCTCACGCCTACTGCTTCAGTGACTCCATCCAGCCAGCTCATTCTCTGTCGTCCCCTTCTTCTCTTGCCCTCAACCTTTCCCAGCATTAGACTCTTCTCCAGTGAGTCCTTCTTTCTCATTAGGTGGCCAAAGTATTTGAGTTTTAGCTTCAGGATCTGGCCTTCTAAAGAGCAGTCAGGGCTGATCTCCTCTAGGACTGACCGGTTTGATCGCCTTGCAGTCCAAGGGACTCGCAGGAATCTTCTCCAGCACCACAGTTCAAAGGCCTCAATTCTTTGGCGCTCAGCCTTTTTTATGGTCCAACTTTCACAGCCATACATTGCAGCTGGGAAGATCATAGCCTTGACTATACACACTTTTGTTGACAGGGTGATGTCTCTGCTTTTTAGTGTGCTGTCTAGATTTGCCATGGCTTTCCTCCCCAGGAGCAAGCGTCTTTTAATTTCTTGGCTACAGTCCCCACCTGCAGTGATCTTGGAGCCCAGGAAAATAAAATCTGTCACTACCTCCATTTCTTCCCCATCTATTTACCAGGAATTGAGAGGGCCGGATGCCATGATCTTGGTTTTCTTAATGTTCAGTTTCAACCCAACTTTTGCACTCCACTTTAGGTTAGGTAGAGCCAAAGCCTTGAGTTCCTTTTTTAATTTCTTATGAAGCTTAAAAGAGTGAAATGGGCAACAAACCATGAAGTAAGGCATCCATTTAAATCCATAACCTCACCTTCCCATAATTAATGCTCATTGTTAGATTTATATCTGGCTCTTCCTGAAGGATTCATAGCAACCTATATAGAGATCTCCATTTTTCCCCCAATAACCACCTAAGTAGATTGGCCTTGAAGAGATTGAACCAAAAGCTAAGGACAATCCATGTCTCTCCAGCTTACATTTTGTGATGATACCTTAAACATCAACAAACAACATCTGCCTATCCCAGGTCCTTGGGAAGGACTCGATAGGTGGATGAAAATGCCACATCCAGTCTAAACATCTGACTGGCTGTGAACCAACTGTATTAATAATGCTACTCTTAGTTAAGAAGAAAGTTGCTGCCTTTTGTAGAAGATACAAAGTACAATTATATTTTGATACCTTTTTCTGCTGTCATATTTGGAGAGTTATGAATTATTTATTTGTATGTATTTGTCAAATTGGTACTGCCCATCTTTCTCTCAGAGCAGCGCTGGGCAGTGTATAGCTAAATGTGTAAAAACCATATAAAAATAGAGGAGTGTGGTAAAAACAAAATTAAAATATCTTATAAGGCAGGAGGAGGACCTTAAGGCAGGGGCCTACAACCTTGACAACTTTTAAGACTTGTGGACTTCAGCTCCCAGAATTCCTCAGCCAGCTGCTGGCTAAGGAATTCTGGGAGCTGAAATCCACAAGTCTTAAAAGTTGTCAAGGTTGCAGACCCCTGCCTTAAGGCACCGAACACCCTCAGGGTTGCGTGCTGCTCTGTGATCCCCAGGCAAGCGGGCAGAGCCAGATCTTCAAAGTCTTTTGAAAGGCCAGGAGAGAGCACCATGTTCTACAGAAGCCGTCCTCAACCTTTGCAGCTTGGCAGCCCAGCTGGAGGAAGGCAGTGGGGAACTGGGTGCCCCAAGTGGCAGGCCGGCACACACGTGCATGCAGCGCTTACACGAGTGGCAGGCTGGCACAAGCAGCAGGCTGGCATGCTCATGTAACTTGAGCTCTGTGTGTGTGTGTGTGTGTGTGTGTGTGTGTGTGTGCGTATGATCCATCCAGCCATTCATGGTCCAGAACTGGGCTGTGGCACAAGGGTTGGGGACCCCTATTCTATAGGGCGGGGACAGTAGCAGAGAAAGCTTTCTCTGCAGCTCACCTGACTGTTATAGTTTATTTCTAAAAGTATCTTGATAGCATCGCATCATTGTTCCCTTTCTTCCTTTCAGAAAGTTGCATGAAGAAATTAAAGCAATTGCTCTTTTTATTGTCCCAACCTACAATGGGAAAATACTTCTTTTTCTGGTACAATTTATACATTTTCTATTTACTACTGATCTTCTTTCCTTCCTTCCTTCCTTCCTTCTTTATTTTCATTTGGTGTGGCCTACAGTATTCTGCAAGTGTGGCCATCCAAAAGGTTATATTAAAGGCTTGTTAAATAAGAATGGGGGAAATTGAATTTTCCACTTTTTTTGGGGGGGGGGAATGGAACTTTTTAAAAAACAAAAAACAAAACTTTTGCTCTAGCACTTAGGATAAACCTAAGTGTTGAAAATGGATGCTGATAGGAAATTGTAACATGAATGTCAGACAAATCTGTAGAAAACTCTTAAGATGCATATTATCCTCCCAGGGAGAGGGTGGAGGGAGACAGAAGGAGCAGAAGCAGCAGAAAGCAAGGCTACCAATCTATTAAATATACTTGTTGGCAGGGAAGGCATGGGATGTCTCTCTGCAAATGCAGTGATTGCAGGGGGCAATGTAGCAGCATGTGGCAGCCTAGCTTGCGAGCAGACAAATCAGCTTGATGACTTTCAAAGCCAGGGATTCTGCTGCAGGCAAGGGTATTTGATCTAATGGGTGGGGGATTAAAACATATAGAGTGTGCCATTCATTTCACTCCTATTTTGTGTAGTCAAATCTGTATGCAAATCCATAGCATCTCATTTTGCTAGATTTTTTTTTTAAAAGGATGCTAAATAAGTATCAGTTTTAGGCATGCATGTGTATGTGAAAAAACTAAACCTCCAGAACAAGAGTGTTCCAATTATAAATAAATGTATACCATATACTCTGAAGCAAATATTTTAACTGCACCCAGTCTGACAATTATGCTTGTTACAAAAGCACAGCGGGGATTTGTCGGATTTTCATTCCCCAAAAGCTTGTTTTAAGAAAATGTAGAGCCCATTTTTAATCTTAGTTTAAAATACTATATGCCCTTTGCTCATGTTCTCTGCAATTACTTATCTTCCAGCTTTTCTGGCCCTGTGCTGCCTATCCCACTCCTCTACACGCATACGTAGATATACCACTATCTCTGTTTCAACCAACAGCAATAATTTCAGTCTTGTCTATAACTTCCGTGTGCTTGCTGATCTTTTAACCATCTTTATATTGAATTTTTATGCCCTGCTTATATTTTATTTTATTTATTTATTTTATTTTAATTCCATTTATATCCCGCCCTTCTCCAAAGACTAAGGGCGGCTTACAAGCTTAGCAGTAGCCTTCATTCTATGTATATGCCTGCTTATTAGGGCTTTCACACACACCCCCAAGCGGCATTATTACAAAGTCAGCTTAATTGCCCCCAACAATCTGGGTCCTCATTTTACCTGCCTCGGAAGGATGGAGGGCTGAGTCAACCTTGAGCCTGGTGGGACTCGAACCTGCACTAATTGCAGGCAGCTGGTGTTACTTAAGGAGGCATTAGCCCACTGCTCCACCAAGGCTCTTGGGACACAATGGCTATGCTGACTAACAATTTAGGAATATATAGTCCCAATATATTCTGAATGCCAGCATACCATGTGTATTAGCTTGCAGGATTATAGATTGTGCCCTTACATAGTAGAGCTTGGCCATACTTGGAGTAAAACTATATTTTGATTATATTTGTGGTACATGGGCCAAAATATGCCAAAATTAATTGATACTGCCTTTATTATAGTGAAGGAATATTGAATATGATGCTGGTATGATTTAAGCTACTAAATCTATTTATTCCGTCTTTTTTAAACTAAAAATGTTAGGTTAGAATCTCAGTTGACTGTCAAGATGAGTTTCTGTGAGCCCATTTGGGGAACCCCCTGACAAATTTTGAACTTTGCAACTTCGAAAATGGGAATAAATAATAAACAGCCCAGATTATACATCAAAATAAAAGGCATATTCTATGTTTGTGACACGAAAAGAAATGAGAGAAATGTAGCAGGATTGATGAAATACAAGTATAACAGTAGATCTGTAGATTTAATTGTGGATGAAAGGGATAAATGTGTGTCAGTCAGAAACTGGTTTTTCTAGATTGTTAGATAATGTTTTAGCCTCGTGTCGTGCTTCAGTGAATGATGATAATGAAAAATAGGATAAATTTTAGGAAAAATAGCATATCATTCTGAATGAATGTGATCTTTGGCAAAAAGTCGCTCCATTAGGTGAGACAAATTGATGGGTATTAATGAGATGAGAGTACAAAAAGAAGATGGGACTGTTCAGTCACTCAAGGTGAATCAGAATGGTTACTCAGAATATTTGCTTAGGAGATTTATTTTCAATGCATAGTTTAAACAAAAGCAATAGATATGAATCTTAGAAGCATAATTGGTTAATTCTTTACGATGTAAGGCAGAATCAGTGAAGGATGGGGGTGACGAAAAAGAAAACAAATTACAGGGAAAGCACAACTCACAAAGTACAAGGCTTGTCTGAGAAAGTATTACAAAATACATTAATCTCTCAATGGAATGTATGGAAAATAGATGTAAGAAAGGAATGTTTGGAAACTGCTTTGAACAGAGTGAAAAGAATTACGTTACAGAATGCCAGAGATGTATCTGCAGTTCTGCTAATGAGAAGCATGAGAAAGGATGCTTACAGTGCAATGATGAAGTGAAATAAACTGTGGATGATACCTATAAGATAATGATTGCTGGGAAAAATAGGACAAAAGAAACATGTGAATTGTGTAGAATTTTTTTTAAAAAGCTGCAAAGATTTTAAAAAGGCCGAGAGTATGCAAAGCAGTTTTGAGGGAATAACTTAAAAACATGTTTTGGAACTGGATGAAAAGGACCAAGCAATAAGCCTCTAGCAGGGTGAATTGAAACAAAAATAATGAAATTATTTAAAATGAAATTGAAGTAGGGGGATGCCAAAAGAGGATTTTCGAGATTTGTAAAGGAATGAGAGTGATTCATCAGAACTGAATAGAAGTAATGCTATAAATGTTAGTGTTGGGGGTGGAGGGAATAACTGTATGCTTTGAGACTATTGAAAAATAGTAAGACCACTGGTATTTATAGAGAAATACTAAAATGATTTTTGATTTTTTAAAAAGCTGTACTCATGACTGAGAGTAGAATGACTCTCTCATACAAGGCGAAAGGTAACAAGAGTGAAATGCATATACATGTTTGACAGAATTTGGGGACATCAGAAGATCCTCTTGCTGGCATTTGTAAGGAATTTGTTAAGTACTTTGAGGAGAAAAATCACTCATTTTTATTCTGACCTGGATATTACATTGGCCAAGTCTTCTATGAGGTGACAGAAGTCTTCTGAGGTTCTTCTGTGCCCTTAATGCTTAATTTTCCTGAGGAAAATCAACAGAATAATCTGTGGCACGTTGGCTGAGGAATTCTGGGAGTTGAAGTCCACAAGTCATAAAAGGGCCCTGCCTTAGAGTTTTAAAATAGACTTTAACCATATTCCGTTGCATTCCATTATTTGAAAGGTAGTATGTTTCTAACACCAGACTGAATTAATTTTCAAGTGTAATAGTACCTATTTGTGACTAATAGGGGAGTTATTTCCAAAGATATTATGGTTCTCCTAAAATAACCTGAATTGTCAACGTTCTGGAAATGAATCTTTATTTTAGCAATTGAGTCATTAACATTTTGTGGCATCGCAGAACAGTCAGTAATGGAAAAGAAATGGTTGATAGGGACTGACTGATCAGTTTATAGTTGATATAGTTTAATATTGCCATATATATTCATGAATAAACCCACCCACATATATAAATCAATCCTTGCATTTTTAATAACAATAACAACAACAACAACATGACAAATGCACCAGCCATGAATAAGCCAACCCATTACATGTTCATACACTTTAATTTTCACATTAGGCTTATCTAACAGTGGGACATTTTTCTTGATATTTTAATTGGAAATTTGAGGGCAGATTTATCCATATTTAGGTTTTTCTATGAGTATTTAAAGGTTATATGGGTATTTAAAAAAACTAAGGGAAAAACCTATTGTATATATTCATGGAGAAGACAAACCCATTTTTCCCCATTAATTAATTAATTCCATTAATCTAAAATTCTTGGCTTATTCACAAGTAAATATGGTATATGTAATAAATCTTAAACTTTAAAAAAGATTTTTAAGGTTTATTTACCATTAGACATTAGAAAAAAAATACTGCATATTTGTATGAGTTGGCTTATATAAGAGATCCGTCTGTAGCATATATACATACAAATACTCTCCCCCCACACACTCCATACCCCCACAAAATGCACTGGTTGACCATATTCTTAAGTTTTAAAATGTGTGTCTTGTTATACCGGGCAATGATTTGAGCCAATCAAATCCGCATAAGTATATTATTAACTCACAAATAGAAGAATAAATAGGCCGGAAAGACTTCTGAACTCAGCAATTTTCTTTTCTGCATTAGCATGTTTTCTTATTAGTAAATAATTTGCCATGAAGCCTTCCCAACTGGGTTTAATGTTTGTGTAACCCTATAAACGTTTGTTACAGGAGGAGTAACAAACACGGCGCAGTATCAGAACAGGCTAATGGTGTATGATCCAACCCAAGTAAGTTTATTTGCATTATGTTAGTCAGCTTTTGCTTCTCTTCTGCACCATAGTTTGTGTGAATTCATGTGAGAGCCCAAATGCCAAAAGACATACAGCTTTTCCATCTTACATGCTGACTTCATGTTTCGCGTGCTTTAAGGTGGTGGCAGGGGAAAATATGTTACTTAATTGTGCAGAATCCCCCTGCAGCCAGGTGCTGTCCATCCTTGTTTGCTGAAAGAATCATGTTCTTGAGCTTTATTTTTTTATAAATTAGTGGTGGTAAATATTTATTTTATTTATTTATTTTTATTACATTTATATCCCGCCCTTCTCCGAAGACTCAGGGCGGCTTACAAGCTTAGCAGTAGCCTTCATTCTATGTATATGCCTGCTTATTAGGGCTTTCACACACACACCCCAAGCGGCATTATTACAAAGTCAGCTTAATTGCCTCCAACAATCTGGGTCCTCATTTTACCTACCTCGGAAGGATGGAAGGCTGAGTCAACCTTGAGCCTGGTGGGACTCGAACCTGCACTAATTGCAGGCAGCTGGTGTTACTTAAGGAGGCATTAGCCCACTGCTCCACCAAGGCTCTTTTATAAGGTTTCGGCTGAGATTAGCATCCTGTATAGGCCCGGCCCTGCTCAGGTTTTTTTTGTTTTTTGTTTTTACATGGAATTCCTGAGACTGAATCTTATCGATTAGCTAAAGTCCCCAGATTAAGAATGAGTTCGGTTCCTAACTTTATCTTTAGCCCCAAATTGTATGTGAGTCTGAATTTACACTCAAAACTGGAATGCCTATTACTAAAAAGGGCAAATGTTCTTGTCCTCAGTTGAGCCATCAAACCTCTAAAGCCATGCAATGCACTCAGGAACTGCTGAAAACCACTGAAAACCACTGAAAACAGGCTTTATATAAAAATGTATGGTTCCAGTGGTTTGTCAGGAAGAAGAGGAAGGAGAATGCCATTCACCATTTTTTTTAGAAACAGACCAGGTTACCATGTTATCCAGAAGAAAGGATAACAGGCCCTTCATATAGCGACCACTGGTGAGAGTGTTGGACAGAATTGCAAAACCTGTGCTCTGCTTTTTCATATTATACAGTAGTAAGCATTTCTCCTGCCGAACTGCTTCCCTTTGGCCTCAATTGGACATGTACAGCCAGAACGCTTACTTTGTATGCAAAGACTTGTTCGTGTGTGGTAAATGTTGCCCCTGCTTTGAATAAAGGCTATCTCTGTTTAAACATTAAAATGTCAAATGCTCCCCTTTTTTCATGTGTGTGTGTGTGTGTGTGTGTGTGTGTGTCTTTCTTTTTTTTTGGGGGGGGGGTCTGCCACGCTCTCCCATGGGCTGCCACGTTTTGGCTGCTCCCAAACTCCATCCCCACAGGCTGCGCTAACAATGAAAAGGCAGTGAGTCTGTGCTAGCATTCCTACAGTGAGGGTTGCTTCGTGGTTCTACACACATACGTTTTTTTTTTTTTTTTAAAAAAAAGATTCTGCTGGCAGATTGTCTGGTGGGCGCTCAAAGCTCCTCGCATCTGCGTGCGTCTTGCACAGAATCTCAATAACTCTATCTCGTTGGGTGCTTGTGCCTGTTTCTGCTCAAGGCCTTTGTGGTGTGCTGATAATGTCTACCATCTGCCACTGAGCACATCGCTACCTGCCAACAGGCAAGCTGGGGTGACCTCTGCTTCTTCACTGCTGATTAGTATTCACACGCTGACTTATTAGGAATGACCCCACCAGCCCCCTCCCCTGTTTCGTTGCCTTTGCAGTGCTTGGCGGCTTACCTGGCAGTCACTGCTGTGAAGGAAGCTAAAATATAATCAGGGGATGCAGGCAGGCTTTGCAAAGCAGATGGTGTCTATGGTCCTGTGTCAAGGGAATGGACTGTAAATGCAAATATTAATTTCTCCCAATTAGGTGCTGCATAGTAGAATGGATAGCTATACATTTGGAAGGGCTACGTAGAACAATTGTTTTCTGACTTCTGCTCTTTGACACTCAACAGACAGCTCAAAATAGTTTCCATGCTGGCCTTAAATTTTGCTTCTCATCAAAATGATGCAGTATTTTAGAAATAATAGAAAATTGGTCTTTTTTCGGTCCGGGATGGAATGTCATTAAACTTGCATTTTTCAGCGGCAAACAAAAAAGCATTTTTTTTGTTTCTTTTCTTTAAAAGAAATGATGCAGTTTTATGCAAGATGTATTTGGATAGCAGGTGTTATGAGTGTGCTTCAGCGTGCTAGTCAATGGAAAATCAACACATCTAAAATGTTCATTGTGTGTAGGAATTAAAGTTTTCTTTTGTCTGCTTTTGCAGAATAAATGGCTCAGTCGCAGCCCCATGTTGCAGAGGAGAGTCTACCATTCCATGGCTGCAGTTCAAAGGAAACTCTATGTTTTAGGTGGAAATGATCTGGATTACAACAATGACAGAATTCTTGTCCGCCACATAGACTGCTACAGCATAGATGCTGACCAGTGGACCCGGTGTAATTTCAGCATGTTGACAGGCAAGTGTTCTTAGCAGAATGTGTCAAAGCTATAGGAGAAATCCTATTTTTAATTTGATGTACATTAAAAAAAGGCTAGATCTGATTAATAATTAGAGAGATAGCAGGAAGTATCAAGGCTGTTGGCTAGATTGTGAAGCTGAAACAACTTATATGATATCTACAAAGGTGGCAGTAACAAAGCATTTCCAGATTGTTTTGAGGAAAATTACATGTCCATGTCCATTAAACCAGGGCTTTTCAATCTTTTCAAAGATTGTACCACTTTTAGGACATGACAATATTTGAGTACCACCAGTGCTTAGCAAGGTGTCAAAAACTGGATGCCCCCGCCCCCTCAAAAAAAGGAAAAAAAGTACTGGTTTTAATTCTTCAGTGGCGGTTCCTTTGCTCAAGCACTTTCCCTTTGCACTGACAAATGTATGACAAATTTATCCATATTTATTAATATGCACCACTACCTTGGTGGTCAGGTGGCTGGTCGGCCCTTCTTCCTTTCTCCTCTCTCTATTTTTCATAGCCGCTACTCCTTCATTGATCTCTTTGCTTGTCTCACAGAAGCCTCTCTTCTCTCTTCTCTCTCTCTCTTTCCTCTCACTGCTTGTCTCACAGAAGCCTCTCTTCTCTCTTCTCTCTCTCTCTTTCCCCTCACTGCTTGTCTCACAGAAGCCTCTCTTCTCTCTTCTCTCTCTCTCTTTCCCCTCACTGCTTGTCTCACAGAAGCCTCTCTTCTCTCTTCTCTCTCTCTCTTTCCCCTCACTGCTTGTCTCACAAAAGCCTCTCCTCCCTCTCTTTCTCCATCCCCTTCTTTCCCCGTTGTCTTTTTTTTGTTCCCTTTCCCGCCAAAACCTCCTCCTTTTATATCCCCTCCTCTCTCCCCCCTCCCCCTCTGCTTTTCCAGCTGTGCCACTCTCTGGGGTTCAGGGAGAGCTCCAGCATTGGTCATCCACTCCCTGGCTGGCCATTGTACACAGCACTGATCAGCTGGAGCTGCACACATCAATCCTGGGGCCTCTGCAGCTCCAACTGACTCTCTCACTCCAAGGCCTGTCTGTTGCTCCGAGTGACAGCAGAGGCTGCCGGAAACGCCGAAAAGCTGGAGCTGTGCATGCTGATCCTGGGCCCTCAGCAGAGCCCCAGCAACACCGCAGCTCCAGCTGACACTCTCCCAGACCTATGCAGTGCTGCCACCACTTCAGCTCATCCCCCCCTGCTACATTTGTCTACTTGGCATACCACCTGCCAGGTGCTGAAGTACCACCAGTGGTATGCATACCACCGGTTCAAAAGCCCTTCATTAAACCATCAGTTGAGCTTGATTTGGAACTTTGTTCTTCTTTCTCTGAAAAGAGAGCTCTGTCTTCATGACCACTGCAGTGTCTTGCACCTTATATAGAATACTTAACATTACAAACATAGTGTCATGTTCCCGATAGATATGTTGTGATTTAGGGTCAGCCTGTGGGTTCGGCAGTTGGGTCGGACGATTCAGAGGAGGAGGGGGGGTGTTGGAGAGCCTCCAGAGGATAGCCCTGAGGCTCCACAGAGCCTTCAGCCAGGCCCCTCCCATCTGGTTACGACGCAGACCCAGCTGTGTGAGCCTGACAGCGTGGATGAAGATGACCCACAGCTGGCCCTGTTCAAGGACGCCCGACGCAGGAGGCAGTCAATCAGGAGTAAACAGAGGAAGGCAATGGGGCACCTCAGAAGTAGGCAGAGAGAAGCCACGCCTTGAACTGTTTAAAAGGGGAATGTGTGGGAGGGCTGGTTTGCTGAAGGCAACCGTTTGAATAGCTCCTGTTTCATGGTTCGCGTTTCTGTTTGCTCTGTTTTATGTTAATAAATTTGGCAGGCTTAGTTCCGGCCTCTTGCCGTTTTGTAAAGGGGTTGTCCCTGCCTTTTCTGCAAGGCTGGTACAGAACAGTTTGCCTTCAGCCTCCCACCCCTTATTATTATTATGGAGCAGCTATGTGCTGAGAATGCCCAGCTCACCCAGCAACTCGCTTTGTTGGCAGTTCAGGTGGCTCAATTGCAAGCTCAGGTCCATGCTGCACCCCCACCATCACCCCCACCCAGGAGAAAATGCCAAGTTGCGATGCCGGATAAATTTACTGGCAATCCAGAACTGTTTCCTGCTTTCCTGGGACAATGACAGCTCTTTATCAGCGTGAGAGCAGCTGATTTCCCCACTGAAAGGTGGCGCTTGTGTTAAGCCTTCTTTCGGGTGATGCAGCTTGTTGGGGCACACCTCTGCTGGCTCACATTGTTGGACAACTTTGTGGGGTTTTGTGATCATATGCGTCTGATGTATGAGGACTCTATAAAGATGCAGACTGCTACTCGACGCTTGAAAGCTCTGAGGCAGGGTCAACGCCCCCTACAGGGCTATATCAGCGATTTTTGGCTGCTTAGCCAGGATTCTGCCTGGAATGAGGCTGCGCTTGTGGATGCCTTCCAGGATGGATTGTCGGAGGAGATGTTGGATGAGCTGGCCTGTGTGGATATTCCCTCAGACCTCAATGGGCTGATCCATCTCTGCCTGCAGATCGTTGCTCGGTTGCAGCAGTGAAGGAGTCGCCTTGTCACCCCACAGACCCCTGCAGCCCCTGTTGTGCGTGAGACCCCAGTTCAAAGGGAGGAGCCAATGGAGCTGGGTGCCGCCTGGTCTCGTCTATCGGTGACTGAAATGAACAGATGACGATCGGGGGGGGGGTTGTGTTTTTACTGTGGGGACCCTGGGCATTTGGCTGCTTTTTGCCCAAAGAAGCAACAGCAGGCATCAGTGACCGAGTCTGCCCCGAGAAAGTCCCTACTTTTCTGTTGGGAAACGCCCCGAGGCCGATCTAGACGGTGTGATAGATCGGGCGTCCCACAACAACACTGAGCGACGTCTTTCCGATGCTGCCTGTGGACCTCCACGGCATCTGATATTGGAGGCACGTCTGATCCTTCCTGGCAAGCCAAAGGGGATTCCAGTCCATGCCTTAATTGACTATGGGGCCACCACAAATTTTATGGACTCAGCATTTGTGGCCAAATGGGCTGTTCCCCAGTGCCCGGTGGATCTGCCCATGTTAGTGGAGACTATCGATGGTCGAGTGCTCCTGTCTGGGCCAATTACGGCCGCCACGCAACCATTATGTATGGCCATCAGTTCCCATGTGGAGGCCATCCAGTTCTATATCACCTCGGATTTGCATTTCCCTGTGGTCTTGGGACTGGCATGGCTTCGGGCGCATGATCCACAGATTTATTAGTCACAGAACTTGGTCACCTTCCCAAGCTTGCAGTGCGTGGACCACACCCGCCATATCTGTGCCGGCCAGGTGGAGGGTTCTCCAGGGGTTTCCTTGCCTCCCGAACTGTCTGACTTTGCTGATGTGTTCATCGAGATAGAGGCGGATCAATTACCCCCGCACAGGCCCTATGACTGCCCCATTGATTTAGTCCCTGATGCGCCTCTCCCAGTGGGGCGTTTGTACTCCATGTTGGACCCCGAGTTGGCTGCATTGCGGGACTTTCTGGAGAAGAATTTGGCTCCCGGTTTCATCTGGCCCTCGTCCTCGCCAGTGTCTGCACCCGTGCTCTTCGTTAAAAAGAATTGCGGCTTTGCTGCGATTATAGGAAACTCAGCGCCATCACGGTGCACAATCATTACCCGCTGCCTCTCATCCCCTAACTCTTGGACCGACTCCGGGAGGCTAAGATCTTCACGAAACTGGGTGGAGCTTACAACCTCGTCAGGGTTTGGCCGGCTGATGAGTGGAAGATGGCGTTTGGTACTCATTATGGACATTTTGAGTACACGGTGATGCCGTTTGGCCTGACCAACGCCCCCGCCGTGTTTCAGCATTTCATGAACGATATTTTCCGGGATTTGTTGGATCAGTTTGTCGTGATCTACTTGGACGACATCCTGATCTACTCCCCGTCACGTGAGGTGCACCATCAACATCTCCATCAGGTCCTGCAGCGACTCCGAGAACATCGGCTGTTTGCCAAGTTGGAGAAGTGCCAGTTCTACCGGGTGACCATCGATTTCCTGGGTCACTGCATTTCTCCTGAGGGCATCGCCATGGAGCTGAGTAAGGTTGAGTCTTTGCAGAGTTGGCAACCCCCACGTCATGTGAAGGATGTTCAGCGACTTCTTGGGTTCGCCAACTATTTCCGACCTTTCATCCCTGGGTTTGCTGCCTTGACAGCCCCCTTCACCCGGCTCCTGCAGAAGAAGACTCGGTTTCAGTGGAATGCTCCAGAACAACAGGCTTTCCAGACTTTGAAGGAAGCCTTCATGAAGGAGCCCATCTTGAAGCATCCTGACCCGCAACGGCCGTTTGTCGTGGAGGCGGACGCCTCCGACATTGCCATTGGGGCGGTGTTACTCCAGGCAATGACGCCCAGCGGTACCCTCTTCCCTTGCACGTACCATTCACGAAAACTGAACCCTTCAGAGTGCAATTATACAATCTGGGAGAAGGAGCTGCTGGCCATCAAAGTGGGTTCGAGGCCTGGAGGCATCATCTGGAGGGAGCGCGGCATCAAATCGAGGTCCGGACGGACCAAAAGAATTTGGAAAGCCTTCAGACCGCTCGGAATTTGAACCAACGCCAGATCCGGTGGTCTCTTTTCTTTGCGAGGTTCAACTTCCGAGTTCAGTACATACCTAGCGGGCACAATCAAAGAGCGGATGCTCTGTCCAGGAAGCCCAAATATTCCCGAGTGGAAGACAAGCTTCTACCCAGGACAGTGATCCCCGTCAAGTCTTTTGCTGCGGTGCGGGAGCTGGTTGATATACGGGCTCGGATCCGGGAGGCACAGCAGCAGGAGGTGTGGGTGGCTCAGTGGAAGGAGGAGGTGGGGCCAGATTCTCCTTGGACGGTCACGGATGGACTCTTGTATTATCGTGACCGGCTCTACGTTCCAGAAGGGCCACTCAGGGGACTCATCCTCAGGCAGTGTCACGATAACCCGGCGGCGGGGCATTTTGGCCTGTTCAAGACCCTGAACCTGGTCTCCCGTACCTTCTGGTGGCCCCGAGTCCGACACAATGTCCAGTCCTATGTCACTTCCTGCATCCCATGCAGGCAGGCCAAGTCAGCGACAGGGGCCCCGCCTGGATTACTGCAGCCCTTGCCGACACCCAAAAGACCCTGGGGGGCTGTGTCCATGGACTTTCTGACGGATTTACCCCCATCCTCTGGTTTTATGACAGTGTATGTGGTGGTGGACATGCTGACTAAGATGGCGCATATCATCCCCTGTCGCGGCTTACCGTCAGCCCGCGCCACTAGTCGTATGTTCATTCAGCTGGTGTTTCGGCTGCACGGCCTCCCTTATAGGGGGGCCCAGTTTACAGCCCGTGTCTGTCAGGAGTTGATGCATGTGTTGGATATGAAGATTTGCCTCTCGTCCGTGCATCATCCTCAAACTGACGGGGGAACCGAGAAGGTCATCAGTATTCTGGAACAATATCTGCGCTGCTTCGTCAATCTGTAGCAAAACAATTGGGTGGACTATCTGGCCATAGCTGAGTTTGCATTCAACAATTCGCAGCACACCTCCACACAGATGACACCATTCTTGGCCAATGTGGGATATCACCCCCGGTTTTTCCCCCTTTCTCCCGTGGACTCACCGGAGCCGACAGCGAACGACTTCATGGCAGAGTTACAGGCGATCCATCAATTGGTGCGACGTCAGTTAGAGAAGGCAAAGGCCGATTACAAAAGGTTTGCTAATCGGTCAAGGCAGGATACGCCTCCACTATCAGTGGGAGATCAGGTCTGGTTGTCCACCAGGAACCTACCGTCAACACAGCCGGTGAGAAAGTTAGATCACCGATATTTAGGACCGTTCCCAATCGAGTCTGTCATAAATCCAGTTGCCTATCGCTTAATTCTGCCACATTCCCTGCGCGTGCACCGTTTTTCATCGGTCTCTGTTGGTCCCTGAGCAACCGGCCTGTCCACTCCGCCAAGCGGAACCTCCCCCATCAGGACCTCATGATGGAGACAGCACCCCTGAGTACGAGGTCGCCAGCATCAGGGACTCCCGTTGGCTGAAAGGTCATTTCCAGTACCTGATTGAATGGAAAGGCTACGGACCAGAGGAGTTCACCTGGGAGGACGCGACCACCGTTCATGCCCCTGCTTTGGTGTCCGCTTTTCATGAACAATTTTCTTCCCGACCGCATCCGGATCGGCAGACCCAGGGGAAGGGCCCTGCGGTGCGGGATAGTGTTGTGATTCAGGGTCAGCCTGTGGGTTCGGCAGTTGGGTCGGACGATTCAGAGGAGGAGGAGGGGGGTGTTGGAGAGCCTCCAGAGGATAGCCGTGAGGCTCCTCAGAGCCCTCAGCCAGGCCCCTCCCATCTGGTTACAACGCAGACCCAACACAGACCCATCCTGACAGTGTGGATGAAGATGACCCACAGCTGGCCCTGTTCAAGGACGCCCGACGCAGGAGGCAGTCAATCAGGAGTAAACAGAGGAAGGCAATGGGGCACCTCGGAAGTAGGCAGAGAGAAGCCACGCCTTGAACTGTTTAAAAGGGGAATGTGTGGGATGGCTGGTTTGCTGACGGCAACCGTTTGAATAGCTCCTGTTTCATGGTTCATGTTTCTGTTTGCTCTGTTTGCTCTGTTTTATGTTAATAAATTTGGCAGGCTTAGTTCCAGCCTCTTGCCGTTTTGTAAAGGGGTTGTCCCTGCCTTTTCTGCAGGGCCAGTAGTAGGCTGGTACAGAACAAGATAGAACCAAATAAATCAGAACTCCGAGGCTAGAAGCTTCCTCAAAGAACATTTTTATTGGATATTGGCACGAACAAAAGTGAAACCAAGTCTAAAATTTCCTCCAAAGAGTTACACTATTACGAAGTCAAACTTCCCCACCCCAATGTTATGCAATCATCCATGTTCCTCAATAGAATAGCTTGGTGGGCTTTCTCACAAAATGCCCAACCCTCTAACATAACCGATAGAATAACCTTGGTTCCCATGGGACACAGAATTGTTTAGACTAGCAAAGATACTCTGCACCCCCTCCCATTCATGTGGCAACCTAGAACGAGCAAGATGGCTGCAGCCAGTTTTGTTGTAGAGTTGACACATAGTTGCATGCAAAACATTTTGCCAGAAGTAACTTTTTTAAAGAATCAGCTGGCAGGCCAAGTATGTATTGCATTTGCAGAAAAACCTATAGTCCTCTTGTGCATATTAAGTTAAATAACTTGAGTTACTGGAAACATACTGTAATAGCAATAGGTATGCGGTATTGTGCTGTAAAGGCATTCTGACATTTAATAATGTTAACAAAATTTATGGTTTATTTTTGTCTTATCAGGCCAGAATGAATCTGGAGTGGCTGTACACAATGGCAGAATATATTTAGTTGGTGGCTACTCAATTTGGACAAATGAACCCTCAGCATGTATCCAGGTAACTTGTCTTTTTGAGAGTTTTCAAATTGTTCTGATGAGGAATGCTTTGGGAAGGAATAAGAAAACAAAACATTTAAGAAAACTATTGGATACTTTCACTAATTATTTTTATGAAAATGTTTAACTGGGATGCATAATGGTATAGCCATGTACAGTTTTATATTAAGTGTACTTAATCAGAAACTTTAGATCATCACCCAGGTGTTTTTTTGGTGAATTTCTGATAAAAAAAGTTGGCATGAATATTACAGCTTCACTGCATGTTTGAATTTTTAGAATATCACTTAGCTTTAGGCAGTGCTTTTTTTGTAAAAGAAAAAGGTTTTTCTATGAGAAAAAAAGCCCTGGCTTTAGGTGCTTTTTATATTCAATATTCTTGTTTAGATAGTGTACAATATTCATTTTAATTATGTAGTCCACAGTGGATAAAGAGAGCCATTCTGATATAGTGTTCAAGGCACTGGGTTAGAAACTTGTACTTGCCCCATTTAGGCTCAAAGCCAACTGTCTGTTCTTAGGCTAGTCACTCTCTCTCAGACGTAGGAAAGAGGCAATGGGCAAACCACTTCTGAAAACCTGGCCAAGAAAACTGTAGAGACTTGTCCAGGCAGAAGCCAAGAGTCAACCCTGACTCAAAAGCACCACAACCAAAGGAAACGTGAATGGGACCTCACCTTTGGTATTTCTTATATGAGAATTTGTAGTTTGCTTTGAATAAAATAGCATAGACATAATCTTAACCACAGGTGGCACAGTGGTTAGAATGCAGTATTGCAGGCTAACTCTGCCCACTGCCAGGAGTTCGATCCTGACTGTCTCGAGGTAGACTCAGCCTTCCATCCTTCCCAGGTTGGTAAAATGAGGACCCAGATTGTTGGAGGCAACATGTTGACTCCGTAAGCCATTTAGAGAGTGCTGTAAAGTCTATATCAGACATGTCAAACACAAGGTCCGGGGGCCAGATCCGGCCCGCGAAGTGGTTTCATGCGGCCTGCGAAGCCATCCTGGAAACAGTGTGGGAATGGCCCCCGCTGCCTTGGCCCTGGCCCAGAGACCCTCCTTCTGCCAGAGACCTTCAGATCTGTCCCACTCCTACCCAGGCCCCCATAGGCCCCCTTGATGCGAACGATGTAGAGCTGGCCACGCCCACCCAGTAGGCCATACACACTAGCCACGCCCACCCAATAGGCCACGCCCACCCAGGCCATACCCACCTGGCCCCCTGAGGGCAATCGCAATGCTGATGCGGCCCTCAATGAAATTGAGTTTGATACCCCTGGTCTATATAAAGTCTAAGTGCTATTGCTATTTTTCCTTACACAGGTGGTGGATGTTAGTAAGGAAGGGAAAGAAGAAGTTTTCTATGGGCCTTCCCTTCCTTTTGCTTCAAATGGAATTGCAGCCTGTTTTCTTCCAGCTCCTTATGCCACATGCCCAAACCTGCAGCCTTTGCAAGTGCCTCATCATAAGATGGGCAATGTGTGAGACAAGGAAGCTGGCCACAAAAGAACAAGCTACTTCATTCATCCTGATTGTGTCTTTACATCAACAAAATTGAATGGTTGTGGAATCTAATCTTGTATTAAGTGCAGTAGAAGCCAAAAAGCAACAAAAGATGGCAGAATTACACCGGTCTCTGGTCTTCAAGTGGCTTTGACCATGTTTGCCTATTAAGAATCTTTCTCCAAGTATTCTGAAAAACATTTTTTTGCACTTTAATCCCTTGCCTCCATTTTTGTCATTTTCACTGCCTTGCAAAACAAGTATATGAAGTAAATTTAAAGAATTCTACCTTTCAAAATGTGGGCTAATAAGCTACAAGGAGCTTGGACTGTTGAATTCTTGAAGGTTTTTCTTGAGGTTTTGTCCTTGGAATTAGAAATGTTGAAAATATATACTGTTGTGTCAACAACTTACTTGTAACGGTGCTTGTAACCCACTGGCTATTTCTCATACTTGCCTCACAGATCATACAGGGGCTAAAAACTGAACAGTCATATAGATATAGTTTACCTATGGAAAAGGCAGACATGTGGCACTATAAAGAAGTCTCATAAAGCAGGTGTGAATACGACCTGCTACTTTGATCTTGTATGTTAACTTGCATTGTTGTCTCCTAAGTAATGTCTGGAAACCATAATTTTTTTAACATGTTGGAGAAAAAGTTTAATTTTACCATTTTTAGTTGTAATAGCTAATATCTAAACAACACCCTGAATTTTTAAAATTAAAAGGCTTGCTTACAAAACAATACTACCAAACTTATCAGAGTAAATTTTAAAGCAGTAAAAAAACTGTACGGAATGTACAAAGATGTTGAATTTAAGTTGATGCAAATTTGAGAGGATCTGCTTCAAGTTTGAAATGAGCTAGATCAACAAATCCTGGAAGCTATCTGAGCACAGAGGCTTTTAGGGTGATTAAAAAAATGTGTTCATTTCAAATTTGGGGGGGGGGAATTCAACTTAAAACGGAATTTCAATTTTATTTGAAGTTTTGCATACCACTGTAATGTTCTGTTTTCTCCAAAAAGATTCAAAATACATCTGGCTGGACAATTAAGATTTGATCTGTTCCAGCTTTTGATGCTATTTTGTGTAGTTACTAGAGCTTTGTGATCCAGTTCTTAAGGTTTTAATAACCAAAAATGCTTTCCTTACTCAGTTACATATTATATGGGTTTCGATTGTTTGACGTATCATTACAGCCAAAAAACAAGCTATGACCAAACAAGTGCACCAAGAAATGCAGTAAGCAATGAAAACAAAATGTCCAGTGCTTTCTGACTATGAAGAAATCCAACTTAATGTACAATTTTGCAGTTGGCAATCTTCCAAATTGTTAATCATATGCAACTTTGGTAACCTGTACCTGAAAATGTAGAATTATCATCCAAAATTTCACAAGCTTTGGAAATTATACCATTAGATTTTGTCAAAACCAATAATTTGATATAACACAAAGGGGTATGTGAAATCTCATGCCCATAGGTGCTCTCCATGTCTCAAGAAAACCAAATGTCATAATTAGCAATTAATGATTTAAGCATAAATAAAACACAGGAACTAAGAAATCTTGAAACCTAAATCAAAATTGGTAAATTTATGGAGATTGGGGGTGGGAAATGCCATATTACTTTTTCACATTTCTCCATAGTCAGGAACAGACTATGGAACTCTTCCCTTCCCCAAGTTTCTTTGGCAGATAATTTTTCTTCCACCATCTTGAAGCACAGCAGCCAGCTTTACATCCAAGTGTCTTATCTACCAGTAGATATCTGCTTTTTGACTAGCAACGCTCCACAGGGTATCAAGCGGAAAAATAATTGTCACTATTGGAGTCCTTAAGATACTAGGGAGTGAACCTAGATCTTCAAACAACTGTGACACACGTTCTCTTCAAGGAGCAATGATGATCATAAAAGAAGAGAGTAAAACATGGCTGTAATTTCTTCCCCCGCCCCTTTTTAAAAAATAATCCTCAAGTGTATGAGCCTGAGCTCATTCTGAAAAATAATACATACCTCACAATATTTCCAGTTGTTTAGGCATTATAATTTCATATTACTGCATTATGAATTTTTGATTCATTCAAGAGTCACTTAGGTGAGAGGGGAGGTATAGAAATGCGATGAATAAAGTAACAAATGAATACCTGAATCTTTAAAAAAAACCAGGAAACTGCCATTTTACACTTGTTTTAATATTATGCAGGGTATCTACAGTAATGTTTTTATCATTAATAACTTCATGCCCAATTTCTTATATACTTTGAAATTTATTTGAAAGAGATACCACATTGATAATTGTGTGCCCACCACAAATTTGTAACCTGCATGCTTGAATATGCCGAGTTATAAAACAAATCAATATACAAAGAATTTCAAACAAATGTGCCTCCATTCAACACCACTGGCATACATGCATAGTCTACAATAAAAAAATAACATTTTTCACTATTTAATGTATTTACTGCATTTCTTTTGTTTATATTCATATTCATAAACTATAATTTCCCGCATTAACTACTTGAGTTTGTAACAGAGCAGTGGAGCACATAGAGGTGCTATTTCTCTATGCAGTAAACCAACTTAGGAAATCACAGCTGTTTGCATATATATGCAGTTTTCAAGCATCTTTATTGACATTAACAAAATTGACATCTTTATTGACAATTACTGTATTGTTTCAAATTTCAAACCTGGACTCCAAAAAGACAGACCCACATTAATGACATCGCCAGGGGCTCCACCAACACCATAAACTCAGATGAAAACCTGGTCTTCAGAAACTTACGGAATGTTTGAAGGATGGGAACCCCGTGTATCTCTGTTGTGTGTTGTTCCAAGAGTGCCTTTACACAAGAGGCACGCTTCCTCTGTCAGGTGGAGATAATGTGAAACACCTATTACAGTTCATCCTGCTGCGTTTATACAGATTGTCTTCAAGGGTACTCTCATATGTAGCATGTTGCAATTGTCCGGGAATTCTGGTCATAGTTGAGGAGGACATATCAGTACAAAGATCTTTCTGGCCATAGCTGCCACTTAACCTTGGAGATGTAGAAGGCAGTCCAAGAGGGGACTCTCTTGACATGCAATTTCACCCAAGAGCAAAAACAAAAATGTCCCAGATGTTGGCATGATTCTTTCCAGACAGCTTAGATTACAGTTCTACAAACTACCTGAGCGTTGGTCTTGCAAAGATTTATAGGATCTGGAGCCTGGATTATAGCAGATTCCCAACTTTGGCTTTATTGTACTTAAGAAACTTGGCATCAAGAATCTAGCACTTTGATCAGTAGGTTAATGAACACAGTATAGTTTTGAGTGGCCTCCATGCAGCTTGTAGGTATTAGAATCTAACAATCTCTCAAATATTCAGTCATATTTAATTTCTCTGTACAAGACAACTGTAATCCTCCTGTAAGACAATTCTTAGACTTTTGCACTTGTAATTTTAACAGCATCAAGGCCTGGTCAAATATACTACTGTACAGTATTGGTCAGAAATTCAAGATCATATCAAGGAAAAGCCAATTGAAAATGGGAGTTATAAAGTTACATCTTTGATGGCATTACTATTAGTAATAATATTCAGCTCTAAGCAAAGCCTAAATATGACACTTTTCTGTCAAATAATGACATGAAAATCCATGAGAAAGTATTTCTGAATTTCTGGGTCTTTAACAAAGCATCTGTCTTCTGCTAAGATTTGCAAGGCTATTATGGGAATCTTTGGAGTCTCAATATGCTTGCTTTTTTTATGGAACGGGAAAGAAAGTGTCTTGCAGTGCTACTACCCCCAAAATAAAGTATTAGTGCAATTTAACTAATGTGGCTGACCTGGAAGAAGCTACATTAATGATAGCTTTCATCCAAGTTAATATCAGTAAACCAACTACACATATCAATTAGCTATGAAAAAAGAATAGTCTGGGAGAAAACTGATAGGTTTTCCAGTGCAGCTTAACAAAACACAACAAAGGTGTAATACATTTTTATTGAAGTCTGCAATCTCACATTCTGTGGAATTGTACCTACAATTCTGGGCAAGGCACACAAGGAAAGTAAAACTCCATTATCAAACATTGTCAAATGCCCTTGGTACAGAGATCTGATGAGCACATGGAATGCCTGAAGCTGTTTGCTTCCTAACCATTTTCATGCCTGTCACAGTTAATTTTGGCATATCTATCTTTCTTTAGACACCCGTTTATTTAGCTAAGAAATTATTAATAAAAATATGAGTACAGCATACACATCTGTTTTCTTGCTGAACTGTTCCATTTAGGCGAGCATGTTGTACCTGGAATAACCTGCTAGGGAAGAAAAACTTCATAAACACCATTTAGATTTTTTTAAAATGCTTCTTTCCACGATGAAGGTACATCTTTCACCCCCTGGTTCTCAGAAGCTTTTGTAATAAGGCAAAATGCCTCATCACTTATGTGAAATAAAACTCTCAAGTAATTTAAGACACAATCTTCATCTTTACAACAATAAAAAAATATACAGGATTTGACAAAATGGACTTGCCTATAATTGTAAATGATGGCAATTAGTATGAATTTTCAACAATTTATGCAATATCATAGAAAATCGTTTGATGGTTAAGAAACTGGGCTATTTATGTGAGTACTGAATGTTTTCTTCTGCATTGCTAAAATGAAAGTGGATCATATTGGTAGCTGGATTCTTTCAATTTGCAGGGGGATTAGAAGTACATTGAAATACATAGCCTTAACAAAAAGCATACAAAATGCTAAGGAGAGAAAAAGACATGTTCTATCATTCAAATGCCCGCTGTAATACATAAAATACAAATGAAGCGCTACAATGGTAATACATAAAATCCAAATGAGAAATGAAAACTTTTAATGGACTGAATCCTCAAAACCTTCACAGCAACAATTCTAAAACTTGCTTTCGATCTGCATCCTGACTACTGAAAGGGAAAATGGCATTTCCATGGGGAGGTTTCTACCAAATAGGTAGAAGCATTTACCTTTGCAGAAAAATCTGAGACTATCATATAACCCTGAGCCTTCTACAAAGCTTAGGAAGTACACATTTCACTAGTAATAAGCCCATTTTAAAGCACCTTATTTATTTTATCCTGCCTTTATAATGTATAAATTGAAGATAGTGAGTGTACACAATACTCCTCTCTAAAACCCAGTCTTAATCACTTACATTTTCACACTCTACCTAAATATAAAAAGAAAGAGCAAGGATGATCATTCTGTACAACTTGAGTGTGGGCAAAGACTTCATGGTTGTAAAGGAAGCAGATAAAGAAAATGAAACATTCATGTCCTTCTTGAATATTTAGACGACTCCTTTCTAACTGCACATTATCCTCTGCTCAGGACTTCTTGACCATGATTTACCACCAATGCATATATCACCTTACATGAATAACAACAAAACATTATGATAAAAAGATTTACTATAGTTTACAATCTAATAAGCCTTAGAATGGTCACACTGAATTCAATAATTAAACCTTCACTCAATAAGCAGAACTTAAATCAGAATTAGACACTTCTACCGAAAACTAAATTCATCTCCTTGGAAATAAGTGAATTAATATTGTGGTTCAAAACTTTATAAAGGAATTTGTCATAAAAGCAGTTATTTAAAACAGAATAATAAAATAAACATAAAACACTTGGGACTTTTTATGTACCCAATTAAATTTTAACATTTTATATATTTCCGTATATTATTGCCATTTATATTTTGCCATGTCATGTGAACCATGCAATTGTTCAAATTTTCTCCATTACTTCTCAACATAATCAGCCCACACAGATTTATAAAGCTTCTCTGCAATAGTTAGATGTATCTGTTCCCTGAATCCACAGGCAAATAATCACTTCAGTGATTGTATAATACAATGTTAAAAAGATGTGTTAATAAATCTTTCAACTGACTAGTCATTCAAGAGTAATTTTTCATGAATTGAGACTCATAAAATTCTTTAAATATCTCAGCTAAGTATTAATTACACTTCAAATAAAAGGCTGGTTAAACAAGCTGTTATAATGTAACTTCTATTTTCCTACAAATCAAAGGCTTCACATTCAAAAACCTAATGCAAAAGGCAGATTTCTGTTTCGCGTCTCTAAAGGTAAAGGTAAAGGTTCCCCCGCACATGCGTGCTAGTCGTTTCCAACTCTAGGGGCCGGTGCTCATCTCCGTTTCAAAGCCGAAGAGCCAGCGCTTGTCCGAGGACGTCTCCGTGGTCATGTGGCCGGCATGACTAAACGCCAAAGGTGCACGGAACGCTGTTACCTTCCCACCGTAGTGGTCCCTATTTTTCTACTTGCATTTTTACGTGCTTTCGAACTGCTAGGTTGGCAGAAGCTGGGACGAGTAACAGGCGCTTACTCTGTTACATGGCACTCAGGATTCGACCCGCCAAACTGCCAATCTTCTGATCGACAAGCTCAGCGTCCTAACCCACTGAGCCACCGCGTCCCAGTTTCGCGTCTCTACTAAATGGTAAATGGTAAAGACTCAGATTTTGAAAGCCTCTCACCTGAAGAGGGTTTTTAAGAAAGCCTTTTAGAAATGAAGGTCTTTTGAACTGAATTAAACTCCTCCAAGGTGTAGTTGCTTATAAGAGACTACAATATAAGTTCAGTAAATCTCTTTCATAAATGAAAAGAACATTTTGACTCCACACTATTAAGTAGCCTAAAAGAAGCTTTTAGTTACTGTAGTTCCTGATGTAATAACAGTTGAGTTAGGGAAGAGATAATCTGCTATCTTTACATAATAAAACCATAACAATAGAAAAATGATCTCAACAAGACTAGGGAGAAGTTTTTGTGACAATAATTGATGGACACAAAAGAGAGTCTCTGGTTATTAACTGAAAAGTTTCATTTCACCAGTTTTGCCACTGAGTCAATATAGCAGCCTATTACAAATGGTCTACTTGCCAGATATGGCAATTGCATAATTTATTGAGCGAGCATCCATACAGCAATACAGTGACCTGGTGAGCAGTTTTTATTATTGAATCAGTTCTTTGGTATTCAAGAATAGGAACACAACTCAAACTAGTATAAGGATAACGCAGAACAGGTTAGAGGTTGACTTCTGGCATACACATTTACAGATTTTAAAACAGGGGCAATGCTAGGACAGCTCTTACAATTCCGCGCAATGCATACACAAGATCTTCTGTTAACATAAGGTACTCAAATTTCTTCACCTCATCCTGGCCTTGCTCATGTGAAGTGTTGGCATGCAAAACATTCAGGATGTCAAACTGAAAGACGTGACAGGAAAAGAATGCTGACTTACTGGACCAGGAAAAAACGTACTGCTGAAGATTGTATTTCCAGCTTCTTTTAAAGAAAGAGGATCCCAGCCAATATAACCATTTTTTTATTCTTGGCATAGCCTTCTAATAGTTCTGACAGGTTGTAATAGCACGGAATGTTCATGTCAAACAAAAAACATTCAGGATACTTTTCATACTTTGCTCGAAGCATTAAAATATTAAATCAAACCTGCCTATGTATTTTTAAAATGTGCAGAAACATTATGTACCTATACACAGGAAATGTGTTGTCTGCATAAAGAACCAGCATTCTACACAAAAAAAACCCCAACCAACATGCTGCTAATAGGACTCATTTTCCAGTTTCAGTATCTCCATGTGTCCAGCTTCTGTGAGGTGAGATAAAAGTCTTTTGTAGGCTTCTCTGTTAAGAAGGAAAGCAAACAAACAAAAGATACAACATTTTAATTAAAACTAATATCACAGAACTTAAGAATCAGTCATATCATTCTTTTGCTATTGCAAGCAAATTGACAGTATTTTTTTCTATAATTTTGTACTGTCATGAAATTATTATTACTATTATTATTATTTTAGATATTTTTTTTAGTTACTGAAGCAACAGCTTGAGAGCATGACAACTTTAAGCGTTATTTCGATGAACCTCCTCCCTTACTGTTAATGTCACTACATTAACAGATGTTCTAGTTTAAACACCACTATAATTCTCAGGCATTTTGATCTAGGAGCTGTGTTGCAACATTAGCTTGACAAAAAGCTCTGCTTCAGAAGTCAGACTCAGTATTGTGAACAGCTATGAGAGAATTTCCTTTTTAAAACAAAGAGTACAAGTCTCTCTTTCTAAATTTACATTCTCTAATCATCACTGGGAAGAGTGGTCTCCAACCCCAAAGAAGTCTTTTGTTCTTATAAAGTGACAGCCATCCAACTTATAAAATATTTATTTTCAATTCATTTAATTAAAATATTCTTTCCCCACTTTTCTCTTTAAAGAGCACCCAAAAACAGCTGTGTGTCAATATGAAGGCTGTAGGGCAGGGGTCTTCAAACTTGGCCCTTTTATGACTTGTGGACTTCAACTCCCAGAATTCCTCGGCCACGCTGGCTGAGGAATTCTGGGAGTTGAAGTCCACAAGACATAAAAGGGCCAAGTTTGAAGACCCCTGATATATATGAAAGAACTAAATGGAAAGAACTGTGGACAACTCCTGCCTGAAAGAAATATGCACCATCCTTCAAACACAGCTTTTATAAAGGATGAGTGAACATCTCTTTGTTGCTCTAAAGCAACAGTAATCCCCAAACGTACCTTTGCAAGGTGTTTCTGCCAAGGCCTTGTTTGTACTCTGAATTCCTCAAGGCCTCAGTCATAGCCGGAATCAGATGGATCACCAGAGACTGGTCCAGAACCGCTACTGTTTCCAAGATGCTATAAACCTGATTATCATACACAGTAGTGTAATCTTGAATAAACTGCCTGTAGGCGGAAAGAAGGGCATTTATCACAAAGATGCCTTTTTTCTTTTCAGAAAACAGGCTCAGACTAAGAAACGCTTGCTTTTATTTGAAAAACAGTCTAGGGAGTATCTAAATGGATCCTATCTGGAGGTAGAAGGAAAGTAACAAATGCACACAGCTGTGACTGTGTACACATGGTCATACACATACAAATATATAATTCATAATTATAGCATAAATATATATGTATAATTTATAATATATAAAATGTGTATATCACACACATACCGGTAATTTGAAAGCATGTCCAGAAATTCAACAATACACGAAATCATAATTTGCCCTAATCGCAATTTAGAACCGGGATGGAAAAGTCCCTTCGTTATCCAATTCTGAGGCCATTATCAAAAATCCAGCTTGTATCCTCAAGAGCCATCCCAATGAAGGACTAAATCCTGTTTAGAGTTGTGTAAACATGCCCTTCTTAATCCTTAGGTCCCTCATTTCCAAAAGTAACGCTAAGCACTTCTTTCAGTACCAATTGTTATTAAAGCTCTGTGTCAGGTTTAATGGAATTCCCAATCCAAAACACTGTATTCTTATTTTAATAGCCATTTTATCGGCCCTCCTTCAATTATTTAGCAAATCTAAATTAAAGCTGTCTGTATTCTTTAAGTGTATTCTATATGAATCATGAAAAGAAGCAGTAGCCTTTTTATCTGTTCACTTGATTGTATGCACTTTTTTTTTGCTTATGAATCAGGACTGATCCCAGGCATTGATTGATGGACAAATCAATGCAGTTTCCTTTTTTGGAAATTTTGCCGCCTTTTACCTAGAGCTGACAGAAAGTGACAGACAGAAAGTGACTAGTCCAAGATCATACTTTTGGCTTCTACAGATATCCCTTAACTTACCACCACAATTGCTACTGGGATTTTAGTCCCTCAGCAATGTAGCATATAGGTGGGTCGTCAAGTGTTCAATTTTTTAGCCATTTGGTCATTAAGTGAATCACATGTGCATTAAATGAATCCAGTGTTCCACCTTGACACTGCTTGTCGGAAATTAACTGGGAAGATCACAAATAGTGATCACATGACCACAGGACACAGCAACCGTCATAAAGGCGAGCCAGTTGCCACAGTGGCATGGAACCCATCAAGTAGCTCCTTTGATTGTGTGTTGTTGCCAGGGGTTATTGTTTTTTATTCTTTTATATTGGGTTTTTATTGTTTGTAAGTTGCCCAGAATCACTGAGAGTGAGTGGACAGCCACAATTCTTCTAAATAAATGTGCCCAAGTTGCAACTGTATGACTGCAGTTGTGTGGTGCAATGGTCGCAACTTCAAGAACAGGTCATAAAGTCACTTCTTTCAGCATATTGTAACTCTAACTATCTTTAAAGAAATGGCTGCAAGTCAAAGACTATCTGTATGCCTAAAACAGGATTAAAACCCTTAGCACTTAGACAAGACAAAATCTTTCTAGTTTGGGCTAATCTGAATTCATTTTTAAAGTTAGTTACGAGATTTTTGGTAGGGTAGTCCCTCCACAGAAGCTCAGAAGCTAAACCCGCCCTTTGTTTTTGATCCCTGTCAATGTGCCTCTGACTCACTAAAGGTGTTTGCGGGTGTCAATTATTCAACCATGCTGTATAGCAGTTTGAAGCATTTATGTTTTCAATCTACAGCTCTGGATATTTGGGGAATCTCCTGGAGCAGATCTGGGAGTGCGCAGCCAAGAACCACAAAGGGAAAAAAAAACATTGTACAATGAGGAAGAAGTACAGAAGAAATGCAGTTCTATTCAGCAGTACAAAAATGAGTAATCCAAGTTTAAACTATCAGATCTGCCCTTTTATTCAGAACAGAAGAGTGATTTTACCAGCAATCCGTACTTGCTATTAATTTCTTCTCTACCTGTTACAATTGAAGGTGTTTCTGACAGAACAATACTTCTTAGAAATCTAAATATTGCTTCTCAGAGCACTCAGTGTTTCAGAAGCTGCCTGAAAAAGAATATTTAACATGGAATGGATTCTGAAGCAGGCACAGAGAATTTGTTCATGGACCACCGTCAACATTGTTAGGTCAAGTATTTGCAGCTAAATAAAAAGTCTGGCAAGTCAGGAGGCATACACATTTTTGCAATAAAAGCAAACATATAGGCAGTTCAGCAAAACTGTTCAAGATGCTGCATTTCAGTAATCTGGTCCTGGGGTAATGAAGTGTGGTGTCCAAATGTAGGGAACTAATTTACTATGACATAAATGTCGCAAGTCCATGACATATTTAAATTTAGCAGATCGGTAAAATTTGCCTTGCAGTGGCAAGAAGGTGAATCTAAAGAAGTCTGAGACAATTTTTTTCGCCCTCACAACTGGACAACCAGCGACCCCTGGGGTCATAGCTTCAGAGATATTTCCTTCCCATATTTCTCAATGCCTTCAACAAAGGCAGAGCTTGTAATATACCTGGAAAGTTCTTAAAAAATTCAGTGAGATATTCGGAGCTGTATCTGCTTTGAAGAAAAGCCCATGTTGAACTGTACAACACAAACATCAGCACAGGAAATGTTATATGAGATTTTGTATGATGTCATAAATTACTGTACTTCATGAAATTTTTTTTCCTACAAAATGTTTTCTACACAATTTGCCAAATTTCAATTCCATTGGGAGTTGTGGGGCCCAGATTTTGGACACATTCTGTAAGCTAGCCCAACTGAAGTATCTTGGTTCAAAACTGTTGCCCCAACATGCATCATTCTGCCCACTTAAAGGTTATTTGAACGAGTGTTTTAGTAGTATGTAGATAGATGAAGGAAATAAATAAAATAAATAAAATGGCTGAGGTCAGGGGATGATCTAAAAAATCAAGATGGTGGCCACAATGGTGTAATCAATCCATCTTGATTTTTTGGATCATCCCCTGAGGATAACCTGGCTGAGATGCAGCAATGGCTTTGCCTGAAGATGACAGTAAATGGATGGAAGAATCCTTTAGATGGCCATCCTAGGACTATAGAAAAAAATCAACCACACCATGGGAATGATGTATATAAGGTGTTTGGAATTTAAAACATTTAAGCCATTCCATTTTAAAACATTAAAACATGTTATTTAGTTTTTATTTATTTTAAATACTTCAAACATTATACTCTCTCCTCCTATTTTCTCCATATAGGGAAAGATGTGAGAATTGGGTAAAGAGGGTAAATAGTCCAAAGTCTCCAGATGGAGACAACACCTTAATCAGTATGTCAAACTAGCTTTCAATTTTAATTTTAAATTGGAAACAGCTGATCCAACTTTGTTGACAGCATTCCAACACTGTCCCAACCATATCAACTGTCTTCTGATCTTGAAAGTTTTGAGCTTGAGACATTTGCAATACGGACAGACAATACTGAAACATTTACGGTGAAGTCTGAACAATGCTTTCTGACTTTGAAATGTTTCAGTACCAAAGCACTCTAGATACCTCTACTGTGTGGCTATTTCACTGATATTTAAGGCATCACGAGAGTTTAAATCCAAAATACCTGGAAAGTACAAAATTTGACAAGGATAACATGTACTAGGAAACAGTAACATTTATTCCCATGCTACACAAAATTTGATCTCATGAATTTCACGCTCCTCCATTACCTGTAGGGTCTCGAAAAGTCAGGGAGACCTCAAGCTATTAACTGTGAAGCAAAATAATCTTAAGTTTCGTTCCTTGACTTACAACCATTCATTTAGTGACTGTTTGAAGTTACAATGGCACTGAAAAAAGTGACTTATCCCTAATTTTTACACGACTGTTGTAGCATCTCTACAGTCATGTGATTTAAATGTGGGTGCTTGACAACAGGCACCGTCTCAGGGTCACGGGATCCCCATTTGTAACCTTCCAGCCAGCTTCCAACAAGCAAAGTCAAATTTGGGAAGCCAAATTTGCTTAATGGCCACAGGATTCACTTAACAACTGCAGTGATTTGCTTAACAACTTTGGCAAAAATGATCAAAAAATGAGATGAAATTTCACTTAAAAACAGCCTTGCTTGACAATGGAACTTATGGGTTCATAGCCGAAGACCACCGTACCAGTTCTCTTTACCACCTTCAAAACTCCCAGCCTAAAAAGACTTTACATATTTATTATTATAATAAATCTGCAGATGACCCAAGAATATTTGTCAGTGAGAGAGCAGTGTTGGAGGAATTGCACGGTAGGATTTCACACGGCAGCATATAATTCTGCTTAAAGACGAAGCTTCAACATACACCAAAACTCCTTTGTTTTCATGACTGCAACTGTGACAATCTTCCCCCTAGTACTGAACATCTACAGGGAGTGGGACGTTCGTGTGCTTCCTGATTTGTTGGCCAATCCACACACAATAAACCATCTTGCCAAGAATGAAAATATATAAACAATCCACATCAAATTATGTTAGGGATAATTAGTTGCTTAAAAGAACATGTTTTCTGTCGAACGCTTGCAATCACTTGGGTGCCAATTGGCTAGCATTCTACTTACCTAAACACAGAAATCAGCTGGGTGGCAAGCTCACCTCCTGGCCTTGCTTGGCAGCCTTCTACCAAGTACTGCAGTATCTCCGCAGAGAGTTTTTTAACTGCAAGAGACAAATTGCACTGAGCCTCTGAATAGCTACATCAAAAAGAGCTCTAGGAAGTTTATGGAATGATTGGGGCTGGAGAAGGGACTGGTTTTGGCACTATGATTCTGAGCGACTCAAGCCTAACACATGTAAAAGGTTTAAAGGGAAGGTGCCTGATGAGGTAATGGAATAAATGGCCACTAAACACCTGGAGACCAAGTTTATATAGTAATCTTTTAAGGCCTATGGAACTATAGAGAAAGTCCAGCTCCTTCGAGACATAATTCTCTTAATTTTGCTCCATAGAATCTTGAAAGGGCACCTGCTAAATGGGTCAGCTTAGAAGGTCTGTTCAGGCCTCATCTTTCTCATGTGTGCATATTAGCAATAGCAATAGCATTTAGGCGTATATACCATCCCATAATACTTTACAGCACTCTCTGAGCGGTTTAAAATGTCAGCATTACTTGCATATTTCCCCCAAAAATCTGGGTCTTCATTTTACTGACCTCGGAAGAATGGAAGGCTGAAGACAACCTTGAGCCCCATCAAGATTGAACTTGAGGCTATGGGCAGAGTTTGCCTGCAATACTGCAGTTTAACCACTGTGCCATATTAACCTTAGACAAACCATTATCTCTCACCGTTGTTTTACCCAATAAACTAAATAGTTAAAATGGTAAACTAAAGTATTTTGAATTTTAAAAATACTCTTTAACTCAAGAGTTGTTACCACTAATATAATGTGAATATTTCAGAAGCATGACAATTAAATCATTGCAACCACCAGACCAAACAATTCTCTTCCTAGAGGGAATCTTGATTAGCAACTTAATTCAGGGTCTGGATTCAACAGTGGCTGAAGTGCTGCTACCCCAACTTTATGGCCTCCTGTATTCTAGGGTGGAAAGCTATGGCAAATCTAGACAGCATACTAAAAAGCAGAGATGTTACTCTGCCAACAAAAATGCTTATAGTCAAGGCTATGGTCTTCCCAGTTGCAATGTATGGCTGGGAAAGTTGGACCATAAGAAAGGCTGAGCGCCAAAGAATTGAGGCCTTTGAACTATGGTGTTGGAGAAGACTCCTGTGAATCCCTTGGACTGCAAGGCAATCAAACCGATCAGTCCTAGAGGAGATCAATTCTGACTGCTCTTTAGAAGGCCAAATCCTGAAGTTGAAACTCAAATTCTCTGGCCACCTAATGAGAAGGAAGGACTCACTGGAGAAGAGCCTAATGCTGGGAAAGATTGAGGGCAATAGAAGAAGGGGATGATAGAGAATGAGGTGGCTGGATGGAGTCACTGAACCAGTAGGCGTGAGCTTAAATGGACTCCAGAAGATGGGAGAGGACAGGAAGACTTGGAGGAACGTTGTCCACAGGGTCGCGATGGGTCGGACACGACTTCACAACTAACAACAAGTAGTATTCTGTTAAAAGCTGTTCTAAAGAGCATTTTATTCAATGAGGTCTTTTTTTCTTTTCTGCATAAGAAGCAGTTCCAGGCAAAGCAGCCAATCCTCATGAACTGAAAGTTTGGAACAGGAGGTTCTACATGACATCCAGTTTGAGCTCAAGATAAATTTCACAGATGTGAAACTTGCTTGTGGAGGAAAATTAGTCGTACAGGTAGTCCTCGCATAACAATCCTAAATTAGGACAGGAATTTCTGTCACTAAGCAAAGTGCTTGTTAGACAAAATATCACATGACTCTGCTGCTTAGTGACACCAATTCCGATAGTCCCAGTTGTTAGACAGGGACCATGGCACTGTTAGGAGAAGACCTCACATTTCTTCTGTCTGTGGAAAATGCTAGTTTCCCTTCTTCCTCCCTAGCCGGGCCAGTGAGCCCCCTCCTGCATAAATCCTGGGCTCATGCAGGAGGAAGACAGCGAATGTCAGCCAGGAGTGGCAAGGGTAAGTGGCCACAGATGGCCAAAAGCAGATATGGAGGGGAGTTAAGCAGGTGGGGGGAACTGAAATGCACACCGTGGTTGTAAATGTGGTCCCGCTGACAAGTGCCCAATTCGTGATCATCTGACCACACTGTAACGTCAAGGACCAGTTATAACTTCCGTTCGTTTATTCCTATTACAACTTCAAATGGTCATTAAGGGAGGACTACTTGTGCCTCCTCGAGCGCCAGTTAGCTGTCACTAATCAACACAGCAACCCAATAGGTGGTTGTCCTATTTGTCCTTGCATATCTCTTACATAGCTAGAAAGCTTTTCATTGTGTCAGTGCAAAACCTGTTTCTCCTCAAGTTAATTCTGTATCAAGGGTTGTAAATTAAGCATTTGGGATTTAAGAAATAAATGCCAGAATCTTTATCAATTTAGGTTTCATTATAGTGATGATCAAACGATGCCAGTGGCTAATTCAAGACATTAACTACCTACTACAGATGTAAGACCACTGGCTTGCATGCAAGGTCCCAAGTCTATTGTCAGATTGGAAAATCTTTATATTCACAACCATCAGTATACATTATCCTTGTACAATTGAAGTCTGTGACCTGTTTCTTATACTTTCTGATATTCTAATGCACCATACATAGACAACAAAGGAAGCTACCAAGCTTACCTTGGGGCTCATTAACCAATAGGAGGCACTTTAACACAGAAGGCAGCAATATCTCAACATCACATATTTCAATGTTTTTGGTCCTTTGCAGTGCTTCAAGAGTGAAAGCCAAAACTGATCCTAGGCGAGAAGGAGGGGCATTACCTTTGAACTGCAGATAATTTTCACTGGAAGGAAATAAAAAGTGATCAGTCTCTCTACCATTCATTAGGATAAGTAATGAGAATAAATGTGTTTGTATATTCTTTGGTTATATTTTCACCCAAGTAAGGTTTACGTATACGCAGTGCGTTCTGATGGAACTAAACCCATCCAGTTATTTTTCAGCTAAAAAGTTCTGATCATTTACACACACACACACACACACACACACACACACACACAAACACACACACACGGCCCAACAATATCATGCTTGTATTGCTTTCAAAGTAAAAGACACCAAAGCTTTTTCTCCACCAATTTAGCTATTAAAAAAAACTAAATACCAACAGTTGATTTTTATTTTCTGGACACTACCTGATGACTTGGACAGAAGTCTTGTGTAGATGTGTGGCTTCTGGGGTGGCAGCCGAACTGCACAATGCCAGCAAGATGGGGTGATGTCCTGCTCGAGATGACTGAAGAAGAAAGCGCCCCAAATACTGACGAATCACATCCCGTAGCAACTGGTTCAAATAGGCACTCTGAGTTTGAGACTGGCAATGGCAACAAATAAAGGACAAGCCCTACAGAAGGGGGGGAGGGGAAGGGAAGGGGAAAAAAACCAAACCATTTGCCACATTCAGATTGTGAATGCAAAACATCACTATCCCCCGCAGGATATCAAATGGGTCTTCTGAAAGTAAAATATGCTGCAAATGGTGAGAACTGCTGAGAGCATCATTACCCCAAAGTGTCTTAAATTTCCAAACATCATCAAGTGGGTGTTTATTTCTTACAATGTACAAAAAGAGGTAGCTTTAAAAAAAACTACAAAACCAAGAACTTACTTACTATCTCTGCATTTGCTATCGGAGCTTGGTCATTTCCATTTGCTTCGCGCCATTGTCTAGGGCAGGGGTAGGCAACCTTGGCTCTTTTATGACTGGTGGACTTCAACTCCCAGAATTCCTGAGCCAGCCTGGATCAGCCTGGAAACCTCTCCCTTCCCCTCAGCATGGCTGGCTCAGGAATTCTGGGAGTTGAAGTCCACGAGTCATAAAAGAGCCAAGGTTGCCTACCCCTGATCTAGGGCCAAGAGTCTTTTTCTAGAGACAGGCAGGAGGGTTGCCATAAAGATAGCAATGACCTACTGTATTAACTTAGGTCATGTACCCAGATGAGGAAGAGGATCCCTCCTGTGACTGAGGGTGAGGAATTTGAAGTATCTTCTGACTGTTTTGCTCCGTTCCTTTTTTTTATTTTTGATCACGTATAGGTGGGCAAAGATTTTATTTTTTATTCATTTGCATCCTGCCTTTATTATTTTTACAAATAACTCAAGGCAGAGAACACATTCAACACAATTTCCTCCACAACAACCCTGTCAGTTGGGCTGGGCTGAGAGAAAGAAAGAGTGACTGGCCCAAAGTCCCAATCATCTCGTTAGGCCCCTTAATGAGAATTACTAAACAATCTTTTTTATTGTAAATAGAATGTTAATATTTACATCCTATTACAAGTCACAGTGGCCTTGTGAGGTCCCTTAATGGGAATTATTGAACAATTTTTTAATTGTAAATAGAATGTTAGTATTATATTACCGATAGAATACTGCTATTAATAAAATAATGAATACTGGCATTCATATTCTTGATTTAATGGTATGTTATATTTAATTTTTGATATATTTTAAATAAATGGTAATTGAGGTAATGAAATGTTTTATATACAGTAATTTATTTTTCTGTACCATATTGTAAGTATAGTCTATTTTCTTGGAAATATATACCATACAAATAAAATCAGCCATGAATATGATCTCAGACTATTTCAGCTTTGTAGTGGTTAACGTGCTGACCAAAAACCAGGAGCCTGAGTTCTAGCCCCACTTTAAGCATGAGAACTTGACTGGGTGACTTTGGGCCAGCCACTCTTTCTTAGTCCAACCCACCTCAAATGGCTGCCGTGGGGAAAATAGGAAGAAAAGGTACCATGCATGTTTTCCACTTTGAGTTACTTACAAAAATAATAATAAAGGCAGGATAAAAAGCTAATCAATCAGTCAATCAATCAATTTCAAAGATTCATTAGGTAAAGGTAAAGGTTCCCCCACACATGCGTGCTAGTCATTTCCAAATCTAGGGGCCGGTGCTCATCTCCGTTTCAAAGCTGAAGAGCCAGCGCTTGTCCGAGGACGTCTCCGTGGGCATGTGGCCGGCATGACTAGACGCCAAAGACACACGGAATGCTGTTACCTTCCCACCGTAGTGGTCCCTATTTTTTCTACTTGCATTTTTACGTGCTTTCGAACTGCTAGGTTGGCAGAAGCTGAGACGGGTAACAGGCGCTCACTCTGTTACGCGGCACTCGGGATTCGACCCGCCGAACTGCCGACCTTCAGATTGACAAGCTCAGCATCCTAACCCACTGAGCCACCACGTCCCTTTGTAAAGATTAATTACATGACTCCAATTTTTTTAACAAAAAGAAATATTCAAAATACGTAAAATCACACCTATTATATATAAAATGAAAGAACATATTCCATAATAAAAGGGAAGAACATTGATTTTTCTTTCCCTACACTTTTGCTCCTTCAAGAGCAGACTGGAAGGGAATAATTGGCAACTTAAATCATTAGATGAGTTAAGACAAGGAAACATAAGTTACTCTTGGTTTCAATATACCCAATTGAAAGCTAGGTGGAAGTTGGATCAGAAGGTTAGCATCACAATTACAGATGAAAATTTAGTAAATCAAATTAGAGATTTAAATCGTGCACATATAAAGAGGATATATAATGTTTTAATTGAATTGGACTTGGAAACGGAATTGGTTAAAGATTGTATGATAAAGTGGGCACAAAATATACAGGAACCAATTCCGTTGGATACTTGGGAGGTAATCTGGGTTAGAAATGTTAAATTTACTCAGGCTCAAAATTTAAGAGAAAATTTTTATAAAATGTTTTATAGATGGCATTTGGATCCCAAAAAGTTGTCTAACATGTATCCTAACCTACAGTCTAAATGCTGGAGATGCGGTAGTTTAGATGCTACTTATATTCATATGTGGTGGACTTGCAGAAATATAAAAGCTTTTTGGATTAAAATCTGGTGGAACATTCAAAAGATTTTTAAGAGAAAGATAAAGTTTTCTCCACAATTGTTTTTTACTGGGTATTGTTGTAGATTGGGATACTAAAGAAACTAATCTGATGTTGAACTTGATAACAGCAGCACGGTTACTGGTGGGACAATATTGGAAGAAGGATAGTTTGCCTTCTATAGAAGAATGGGTAATTAAGATATATTTCAGTTTGGAGGAGAAGGATAGATTATATTCAGAATAAATATGGGACTAAAATGTTCAATTTAGCTTATGAGTAGAGTTTAGATTTTTATTAACTTTAGTATTAGTATTGATTATATTTTTGTTTAAGTTATTATTATATTAGTATTGATTATATTTTTGTTTAAGTTATTATGTTTTTAATAATTTGAATGTATCAATGTTAAAGGGGAGTTAAAGCACATTATGAATTTGGTTAATTTTATAATGGATAATTTTAGTTAGAATATGATTATTATATTTATGACCCTGTATTCAGCTCTGGGAAGTGGGGGGAGGGGGGGTTTGGGGTGGGTGGGTTTGGGGGATGTTTTGTAAAACTTTTTGTAAAACTTTTCAATAAAAAAAGCAGACTGCCAAAAAGAATTTTTGCTACTTGCCCCATGATCTTGCAATCCGTGTCTTCAAGTAAATAGCTTATAGAAGAAGTTGAGCTATGGAGATAGTGTACTAAAGGGGCTATCATGATATTAAGATGTTGTTATAGAAAAGTGGAAAATTGTGGAGCCAAGTTTTAATCATACTTGCTCCTTATGGGCAGAGTCCTACTGAGTGTTCTTATGAATCATCATGAATATCCATGAGAATTGCTGAAGGGAAGATGTTAAGATCTTCAAGGAAGAAACACCAAGTTACTTGGGAGGCTAAAATGTCTGGCACATCATACCACCTGGAAACTATGAAGCTAAGTTTCAACTACTATTCTTCAGGGCTTCTACCTCACTCTTCTTGCATGTCCATATTAGGGGAAGTCTTTATTTCAGTCTCTTTAGTGTACTCGTAGATCACCAGCCTCTGGGAGAAAGCTCAGTCTACAAACTCAGGAATTCTGGCGGTTGAAGTCCATTAAGTCATAAAAGAGCCAAGGTTCCTCACCACTGACCTAGGTGATCTGTAAACAACATGCCACCTTTGAAATGCAATCCAGCACTTGAAACATTTGAGACTTGATCTGAATGGTCTCAAGGAGACTGTCTTTTTTACCCCAGACCAAATTCTACTTTATAGAACTTTCCGGCGTGACCTGAAGACCCACCTATTTGAAATAGCTGGTCTGGCCTGACGGGGATGGGTTTTAATAGTTGTTTTAGATTTGTTCACTGTTTTTAACTGGGCATGGGTTTAATCTTTTTTTTAATTTTTGTATTGTCTTTTTTATATATGCCCTGTGAACCGCCCTGAGTCCCCACCAAGGAGAAGGGCGGTATATAAATTAAATAAAACTAAACTAAATAAAACTAAACTAAGTTGGTCCAGGGGTTTAGTCACAAAATACCTAATAGCAGCTTGGATAAACTGGAATCCCTTTGTGTTCTGAAATGTTCCTTGAGCTTTCTGACTCCATATAATTACCAGATGAGTTGAAAAACATCCTTAGATACCACCTGCTTGAACCTCTACCTGTTAATGATCCAGGTTAGGCTTCCAAGTCTGTTTAAAGGTAAATGTAAAGGTTCCCCCACACATGCGTGCTAGTCGTTTCCCACTCTAGGGGCTGGTGCTCATCTCCGTTTCAAAGCCGAAGAGCCAGCGCTTGTCCGAGGACGTCTCCATGGTCATGTAGCCGGCATGACTAGACGCCAAAGGCGCACGGAACGCTGTTACCTTCCCACCGTAGTGGTCCCTATTTTTCTACTTGCATTTTTACATGCTTTCGAACTGCTAGGTTGGCAGAAGCTGGGACGAGTAACAGGCGCTCACTCTGTTACGCGGCACTCGGGATTCGACCCGCCAAACTGCCAACCTTCTGATCGACAAGCTCAGCGTCCTAATCCACTGAGCCATCGTGTCCCTACGTCTGTTTAGGTATACTTAATTTTATTGAGGCCTAACTCCAGCTGTTACTCTCTACAGAAGAATGATAAAGATCGGTGTGGCCCCCTTTAACCCATGATGGCATTGATTGGATCAGTGCATAATCTAGGTATAGCAGCATTAGTGTGTGCCCATCTGTAACACTTGGCTGGTGAAATTTTATTTTAGTTAAAAGATTGACAATGCAAAAATTAAGTAGCCATGGGACAACTTACAAATAAATTATACAATTTATTATACAATCATATAAATGTTCCAAACAGTTTTCAATGTACTATTATTTGGCCTTTAATAAAAAAATGTCTAGCTAAAATGAACAATGGGGCTTGCTTTTTGTATATCTGACCAAAAATTCAATTATGTAATTCAATCGTGCAGGAATAACTGGCATAAACTTTGTTTGCATAATTGATAAAAGAACTAACCTGAACTTAAAACAAAATAAAGTCTTCTTTTGGGATACTAGTTGTTGAAGATCACTTATCCATGGTTAAAAACACTTTTTTCTTATCTTGCTTCTGTCCAATAATTTTATGTTTTAAGTTTAGTATTTGGAATTAATATTTAAACTCCTCAAATTAAAAAAAGGAAAAGCAATGTCGTGAAACCTTTTGTGAAGGACCCCCAATATTTTACAGTTTATTTTAAAAATTGCAAGGGCTTTGGAATATTCATTTCTGATCCTTTTTCTTATTTTATGTGGAATTTATGTTTGTTTTAGCTAAAGTAAAGAATTTTCTGTCCATGACTTTTTGTTTGTTCTGTGCATTTTTTCCTCCTATCTGCCTAAACAGATTTTGTTGAAAATGCTTTCAAAGATTAACAGGAACAGAAGTAAATCATGAGCCTCTTACCATAGGGAGTTATTATTGGAGAATTCATGAAGAATCTTATATTGAATCCATACCAGCAAAATGATCAAGTGAGAATTAGCATGTTCTCAGCAGAAGAAAGCTCTACAACTGCCATTGCCATCAAGCAGTACTGCTTTCCAGGGCGACCAAAGTGGTGGGGATGGGAGTTGAAGCACCTTAGCAGTTGTAAGTGTGCATAGGCTGCCAGGTCCCCAAATTTTGATCATGTGATAGTTTGGGGAGGGAGTATTGCAATGGCTGTAACTTCAGGGACTGCTTGTTACATATCGTATGTTCAGCATCATTGTAACTTCCAATAGTCACTGACCAAATGGTGATTCCATAATCGGTGAGTTATAAATAAGCTATCATTTGCTTCACAAGTGCAGTTTTCATTTTTTTAAATTACATAAGGGAGAGAAATGTGCCTAAGCCGGGTATTTGAACAAGGACCAAATACTTTTGAGATAATTAAAATCAAGAACTGAGCAACATGTAATCATCCCAAATCTTACTGTAGCCATGAGTTTACCTACATATGCGTATACTCATTAATACTTATATTACTCAAGCACACACATGCTGTAGATTTGTTTAGCCCAACTTTATTACTTTTATAAGTAATTCAAGGCGGCAAACATACTTAATACTCCTTCCTCCTCCTAATTTCTCCACAACAACTCTGTGAGGTAGGCTTGCGCTGAGACAGTGATTTGCCTAACGTCACCTAAAGCAGGACCAGAACTCAAAGTCTCCTGATTTCTATGCCAGCACCTCAACCACTATATCAAAGTGGTGCTTCTCTCTCTGTGTGTGTGTGTCCCTGTGTGCGTGCTTTCAAACGAATCGAGTATAGAGAGATATAGAGAAACCAGCGCACCTGGAGGAAAAATGGGAGATTCTCACGAATGGCAGCCAACATCACTGCAGGTAATCCTTTATCCTGCTGAAGCACAGCATGGGGCAAAAGCAAACAATCTATAATCCGGAACAAGAGGGGCTGTGCTTTGGAAGTAGCCAATATGGCTGCCCAGGATTTCACAAGGCATCCTGTTGAAATAAAACCAAGAAAAGCAAAAGTCAAAATTGCAAAAAGAGAGATGAAGCATGAACAAACCTTTCTGCCGGATTCCATTTCTACTGGTAACTATAGCAACTAGTCACATTTCCATGTATCCCGCTTAATAATCCTGGGGATGGTGAACGTCCATTTGTACAGTGAACTAAAAATGAGAGTTGCGAACTTTGGACTGAAGCCAGGTATGTCAAGGAAGAGTACACTCAAGGAAATAATGCTAACGTATGCCGCTTTTGTACTTTATATTTACTATTTGTTATGATCATTTCTAATGTCAATTACTTTGCCTTTTAATTTTCATCAAAAGCAGTAACATAGTTGGCTAAGAAATGAACAAATAAATATAAGGCAAAGCAAATGTTATGAATGCACAAAACATTCAGCAATATATTTTGAATCCCCCTTCACTTCCCTAAATAGGAAATATCACTAGGAAAATAAACAGAAACCTTACAGAAAGACAGAGCCTGTATCAGAACAGAATGCGTGACCCAATTTTATTTCTCAGTAACTTTTTAGGTCTGTACAGGAAAACGAATCAAAACTAGCACTATCGATTGACTCTGAATACCACAAGACTAATAAATTGTCTATTCTGGGAATGACAATATCACACAGCCCTAATAGCCTGAATTTCCTTCTAAGAGATATGTTTTCTTATGCTGCTCTTCCAAATAACTATAACTGAAAGAGGGAAAGGTATAAGTTACAATATTTTTATTTAATGTATTTTATACTATTTCCTAAGTTAAGAGTCTTAAAGTACAACAGATATTATAAAAGAATGTTAGTTATTAGAAGAAAGAACAAAAATTGAAATTAAGTAATATTTTTCTCTCCCCCCCACCTTTTTAAAAGACAACCTGGGTGAATTTTTTTTAAATAAAGGATGTAATAGTATGCAGCTCCCAAGAACTAAGGGAAGCATTCCAAAAAAAGGAAGGAAGGAAGGAAGGAAGGAAGGAAGGAAGGAAGGAAGGAAGGAAGGAAGGAAGGAAGGAAGGAAGGATCTTTTGAAAACAGTCATCAGGAAAGAGCAGAACTACTTTCAGTAATTATAAGGATTATTAGAGCTTATATGGGAAAAAGAACTATTGGAATCATAGGGCTGAAAGGGACCTTGGTGGTCTTCTAGTCCAAACCCCTACCCAAGGAAAGAGTCTTCAGTGTCCTGGTCACCAGCTGGTACTATGGTGTGGTAGCTGTTAACAGAAGCTGGTAGCAGTCATTGTAGCTGTTATAACACCGGCACATCATTTCGCAACACAGACAAAGCGAATGAGAAATCTCCCCTCCAGCTTCCCTTTATATAGTAGAATGTTGCTTGGATTCAAGTCCCGATTCTTTTAGTGTACCTTACCCAACTACTCCCCTACTTGAACAATAAAGGTAAAGGTTCCCCCGCACATGTGTGCTAGTCATTTCCGACTCTAGGGGCCGGTGCTCATCTCCGTTTCAAAGCCAAAGAGCTAGCGCTTGTCCGAGGACGTCTCCGTGGGCATGTGGCCGGCATGACTAGACGCCAAAGACACACGGAACGCTGTTACCTTCCCACCGTAGTGGTCCCTATTTTTCTACTTGCATTTTTACGTGCTTTCAAACTGCTAGGTTGGCAGAAGCTGGGACGAGTAACAGGCGCTCACTCTGTTACGCGGCACTCGGGATTCTACCCGCCAAACTGCCGACCTTCTGATCGACAAGCTCAGCGTCCTAACTCACTGAGCCACCGCGTCCCTTTTACTTGAACAATAAACATTGGCAATTTTTGCAGTTAAAGTGTGTGCCTATCATGCCATAATGTGATCTTTCCAAACAAGCAAGAACTCTATAGTTTCTCACTGACTTCTAGAAGGAAGAGACAGGAAGGAAGTTCATAGGAACTAAGCTGGCAAAAAGGGACGCGGTGGCTCAGTGGGTTAGGACGCTGAGCTTGTCGATCAGAAGGTCGGCAGTTTGGCGGGTCGAATCCCGAGTGCTGCGTAACAGAGTGAGCGCCTGTTACTCGTCCCAGCTTCTGCCAACCTAGCAGTTCGAAAGCACGTAAAAATGCAAGTAGAAAAATAGGGACCACTCCGGTGGGAAGGTAACAGCGTTCCGTGCGCCTTTGGTGTCTAGTCATGCTGGCCACATGACCACGGAGATGTCCTCAGACAAGCGCTGGCTCTTCGGCTTTGAAACGGAGATGAGCACCGGCCCCTAGAGTCAGAAACGACTAGCACGCATGTGCGGGGGAACCTTTACCTTTACCTTAAGCTGGCAAAAGAGAAAAAGGGATGACTGGTGAACTATGTCGAAGTAGGCAGCTGTGGAGCTGCTGAAGTTTTTAACCTGTCCAGACGAGCCAGTCATTCTAAGTGAATGTGGTCTGGAGAAGGAGGGAAGAAGGATGGGAGGGAGCATTATGATGCGGGATATTAACCCAAAAAAGTGGGGGGAGGGAAATCATCCCCCCCAAAAAAATCATGTTCCAAAGAGGAATAAAATGCTATGTTGCCAAGCCGAAGAAGAATAGCTAACTAAGTCTAGCTAACACCTTTCCTTAAAAGCAGAGAGGACATAGAAATTGCCACATACTTACCGGCTAGAAGCAGAATTTTTTACTTTCAAAAAAGGATCAATCATATGGTTTACTTAGCTACAGTAAAGGAGCTGGTCCTGAATCCAAGCAGCATTCCAATGACACAAAGGGAGAGAAAAATTCTCCTTCTGCTTGACTACGTCGCAAAACAGAATGTTACAAAAACAAAAACTTGCAACATAATGTACACGCTCACAACCAGTAGCCTTAAGGCATTGTATGGCTTGTATGGAAGTGTACGAATGGCCAGTCTATCTTCATTCTGGGAAAAGATATGTGTCTATACCAGGGGTAGGCAACCTCGGCTCTTTTATGACTCATGGACTTCAACTCCCAGAATTCCTGAGCCAGCTTGGCTGGCTCAGGAATTCTGGGAGTTGAAGTCCATAAGTCATAAAAGAGCCGAGGTTGCCTACCCCTGGTCTATACCTACAAAGATAAGAATCATGAAGCCAATGGTTTTCCCTATCATAACTTTATGGAAATAAAAATGTAGGATAAAAAGGTATTATTGACATTTGACATTTCTGAACTTTAATAATGAAGATCGCAGAGAATTAAAACCAACCAACCAACCAACAAAACAACAACAAACCACGGGTCTTCGAAGAAATCCCAAAATCATTTAAGACGCAAATAACCAGATTCAAATTATAATATTTTGGAGGGATTATGTGAAGAATTAGTGAAGACTATGCTAGGAAAAGGAAAGAAAAGAAGAGGACAGCCCAGCAAAAAGATCGCTGGACACAATCACAGCAACAACGGGTGCAACACAGGGGATCGGGAGGGCCAAGACTGAGGACAGATCTTCCCAGTTGCTAAGATTTATTCTCGGCTTGTTTCAGTGTGCTGCAGAAGGAGTTTCTGAGAACCTCAACAAATGCATATCCCAGCAACCTCTTAATGAACATAGCCCCATTTGCACTGTGTCTCCTGGCTGGTTTTTTATTGACAGACACTTGCAAGGGAACCAAAGGGCAACCTGGCTTTTGCAGGTTAGAAGTTCTTCCGCTGGAGAAGTTGCCTGGAAGCACTGTTGCCAATGGCTTTGCTTTCTACTGTTGATAAGGGTGGGGGGGACTAAACATGATAATTACCTATTATCTTGTAAGTGAGATGGAGTCCTTCTGCAGGGCCTTTCTTTATTAAGTAGGGTTTTACATATTTTAATATATCACCAAGATATTCTAATGCCTTTGTCACCATGACTGATTTTTCAGGCAGATGCTGAAGTCCACTGTAATTTTTTCCAACAGCCTAAGAAAATATGGGAGAAAAAAACAACAACAGAGAGCAATTCTTGATATTGGGATACATCTATCCTATTAAGATAGGCTAGGGTATTTTCTAATTCTATGCCTCCAAAATTGCTACTTATAATAAACACCATACCTCAATGAATTGGAAAACAGCCTCCTTAGGATCTTGTTTGTAGACTGACTCGTCAACGTGAGCCCTTGAGAAGATATTTATTATTTCTGGTAGTTTGAATATCAATCTTGTAAGTTCAGTCAGTTGTTCCATATACGCCTTATCTATTTATCAACACAACACAAGAATTTGATGTGACTTAGCATGGGACGTTTCCATCCTTAGACAGTTCCTTTGGCATGGTGAACTGCAACTTCTACAAGGGGAATATATGAATTGTACTCTAACACCAATATTGGTCAGTTGGATTTATATACTCTATTGTGTTTCCGCGAGGAGCACAAAGCAGTAAACTCAGCACTTCCTAGTCCATTTTTTCTGAACAACTACAAAAACTTTATAAGGTTGAGTTGGGAGTGTAATTGGCCAAGTCACTTAGTGAGCGCTGTCGGCAGAGGGTAAACTTGAACCTGAGCCTTACTAGTTCTAGACCAGGGGTCGGCAACCTGAAAAAGGAAAAGAGCCACTGGGAACCGGTTCCATCACACATAAAAAAAAGTGGGAGCCGCGTGTGTGCGTCCATGCACGCGCATGCGCAAAAAAGTTTTGTGCATGTGCAAAACGGATCTTTCTTGCACATGCGCGGACACGCGCGGTTGCCATTTTTTATGTGTGATGGAACCGGTTCCCGGTTGTGCGACGGCGACGGCCCGTTTGCAGAGCTACCGCCTTCGGCAGCCTGCAAACATGCCGCGACAGCTTTCCCAAAGAGCGGCGCCGCTGCCCGTTCGCGCGGAGGTGCGCGCGCACCTCTCCAAAGGTTTGGGGAGGTACGCACGTTCTGAGAGGTGCGCGCGCACCTCTCGGAATGGGCAGCAGTGCCGCTTGTTGGGAAAGCTGCCGCGGCCCGTTTGCAGAGCTGCCACTTTTGGCAGCCTGCAAACGTGCCGCGGCAGCTTTCCCAAAGAGTGGCGCCGCTGCCTGTTCGCACGGAGGTGCGTGCGCACCTCTTCAAAAGTTTGGAGAGGTGCGCGCGCACCACTGCCCGTTCGAAGAGGTGCGCGCGCACCGGGTGGCTGGGAGCCGCAGGAGATGGCTCAAAGAGCCACATGCGACTCCGGAGCCGCGGGTTGCCGACCCGTGTTCTAGACTAATACCTTAATCACTGTACCAAGTTCAGATTCAAAAGACTGCAAAAAAGCAGTTTTGTTTAAAGCATAGCTATTTCTTGGAAATTTTAAGATGCTATGATTGTTAGTCAGTATTTTCCATCCAACCCTTTGCTTTCAGAGGGTTATCAACCTCTCTCTTTCCATCTTTGTTATTCCCCCTTGCAAACATCTGTGTACTTCAGTATACATTAAAAAAGAAAAAGAAAAACCCAAGCCCACTAACATTTCTACATTATATCCATTACTCAAGTCAACCAAGCTCACCAGTTCAGGTGAGATAATCAAAGATCAAAATCTAAAGTACATGAAATGACCACTAATCCATCTGTTGTCTTTTACCCCAGGTTACTTTCAGAGGTGTCTTGCCCTTTGCTTGAAAATATAATAAAAAAGAACCACTAGCATTAATACCTATAAATACAGATTTTCAACTGCCCTACAGTAAAATACCCTCACACATGAGTTAAAATGTTTTGAAATATTTTATCAAATTTAACCTGATTTCCAATAAATTACATTAGTCATCAAGTTTGTTTTTCAAATGAACACACTTACTTTAAATTAAATTTAAAATTAAGCAGCTAATCAATTAGCCAAATAGGCAAACATAAACTGGAAGCATAATAAAGCAAAAAAAGTGGTAGAGGTAACAGTAAACTAACGTTGTGCACATAGTTGAAAAGACTTAGGTTTCTATTGCTGCTGATCACATATAAATCAATGCACATACTAGTAGTCTGGTCAGCATCTGTTCTGATCAAAGTCTCAGGAGGCTGATTGATAAACATTTGTAAAATGCATCGAAACCATGACTGAACAAACAAGGATTGGTAAGATGAATGACCCATGCCAGTAAGAGCTTCAGCCAGGGCACTGTATAGAAAAGAAAGCCAATAAAGAAAAACACATTAGGTAAACAGAAACGGACGTGGTGGCTCAGTGGGTTAGGACGCTGAGCTTGTCGATCAGAAGGTCGGCAGTTTGGCGGGTCGAATCCTGAGTGCCGCGTAACAGAGTGAGTGCCTGTTACTTGTCCCAGCTTCTGCCAACCAAGCAGTTCGAAAGCACGTAAAAATGCAAGTAGAAAAATAGGGACCACTACGGTGGGAAGGTAACAGCGTTCCGTGCACCTTTGGCGTCTAGTCATGCCGGCCACATGACCACGGAGATGTCCTCGGACAAGCGCTGGCTCTTCGGCTTTGAAACAGAGATGAGCACCGGCCCCTAGAGTCGGAAACGACTAGCACGCATGTGCGGGGGAACCTTTACCTTTAAACAGAAAAGTCAGTCTTTCTCCTTGATTTGTATCATTATTTTTTATCAGTAAATGATTCCAAGAACTCCTGCTTCTAAGAAATGCCCTGTATGCTCTATGGCACAGAATACCATGCCTTCTCCCAAAACTGGACAGAACTGATCCCTAAACCAATTTGTGCAATGCAACTGCAACAAGATCTAGGATATCAGTTATTCCCAGTTTTCTAAATAGTGCTTCGTGTACAGCCAGCAGAACAGCTGTAAAATTCCCTGCAGCTTGCATAGTCCAGGGAGTTAGGAAAATCAATGAAAATATAATGCAACATAAATGTTTTCAGGAAAATTAATATTATAATTTATCGGAGTCAGTCCTCCTGAACTATTGAGAAGAAAAATGATAATTCTGTTTGGTAATGCAATTTAGTGTCCTTAATCTCTAACATACATCTATTCCCTTTCTTCTTCATTACTCTCTCTTCTGACACCCCTCTTTTTTCTGACATTCCTCTTTCCCCACCATACATCCTCTTTCCTAGCAGACTGAGAAGAACTGTCAGACTTGACCAAAGCATGACAAAATGGCTGTTGAAATTGGATTATTTAATGCACTGAAAGGATATTATTGGTGCTATTATTTATGCAACTGAAGAAAAATCTAGAAATCCTGCTTTTACAGAAATTTATAATAAAAACCTACATGTTATTGCAATAGAAGCAGAAAAACCAAAGTTATGCAAATACCTGCTTTTATTCAACCAAGATGTTGTATGGCTTACCTATTTTGTATCAGATGAGTTAGATACCTGGAAACCAGCTGTGGGCAAACCATGTCATCCCATCCAAACAACTGCATCATAGATATAACTGGCTGAGGTTGGAGATCTGGTGTACATGTGCTGGGTAAATCCAGAGCTAACAAAGTCAAACCTGTTTTTAAAAAGAAAGTGGGTATGTGTTAGAAAAGCAGAGAAGTAGAGAAAACCTACATGCTTTGTATACCACTGATTTTTTTAAAAAAAATACTAAGATTCCTTCCCCATCCCCAGCAAATATAAATAATTTGAAATCTTGAGCAGAGCTGCAAGACATACACTTCAGTTTTTCCTGCTTGCTGTTTGTATCTTAAAATCTGTTTCCACCAGCTGCTATTTACTTCCAGGAAATTCTACTGTAAAAAATGAAAGAAACTGGAAATAGGAATCATAAAGTGAGATGGATTATGCTATATGTTGTCAAACCAGCTTCATGAGTCAGACTTACTCTGTAGCATGGGTCAACTCATGCTATTTATAATCATGGAGTTAATTATTATTATTATCTTTGTGGACATTTGGGGAGATAGGAAAATGATATTGGCACTAATTCTGTAATCAAAATGAGTTAAAATTTAACTGTGCTATGTCATTTATTCATTCATTGAATATGTATTAAGAAACTTATACTTTCACTGTTCTTTAGCATTTTAACACAAACACTGCTATATTCTCAGTGTTATTAATGATTAATTATATAGGGTTTTTTTTAACCTTTTTAAGCAATTATGCAAGGAAAAATTAGAGCCACTGCTTTAGCGTTGTGTCTGTACGCTATTGCATGCCAAGGAAGTGGGCAAATATTTCTTTTCCATTGCATTTTATTCCACCTGCTGAAGTTCAAGGTCTTTTTTACATTAATGACAAGGATTTTAAGGATGCATATGTTCAGTTCTTAATTCAGGTTAAGGAAAATGTATTTAAATTCAAATCTATCTTTTACAAATAATACTGAAATGGATTCAGTGAGGTATTATAACTAAATGCAAGCCTTCTTGCGCTAAGTTGAAATATACAGAGTTAGTATACGGGAATTTCATGGAAGAAGTAGTACTATATTAAAATACAAAGATGGGCACAGCTCTAGTGAAGTCAAGGATCACCACTTCTATAGTTTAGTTGCAAGATGTTGTTCCATCTGCTAGGATTTTGATTCTTACATTATAAGACTCCAGAATATAGGGTGTTATTTTTTTATTAAAAAGTCATACAAAATGTATTTGAAATCTTACTTGATATATTTACAAAACAGTGAAGATTATGATAATCCTAGAGAAACTCAAGGGAAGGGAATCTGTAGCAGCAAGAGACTGAACAAACTCATTTAAGCACAGAGAATGCGTGAAGTATTGAACAGGATGACATATCAACCATTAACATTGCTTAAGATCACAGTACATATTATTTCAAATATAATGAACATCTAACAAAACGTGCCACCCTATTTACGGATCCGAGGGACCATATGAATCAAGTGAGCACTCTACTAAAATGAATATATGACTCTCTCTTCCCACTGAGGTATACACATGCATCGAAAGGCTGGATGCGCCTACAAGACTCCGTACTGTTTGCAGATAAAGTCTACTATATTCAGTAACAACGTATTTAGAAATGGGAAGAACGCATCACGGTCACAAGAAACATGAGAGCATGTTGGGAGTACAAACCTGCAGCAGTATCTGCAAGCTGAGGAGGGGAAGACTTCGACATCCTCTGGCCCTTCAAGTAGGGAAAGAAATTTCTCCAGAGAGCTTTGGCAACAGCAAGGTGGTGCTCTTTCGCCACCGATGAAGGCTGTGCGCTGGGTCCCTGGTTTAACTGCTTATGTGCTGTTCTAAGAAAAAAAATAAAAGTAATACGACCATAAAGACTATTGTCCTGGGAGGAAGAGTAATTGAATTTTTTAGATGCCTTTGGGATGGCTACTGTGCATCCTTCCTAAGGATTTAGAAATCACCTTTTGTAATTCAAAACTTGATGGATACAAGCAATTTGATGGATAAATGATGGCATATTAAGCACTGTAAAGTTAATGTTAATTATTGATGTCAGCCATTAATTATGCACCTCTTAATATGTCAGGCCCAAATGGGAAACAGGCAGTTCTAAAATGAATGTGCGTATTTATCAAATGACAAGTAAGCACGCTCACACTCCCAATGCCAAATCTTTCATGATTTGTTAATTTTCTTTGCACGATGTACAGAAACTGGGTCAGGCATAGAATATCTATGAATATTTCCCCCCCCCCCCAAAAGCATTTATCACTGAAGTTTTCTTTTTGCAGCCCCAGTAGAGATAAGTGAATAAAAACAAACAAACAAAGATTAACCCTTTTCAAGTACGTGGCAGCAGTGTTCATAGCACACTGAGGACCAAAGTTACTATTATATCTAAAGTCAGTCCTTTACAGAGACAATGTGGCATGAATTCAATAACACATTCAATTTTCTTTGATTCTGCTAGTACAATTCCTACTACTTAATCTAATTTGGAAGTTGTGACTTTCTAAAGGTTCAATAGAGATTTGTCTGCAGGGAATCGGTTGGAGGAGGGGCAGGAAGCATTAATAAATTTGTCTGGCAGACTAGAAAGCAAGGCATTGCTGCACTTGGACGATCCACTAAATAACATGCTTATTAAAAACAATTCATAGAAATGCACTATCATTCCTGCTCCTATTTATCTCGTGGTCAGCTAAATTGAGATTGCAGATTAAGGTACTAGCAGTATTATTACATTTGCTTTATTAAATTCTATAAACAGCAGAGTAAAATCAAAGGCAAGGCATAAGTCAGTGGCAAACTACAAGAAAAGGCAGTTGTCTTCAATCTCCTTCAGCTCGTCACTGACAACCAGACTGAAATCAGAAAAGGACTTGCATATTTGTGAATTTTATCCTAACTCCTTGAGAACTACGTTTCTTTCCACTGTTATTATGCTGGCTTTATTTTTTATGGGACCAAAGACTGTTGTGATAATTTGCTTGGAGTTATGTTAATTATTTAAGCAGTCTTTTTAGGTCTACACAGTCCATAATAATCTGTGGCAAAAATAGCCTGTGGAAACTCCATTCTATCTGTATTCTCCTCCCTCCCTTTGGATTGTACAACGTATATATCTCTTGCCCTATCCATCTCTGGCAACTGCATTAGTCTGCCTGAAACAGAAGACTTTGTAATAAAATTATAAATTGCATCTGCAAGGAAGAAAAATGTGATGAAAATCACAAGGAAAAAACCCCACAGAATCAGATGTTGTATTGCATGTCTGCATCGGTCAAAGAAACAAGACTTATGGTTGACATTTAACATTATGGACCTCTCCTTAATAAAGAAATATATAAGAGAATAAATAGAGACACACTATATAACATCTGTTTTCTGGGTTATTTATCTCTCACTTTGGAGTCAATATAGCAGTTTAGGTACTTTCTGTTCTTTCCTAATTGAAAATCAGCCCTAAATCTAAAGATGGATTAAAAAAATACTTTTAACTAAATTTCTAAGAAAAATATACATATATTGATCCTAGCAAAACATGGATTTCAAAAATTAATATATATTATTTTTTGTTAAAAATATGGCCTATTGCAAAGAATTAACCACTAGTTAGCTGCCTATGTATAAATATTTGCATAAGCTTTTTTTTTGCATAACAGCATCATACAAAATGCTTTTTTGAATTATTGGCCCATCTTCTGGAGTGGTTTTTCATGGGGTATCAGAGGCTGCAAAAATCAAGTTGTACTGCAAAATCAGACCTAGGCATTGCTTTAACGGAAGAGACCCAGACTAGTAGTTTGAATGGAAAGTCAAAAGAAGACATGCACAAATAACCTCTGTACTATTCTAAATACTAGTATCTGTATTATTATCAGGAATCAAATTCAATGCAAAGGAGATTTTACCTTTCAGTGAGAATCTCAAGGGATGTGCCCCTTAAAATACCCAAACATACATACATGTTAGTGCATGCCTCAAACGTACGTGTAACCCTTTGGATCTTATTCATAGACAAATGGTTACTTTTGTTGTCATCTGCCTGTTTTTCACAATGAAAAACCTGTAATTGCTATTCACATATGTATCTTCAGCTAACAGAGATCAGAAAATTAAAGAGGCATTATTGTGATACCACATATCTTTGCCAACTGATATTGCCTCTTTGCAAATTCTTGGCATATGAAAACTTTAAATACCATGCAAAAAATCTTATCAGGCTGTCACAACACATTCACTATACAGTTATTTATTTATTTATTATATTTTTATAGGATTCATATTCAACAGAGATGTATGAGAGATATTACAGGTTTAAACAGTAAAACAATTCACTCTGGAAATATACTTTAAATAGCATATTTATAGAATCTAAAATGTTAAGACTAATTTAGATTTTAAAAGGTATATAAACATGAATGCGTTTCCACATCATCATTATCTAAAACTTGTCACTTAAAACACTTCTGGATTTAACACTCCAACCTATCCCAACAATCCAAATTATCTATAGAAAATAATCGCAAATTGTAAGAAATGTAACTGCACTGGCAGAATTTTGTGTCTTTTAAATCACATAAGCAGGAGAAAGTTTTTGCCATCAATGTGATGGGACATTGGATTCTCAATTTATGAACATATGTAGAAGGAAGAATAAATGTTCTGCATCACAAGAAACTACATGCCATAGGGTATGCTCATTTACAAATGCCAAAGTCTTGATTTTAATATATAAGAAATAATTATATATAATAATTAATATATAAGAAATAATTATGCAAATTATTCATTGAATCAGAGATAGCAATTGTAGACTCTTGATTTTAATATATAAGAAATAATTATATATAATAATTAATATATAAGAAATAATTATGCAAATTATTCATTGAATCAGAGATAGTAATTGTAGACTCAGCAGTGATCTACAACTGGATTATGGTTTTGTTAAGAAGTACATTTTAAAGGCTCAAGTATTGATTACTTTGTGATGGCTGTGGAAAGTGTTGAGTATTTTAAAATTGGGATTATTTTTAAATTCTGTTAGATCCAGTTTTGAACCATGGAGTAGCTGTAACCATGATCATACAAAGGAAAAGTCCATTCACCTAAAGGTATGTGGAGAGGCTTACTTTTTTGCCTCACGTTGTCATGTAGAAAACCAACAATCTAATGTTCCTTCATCTCCTAACCAAACAATGTTTTAGGAGATATCCACCATTGCTCACACAAACTTTTCTCAAACATCAGCAACTACGGAAGAGCTAATTTTCTCTCTCTCTCTCTTCCTCCTTCCTTCGTATTTATCTTCTATCTAAAAATATCTATATAGGTTTACTAAGCCTATATGAGGCTCTTAAAACATCTTCCCTCCTCTAGGGAGTCCTCCTAGATTCACGGCTCACCTTGGAAGACCATGTAGGAGCTGTGACTAGGGGGGCCTTCGCCCAGGTTCGCCTGGTGCGCCAGTTGCGGCCCTATCTTAGCCGGGATGATTTGTGCACGGTCACTCATGCGCTCGTGTCCTCTCGTCTGGACTACTGCAACGCTCTCTACATGGGGCTGCCCTTGAGGACCACCCGGAAGCTCCAACTGGTACAGAATGCAGCCGCGAGAGTTGTGTTGGGAGTCTCCCGATACTCCCACGTTACACCGCTGCTCCGTGAGCTGCATTGGTTGCCGGTTGTCTTCCGGGTGAGATTCAAGGTACTGGTAACGGTGTTCAAAGCCCTCCATGGCATGGGGCCGGAGTACCTTAGGGAACATCTGCTGCCGGCATCAAGCTCCCTGCGCCCTGTGCGTTCCCACAGAGAGGGCCTCCTCAGGGTGCCACTGATCAGAGAATGTCGATTGGTGGCCCCCAGGGGGAGATCCTTCTCTGTGGGCGCTCCGGAGCTGTGGAATCAGCTACCGGTAGAGCTCCGGATGGCGCCCGATCTTCGCTCCTTTCGTCGCGATCTCAAGACCTTTCTGTTTGTACAAGCCGGCCTAGCCTGATGGGGATTGGTGGGGTTTTTTATTTTTGGTGGTTTAGTTTTTAACTTGGTGTTTTAGAATTCTATTTTAACTGTTTTAATATGGGCAACTATTTAATCTCTTTTTAACGTTTGTATTTAGTATTTTATTCTGCCCTGTGAACCGCCCTGAGTCCTCAGGGAGAAGGGCGGTATACAAATATTATTAAATTAAATTAAATTAAAATTAAATTAAACTAATGGATTGTGAGATCAAAGCCATCATCAACCAATGCTAACTGGTTACATTAACTGGAACATGTTTTACAACTTCTATCATGAGCATTAACGAATTTCAACACCAACTAAGCAATAAATTCATTCAGGGACTTGTCTTTGGGAGGAGGGGAAGTTATATGTAGGTGAAATGTTTCACTGAGACAAAAACATTTTGATTTGCCCCATTTGTATGAGAGAAGAAATTCAGCAATCCCTGCCAATATATTTTTATTACCAAATAATTCTTTAGAAGACTATTCAATAAGACAAAAGACATTGGATAAATGCTACATTTTTATTCTGAACAAAGCTTATCCATCATAATCCATTTTAGTTATAATACTGCTTTGTGTCTAGGAGGATGATCATTAACAGATTCCATATTATTCTGTTTTCTCATATTTGTAAAACCAACACATGGAATGTTTATACATAGGAGTACAATAGATAAACTGTTTGCCCAATGTTTAATCTGAAATATTTATTCTGTTACATTAAAAATTACATTTAGTGATAACTTGGGAGGCTTATCTAAAAATATATATAAAGATTTGACAATGGACTATGTGTGCACCTATGATCTCAAGTTATGGACCTTTTACTCTAATGTATATTTAATTTAATTTTTAATTTATTAATATTTCTATACCGCCCTTCTCCCGAAGGACTCAGGGCGGTGTACAGGGCAAGAATAAAACACAAAGTTATAAAAATTAAAAAGTAATTAAATACATGCCCATAATTTAATAATTTTAACTTTTGTATCTGTCTTTTACGTATTGCCCTGTTAACCGCCCTGAGTCTCTTGAGAGAAGGGCGGTATATAAATTAAATAAATAAATAAATAAATAATAAATAAAAACAATAAATACATTAATAAAACCCCAATAAAATGATAATAAAATAATTTCTACCTATAAGTAACAGAATAGCATTACATATTTTGGTTAATTTACTAATGCAAATGAATTACTAACTTCTTGCACTAAAAAGGGCATGATAAACGTAGCTGCTTTCCTTAATGTTTTTTTTAATACATGTAAGTGTGTCTGAAGGAGTTTACTGAGAAAAGCAATCCAATATTTGATATATCTACTCATAGATTGTAGGGACACGGTGGCTCAGTGGGTTAGGACACTGAGCTTGTCGATCAGAAGGTCGGCAGTTTGGCGGGTCAAATCCCGAGTGCCGCGTAACAGAGTGAGCGCCTGTTACTTGTCCCAGCTTCTGCCAACCTAGCAGTTCGAAAGCATGTAAAAATGCAAGTAGAAAAATAGAGACCACTACGGTGGGAAGGTAACAGCGTTCCATGCGCCTTTGGCGTCTAGTCATGCCGGCCACATGACCACGGAGATGTCCTCGGACAAGCGCTGGCTCTTTGGCTTTGAAACGGAGATGAGCACCAGCCCCTAGAGTCATAAACGACTAGCATGCATGTGCAGGGGAACCTTTACCTTTACCTTACTCATAGATTAAAGTGATAAAATTAAAGAAAAGCTTTAACCCTTTGATTGTACTGATCAAGACTAGTCTGAAAGTTGCTGTCAAAGATGAAGAAGTTCTTCTTCTACAGATCCCATATGTACATCATACAACTGGGCCATTAAATACCAGTGATATGAAAGTACCTCCCACCATGTTGGAAAGTAATAGGGTACAATATCTGAAGGATGTGGGATAGGCTTGCTAGCTACACTTAAGTCCCAAAGGTGGTTTTTCAAAAGGCAACTTTTCCTTGAAAACGTTTCACTTCTCATTCTGAAGAACTGAAGAATCTTGGATCAGAAGCAAAACGTCTTCAAGGGAAAACAAAGAAAGTCCAGTTGCCTTTTGAAAAAAAGCACCTTTGGGACAACCATGACCTGGATGACTGAGAGTCTCCATAGAGATCTAACGTTGAGGCAAAAAACAGCTGGTTCTCTTTGCCCAAGAAGACCAGCTCAGCTTCTGGTTTTATGAATGGGGTTTGTGCTGCTAAAATGAGATTCAACTTCTGATATGAAGAGTCTTTTATATTGGCAAACCAGCCTCTGACCATGCTAGAAATAATAAGAGCTACATACATTACTCTTTAAAAAAAATCAGAGGGAACTTACAGTGATTTCATATAAGACAGAAAATATGAGAAATACTATACAAAATAAGTATGACATATAAATAGTGTGGGAGGAAAACTAGCTGAGACAGTTAATGATAGTCTAGGTTTTTAAGTTAAGGTAAATTACTAGCTAGTCTACTAATATAAATGCTGCAGAGCACTGAAAATGGTGGTTGCTCTGTGTGTGTGTGTGTGTGTGTGTATGTATGTGTGTGTATATATATATATATATATATATATATATATATATATATATATATATATATATATATATATATATATATATATATATATATATATGTGGATCTTTGGTCATTCGGGTTTTTTCCCCGCGTAGAACTAAAGGTGTAGGAGCAACGTTTCGACGGAATCCCATCCGTCATCATCAGGCTGGTGGCTTCAGCTTCCTTCTTCTGGGGGAAGCATGTGGTAGTGGCTGTTTGTTCCTCTTTTTTAAACTGCCAGAGGGGGTGTGTTCTGTGGGTGGAGGTGTGCTCTGATTGGGTGGGGGATTAAGTGTGTTCTGATTGGGTGGGAGTGTGTTTTGAATGGTGGGTGTGTTCTGATTGGGTGGGGGTGTGTTTTGAGTGGATGGGCTGGTCTCAGCTGCCAGCCTTAGACCTGAGATGGTGAGTTGTGCTGCTTTTGTTTGGCTTCGTGTTTGTGGTGGTGCCATATATATATATATATATATATATATATATATATATATATATATATATATATATATATATATATATACATACATACACACACACACACACACACACACACACACATTGCTAAGAAAAGCTACCCTCTTTTTTAGGGTTAATGGATGCTTTTGTCAAGATTTTAGGTCAGATTAACCTTTTGCTCACAATAGGGTTGTTTATTGGTTTTATTTTTACTGACTTTGAATGAATCTAAAAGAAAGGATGGGGAAATCAATATGAAGCAAGACAATGGGCTCTCAAGCCTCTGGCTATACTTGCTTTTGGTTTGGACTCACACACAGTTTTGCAAACGCTGAGATGGAGGAGGATTAGCCTGCTTGTGTTGAGTAAACTGATGATACCCAATGAACAGTTTCTGTTGTAAACCCCTTAGGATGTGCAAAGCTACACTAGTTGGCATTAGAGCAGATAAGCTGTCGAACTAGCTGTAATCTCATTTAGACCTGAGCTGATCCTCCTGTCCTTTTACTCCACAGGATCAAGGAAAACCACCAAGCAAGCAGATGTATTAACAGCAGCACTGCTGGCTGGATCTGACAAATGTATCATAAATTCCTCTCTTTGTGAAAGTTTGCATATAGCTTGAACTGAGCCAGAGAAATCGATGGATGGCAGAATTTATTAGTACTCTTATTATTGCAGGCTATTTTCTATTTATGGAAGGGCAGCTATTACCCGGTAGTTCTGGAAACTTGATCTTGCATGGTGACCGTTTCCTCTTTCCACTAGCACTTTTTATTCTTGGTTGTGGTTCAGGATTTACAGATTGATTAATTAATTTACAGATAGTTCTCGCTTACTGACCACTCATTCAGGAACTGTTCAAAGGTGCAACAGTGCTGAACCAGTGATATGACCGGTCCTCAAAGTTTATAACTGGTCCTCCAAGTTCTGTCCAAGCTAGTTACCCCCCCCAGTCACAAAATTGCAATTTAGGCACTTGGCATGTGTCCTGTGGTCACATGATCACCATGTGTGACCTTTGCTGGCAGCTTTCTACAAGCAAATTCAACGGGGAAACTGCCAAGGAAAGCTGCATGTCCCTCTGGTAAATTCACCCCAGGTTTTCCTGTGCACCACGCTGCACCCTCCTTCCCATAGCCTGCCTCTGCACACACACATGCCCTCCCTCCTTCATACTCCCTGCACTTGCAGACACGTGTCTTCTTTCCCTTGGCTGCTACACTATAGCACCTCTCTCCCAACCTATTATGTACAGGCTATGCTGGGCCACTCAGGGCCTCCGCCACCCCTCTGTGGTACCTTGTGGATGCTGTTCTTCACCTGGGACTTCTGCTGCTTCCTGCTTAATCACCTGCATCTCTTGGGGCAGGGGTGTCAAACTGAATTTCATTGAGGGCCGCATCAGCATTGCGGTTGCCCTCATGGGGCCGGGTGGGTGTAGCCTGGGTGGGCGTGGTCTACTGGGTGGGTGTGGCTAAAGTGCATATGGCCTACTGGGTGGGCATGGCCAGCTCTACATCGTTCGCATCAAGGGTGCCTATGGGGGCCTGGGCAGGAGTGGGACAGATCTGAGGGTCTCTGGCAGAAGGAGGGTCTCTGGGCCAGGGCCAAGGCAGTGGGGGCCGTTCCCTCACTGTTTCCAGGATGGCTTCGCGGGCCGCATGAAACCACTTCGCGGGCCAGATCTGGCCCCCGGGCCTTGTGTTTGACATGTCTGTCTTGGGGTTACCAGGGCAACTGGGATTCTTTGGATTGCTGCTGTTAAGCGATGCAATCATTTGAAAATGCTTACTAAGGGCAATACTGGTCCCAATGGCCATAGTGCAGTGTTTTTGAGAACAATAAACTAACAGAAAGAGCCACAGAACTCAACAAGACGTCTATCTTCCTTCAAGTCAGTGTTGACTCTTGGTGGCTGCCTGGACTAGTTCCTGCAATTTTCTTTGAAATATTTTTGGAAGTGGTTTCTCCACTGCCTCCGTGCCCAAGGTGAACTAGATCTCGCCGTCTTCCAATTTCCATTACACCAAACTGGCTTTTGCTGACTTAAGTAATTTTTTATTTATTCGCTACCATGCTAACAGATCTTTGGTGTCAGAGTCACCCTCTTTACTGTCTTACACCAAGGGTCCCCAACCCCTGGGCCGCAGACCACTACCGGGCTGTGATCTGTTTGAAATCAGGCTGCAGGAGATGGGCAAGCACACATGTGTTTGTGAAGCTCCACTTGCGTGAGCAGAGCACATTTGTGCTCACGCGCGAAACTCCGCTTGTGTGAGTGGAGGGAGCATGAGCAGGAAGCTCCATTTGTGTGAGTGGAGTTTCGCGCATGAGTGTAAGTGCTTGCTGCTCACGAGAACGGAGCTTCACGTGTGAGTGCAAGTGCCCTCCATTTGCACGAGTGGAGGCCGCACTTCCACTCGCACACCCCATGCGTTGGGCTTTGCTGCCCAGCTGGAAAGGTTGGGGAATGCTGCTCTACATCACAGCAGGTGGCTGCATCTAGTTGGCTTTGACGTATTTTTAATAAACCAAGAAGTATCAGACCTGGTTAAAAATTTGGTAGATTATCAGAAAATCTGAAAGTTGTAATCTAGACTTGAAAGGTGGGGGGGGGGGAAAGACGAATCACATCTGTACTATTGCCAAGAAAACCAAACAGCTGGTTCACATGACATTAGCTTGACTCTGTTTTTTCAGGCTAAGACTAAAATTTCTCCACATTTCCCATGTGGCTGAGTGGTTATCAGTATTCCCAGAGTTGTAGCTCCCCCCATGCTTTCTGTCCTCTAACTCCACAGCACATGGGCATTATGAATAGATGGTTGATGCCACCATTATGTGTGCTTTCATACTTAGTAAGAGAGATCTGCAGATCACAATCTGACAATCTCAGATAAGAACAAAATCATTTCTATAAAAGTAGGCAGTTTTTTTCTTAATATTTTCACACACACCCCCACACAAATGCAGGCAGAAAGCCATACAAATCAAAGTGAAGAATCTTGCTTGAAGAATTATAATCATAGTTATGCTCAAAAATCCAAATAAGTGGCATAATACTCAAAAGAGTAAGAGGTAAATGCTACTTCATGTCTATATCAATTTCCATGTGCTTTCACAAAACAGGCATGCAGGTCAGACATATATTACACAGGGCAGAGAGGTCAGGTCACATGTGTATTACAGATGCTGCAAATTGCCACTGACCCACTGTAGACAACTATAGCAAACATGCCCTTCTCGTTAATCTTAATCTACCTCTCTGGTATATTTGAGCTGAATGCAGCCAGAAGAATTCACATTGTTCTTCAAGCTGATCTAGCAATGAACATATCAGGGTTCTTGTTTGAATAGGTCCACCCCAGGATTCAACTGAGGATTGGCAGGCGCTTCCATGGTCAACTCTAAAACCTTCACTACAACATGGCTCAAAACAACCATCCCTGCTAACATAATGTCTAAATTTAAAGTCCTTTAGACAATGATCTAAAGCCATGAAATTCAACACTACGTCTTTCTCTCTCTGGTCTGAAGAGACATAGTAACATCCAATTCAATTTAGCTATGTGACAGAAATTACTTTATAGCTTCTGCACTATCACTTTAAAGCTGTCTGATATGTTAAATGTTTCACCTCTTGCCCACTTTTCCTTTGGAAGTAAAGGAGTCCCATTTAACATAATCACTTAATAACTGCAAAGTGATGGGTATCAGAACCCTAATTCTTCTAATATTTGCCAAACCCAGCTCTTTTGTAATAACAATAACACCATGATAGCAAACTGTAAATCTGTGTAATTATAGTTTAATTGTATTGTGAGGCATGCATTAATCACAAAGTTTAAGTGCCAAGGATAGAATTATAATAATTCTGTAAAACAAATTTAAGCTAGCTAAGTAGGTCAAAACCACTAGCATGCAACAGGAGACCTTTGGGAATTTATCAGTTAATGGCTATTTATGTGCAAATGAGTGCCCTACAACCCTCCAAAATCCTGTGTAGCCGAAGGGTATTTCTGTTAACCAGGAGCATGCTTAACTGCTGAGGCATAAATTAAACCATTTATTGGAATTATTTTAATTCCTTTCCACCCTCATTCTCACTGCACAATTTACAGCGTTCATTTACATGGAGATGGAGCTACTAAGGACTTTCCAGAACAGTTCTTGTTGGGGGGGGGCAAAAAGTTTTTATTAAAGCAGTAACAATCACTCAATCTTCTGACCTTCTAAAAGGTGGCTGGAGTCATTAAAAATTCCAGAGGTTCGGTAGGGCACAACAATGCAACAGGAAAAAGGCGCTCTTTTGAAATGAACTCTAATTAAACAGAATGCAGCCTTCCATCCATGTGAAATTGAACAAAAATAACAATGAGCATTCTGTCAACTGCATTTTACTGCCATGTTCCTAAAGCAGAAATATGAAAGGGAAAAAAAACCTGCTTATAGAAACAGATAAAAAGGGTTTTATTTTTGTTTTTAAAAAAAAAAACAAAAAAAACAACAAAACAACATTGAGGAAGATTTTATTTCTTTTAAGGCAACAATGAAGTAATACTGAAGTTTTTATAATTAAGTAACCTTGTGAGCAATCCTGAAAAACAATCTGGCCCTTTGCTTAATCTATCATCCAGTTCCAGGCAATGAAACTCTTCTTCTCGAGAGGGAAAAATTTTGAAAAATTGAATTTTTCTTCCTTCTGATGGTCAGTTTATTCTTTTCAGTTTTTGTGTCTTCACTAGACTTTTTTTTACATACATATTTGGTTGTGTTTGGATTATAATCTTCCTTTGGTGACCTTTTTAGCGTCAAAAACAGGATATATTTTTATTAAGTGAAGGATTGTAAGCACTGACATATACTTATTTAAAAACAAAAAAATCAATTTGCTTTATTAACCTAACTCATCTGCTCGGCATCAGTCTGAACCACAGAATTTATTTCTGTGGTAACTCTAGCTCCATTTCTATATTCATGAATCACTAATAAAATCTTCATAAATTTAAAATCTGACCTGATCTACTTGTTTTGATCCAAACATTTGAATTTTTGCAGATTCACTTATCTGTCACGCATTCTTGGAATTCAACATAAGGATTACTTGGACACTGCATGTTATAATCAAATACAGTTAAGAGCCCAAATTCCAGACTTTAATGTTTCCTTCATACTGCTAAGCTTGTAAGCCACCCTGAGTCTTCGGAGAAGGGCGGGATATAAATGGAATTAAAATAAAATAAAAATAAAAAAATGTCAAGAATGGTACGGTAGGTTAATTTGACATTACTTGCATTGTAAGCAAGAACTGATACAAAGATAAGCTCCATTAACTCATAAAGTTTTCATGGCACATACAACGTAAGATTTGCACTGGGAGGTCTTACAATTAGTTGACTATGTGGTCCCCACTGGCTGAAATAGAGGTAGTCCTTGACTTATAATGATTCGGTCAGTGATCATTTGAAGTTATAATGGCCCTGGAAAAAAAGTGAATTATGTCCATTTTTCACACAACCATTGCAGCATCCCCTTGGTCACATGATCAAAATACAAATGTTTGGCAACTGACTCACATTTATAACAGTTGCAGTGTCCTGGGATCACGTGATCACCTTCTGAGGCTTTTTAACCAGAAAGGCAATGAGGAAGCCAGATTCACTTAACAACCGTGTTACTGACTTAACAACTGCAGCGATTCACTTAACAATTGTGGCAAGAAAAATGGGGCAAAAGTAACTTAACAAATGTGTCACTTAGCAACATAAATTTTAGGGTTAATTGTGATCGTAAGTCAAGGACTACCTGTGCAAAATTATTCCCTGGGAGAATGAGAAGAGAAGCAGAGAAGAAGCATGAAGCATGGTCATGCTTACCTGAAAGGAAGATAATACGAAATTCAAGACGACCTCTAAGGAAGACTTGAGAGAAATATTTAACACACATGTCAGTGTGCACACAAAAGCTGCACAATACCATTTTCCTCCCTAATGAGAAGGAAGGACTCACTGGAGAAGAGCCTAATGCTGGGAAAGGTTGAGAGCAAGAGAAGAAAGGGACGACAGAGAATGAGGTGGCTGGATGGAGTCACTGAAGCAGTAGGCGTGAGCTTAAATGGACTCCAGAAGATGGTAGAGGACAGGAAGGACTGGAGGAACATTGTCCATAGGGTCACGATGGGTTGGTCATGACTTCGCAACTAACACCACCATTTTCCTCATCTTGTTAAAGATTGCCAGCTGAACTCAATTCCAGAAATCCAACCCACCAGTACAATAAACCATGTTGAAAGCCACATTTTAACAAGAGGGTTAGGGGGAAAAACAAACTGATACTAATTAAATTATATAGTAAAGTCAATTGTCTATGTATAAGTTAATTGATGTTCGGCTGCATATGCCAGTTGATTTCTTGCATATACCATTCTCTCACACAAAAATGTACAAGGATTCCCCCCCACACACACACGTATACACATTTTCCTTCTTTCCAGAAACAATAGGGGAAAAGGAAAAAAGAGATTGGTTAAGGGGAAGAGGTAGCTGCATAGAGAAGAGAAAAGAAAGGAAACATAGCTGACTAATAAGGCATGGTAACTAGAAACGGAAAAGAGAAAAAAATGTGCAGGTGCAGATACAAAAATGGTTTGCTTGGGTATCATAGAAAAAAGTTAAAGTTTTGAGACAAACAACCTAAAAGTTAAAGTTTTAGGCCAAGCTTAAAGTGAACCCACATGTTGCAGGAACAGTACCTGCAACTCTGCACTTCTTGCTTATTCCTTAATTTTCACAGCAATCCAATTTCCCAATTCCCAGCTGCTCTGGAGAAAAAGAATCTGTCTTCCTCTAAGGCCACTTATTAATTCATTTCCATATAATTCATAACTTGTTGCTTGCATGCCGCTGATCCCATATTTACCCAACCTGATAACCCTCCAGAGGGGCTGAACCTCAATTCCCAAAGGTCATCCTGGTTGGGAATGACAGAATTGAAGCTCAGTCCAGCTGTAAAGCACAAAAGGAGGTTCTTATATGCTACAATATTTATAAAAATAATTCAGGAAATAAACCAGTATTTATAGAAAAACAAGCCCTATGCCTCCAAGTATGATATGTGCAGGGTTTTTGTTTTTTTTAAGGAACCCAATCATCATGCGAAGCATTTAAAAAAAATAATCCAAGGGAGATTTCAGGATAAGGATCTAAAATAGTAGGGAGGAAAAAAAATATTTTTCTAATTGCTTTGTTCCAGTTTTGGAAGTCCTCAGAGTATTTATTCTGAGGAATCTGATGCAAATGAATTCGCTGATGGTGGAGTTTCTGAAATGCCAAATGCCTACTTGAGGGGATGAAATAAGACCCCCTAACCCCCCCCCCGCCAAAAAGAAAAGAAAAGAAAAGGAGAATAAGCTGGACTTTTAAATAAATCTATGACAGAGTATCTTAACCCATCTGTTATATATTCCACAGCTTACAAAATTCCATTTTCAACAAAAATGCTATTTCATCCTACACACTTGACTAGTTTATTTTATTTTAATTCCATTTCAGTTTTGGGTTGTTGTTTTTTAGTCACATTTTTCTCTTTCCCAATCCCTAATTTTGGAACACTGAAAACGTGAGTAATACCAACTTGCCCAAGCCTCTCCCATTAGCACCATTAAAGAAAATGGTAGGATGTAGCACCAACCCTGTCAGCAGCTGCAGCCAGGATAGTTAGAGATTGCTTTTATCATTATACAAGCCAGATGACTGTTCTCTAATCCAACCAAAGCTAATAAGTACCATCAACCTGTCACTTCCTACATTTCAAATTCTAACACTGCAGCATCAAAGAGTTGAGGTTTTTGGTGTGTTGTTTTTTTTTTACATTTTGATTTCTTTTGCTGGTTTCCCCCCCAGTTCTCCCACGGTGTGTTCGAATGCAGCATTCGCACACCGGGGTTACTCCCAGCCTGAATAGCAGGCATCCCCTACTCACTGAGCTCATCTGCGGCCCATGTGCTAAGCAATTTAGATCCAATCAGCCCTTATTTAGCTCAAGAGTAATGAGTAGCATAGTGACACAGACTTAAGCCTGACCCTCAGGACACTGCTCATCAAGCAGTAAAACTGTGACAAAAATCATTCATCTTCCACCCGCTGGCAAGAAATAATACTCACACTCACTGTATTACTTTTCAAGGTGAGGGGGGAAGGGGAGTCCTGAATTTTCATGATGCAAGACATTAATTTGCACAAAGCTGAATTCTCCTAAACCCCCCTGTTGCTATGAGCTCACCGGGGGGAAGAGGCCTTAGGAGACTGAAACGGAATAAAGAAAATTGCTTTGGCTTTCTTTCATTTTAAATAAGCCTTAAATCTGACAAGTTATCCAAAAGACAAGATACATATAACATCCATATACAGAATATAGACACAAATGTGTGCATGTAAATATGTCTATTTTGTGGGGGGGGGGTTGTGTGTGTGTCTCTCTGTGTGTATTTCTGCTGTGTATGTAATATATAAATTTAGTAGATCCTTCCCGTTAATCAGTTGAATCCGTTAATTCAAATTTAGAGTTCAACACAACTGGTTTTTTTTTAATTGCCTTGGTTCAATGAGAGGAAAAAAAAACTTGCACATTTCAATAAAGAGCCATTTCCCCCCTCAGCAGCTGCAAAGAAAGAAGTATGAAGAAGGAAGTTCATTCAAGGGAAAAAACAAAACACTGTAGCTTTGAAAGTGGAGTGCTTCAACCAGAAAATAGATGTACATTGATGTTCTTCAGGGATCACATATTTCCCTAAACAACTATGAGCCATGAGCAGCAGGTGCTCAGTGTACTTTCAAATGCAAAGTACTTATTTTTCTTAAAGCATATTTTGGTGGATTTACTCTTTCACAACAGTTAAGTCATGGATAGCTGACAGGTAGGTTGCTGAACAAGTATAAGAGCCGATAAAATGGTTACAGCAGTGCGGAAAAGGAACATAAGAAAGTTCTGAAATTGTAGAAGTCTGAGGGAAGGGATATAATTTCAGAGTTACCATATTGGCTAGCAGTATTTCTTAATCTTCCAGCAAGCTATTGCAGTGCAACACACCTTTAAGAGGATACAGAGCCAGGAGAAGAGATTTAGTAACTCAACATTCCAATATAGATTTATTCAAAGAAGGTAAAACTAAATCCTGTAAAATAGCTATCTCCCCCCCCCCCACAAAAAAAAAGCTTGGAACCTTTCAAAGGTATCAGAAGGCAAAAAATTCTTCAAAATTCTAGAATGCTGGAAAGAAAAGAAAGCGTGCTCAATTTTTGTGTGGAGAGTGCACTCCAAGGGGAGTACATGTGTCCATACTAGGGCTGCGCAAGACATTTGAAAGCAGAGCTTTGCAAAAGTGTTGGGTTATTATTGCTAGACAGACACCATGAAAACCAATAGTCTTTGCACCTAAGAACCGCAGGGAAAAAAATAATTAACTAAATTAGAGCCAGTTAATTATGTTTGATAAAAGGACCATTGTAAAAATCTTAGATTGTTATAATGGTGAAATCTGATCTCAGAATTTATATTCCAAAGGATTTACTATATTAGAAAAATGTATTTAACAAACTAATACTGAACGCCTAAAATATATTCATTTTATATGGAGAGAGAACTTCCTGTTGGGTTCTGAGAACATCCCACAGGACAAAAATATAAGGATACTCTTTATCCCTTAGCCCCCCCTCCCCCCTGCATGACTATGTATTCCCATAATATATAGGAAAAAATCACATCTGCCTGAAAAACAGGTGTACTGCACCATTAATGAAATTATTCTTTCTCTTTCTTATTGTTGCTTTAGCTATAGCCTACCTTTAAAAATGAGAGGTTCTTAAAAAAAGGTGGGGTTAGATTGAGGAGCGGTCTGGGAGATGGCCGTTTTTAGGAAATTTCCACCAGAGCCTAAATAAAGAAAAAAAAAATCCACATTTTCGTCAGGTGTGAAGTTCTCCTGCATAAAACCTCAGAGAACCATCAGGCAGATAGTTACATTTTGTCAACGAGTAATCTTATCTTTTTTTAGTTTTAAGATATATTACTTACTTTCTATCCACATGATTCAGTATTTGAAGTTAGTTCAGTTTCCAAAACATGTCAGTGTAAATACTGCGTATAATTTGTAGCTTGCTTTCTCGTATTCAGTATGCCACAAGCTTTAATGGCCACGATATCTATTCATCATCTTTTTTACAAATGAAATTCATGTTCAAGGAGGTGTCTCAAAGGTGCTTTTTCAAAAGGCAACTGGACTGTTTTTTCCTTGAGGAAGCTTCATCGGTTGTGATAGTGGGGAGATGGAAGGATAGGTACTAATCAAGGAGATAAGTTTTCTTTTTTCTTTTTTGCTACCATTCTAATTGGACACTCAAAAGTGTGCTCTGAAAGCAGGGACAATTTTAAGAAAATGGATGGAGAAGACTTTTATGCTACTTCTTCTCCAAAGAGATTTCATCAACGGAGTTTTTTTGATATCACCCAGATTTTCTTATATTAATTCTAGAGAAAAAAATACGCACACCTGAACAACCGAAAAAGCTTGTGAATAAGATGGGACTTAGCCACTTGTAAAATAAATTTAGGAACCAAGAATTTGGTTACCTGAGAAGAGAACAACAGAAGCAAGGGCTGTCTGTGTAAAGTAGACCACCTAGTTAGCTGCTGCAAGAAAATTCGCACAAACTGATTACAAACAACAGTAGGAGAAAATAGATGCCTTGGGTGCAATCCCAAAAGAACTGGAACATCAAAATCACCACCAGCCAGTTGCAAAAGGCAGCTTTACTTGGTGCAGCTTGCCTCCTATGATGATACTTTAACACCATCAAACAACATCTGCCTATCTTAAAAGGTGAGATTTCCTGACAGCTAGAACAACAATTTGCCTAGAACAATTAATCAGTGGAACAACTTGGCTCCAAAAGTTGTGAATGATCCAACACTGGAAGTTTTTAAGAGACTGGGCAGCCATTTGTCTGAAATGTTATAGGCCAAACCAGGGAGCTGGACTAGAAGACCTCCAAGGCCCCTATCAACTCTGTTATTCTATATTCTGTATTCTATCTCAGGTCCTTGATAAGGACTTAGTTTGTAATAAAAATGCCCAATCCAGCCTAAACATTTTGGGTGACTGTGCGACAACCATAATAAATTAAACTTGTATGCTGCCTGATTCTCAATGACTGGTTATACGCAGTGAAAGAGTTTAAACCAGGGGTGTCAAACTCAATTTCATTGAGGGCCGCATCAGCATTGCGGTTGCCCTCAGGGGGCCGGGTGGGTATGGCCAGGGTGGGCGTGGCCTACTGGGTGGGCGTGGCTAGAGTGTGTATGGCCTACTGGGTGGGCGTGGCCAGCTCTACATCGTTCGCATCAAGGGTGCCTATGGGGGCTTGGGCAGGAGTGGGACAGATCTGAGGGTCTCTGGCAGGAGGAGGGTCTCTGGGCCAGGGCCAAGGCAGTGGGGGCCGTTCCCTCACTGTTTCCAGGATGGCTTCGCGGGCCACATGAAACCACTTCGCGGGCCGGATCTGGCCCCCAGGCCTTGTGTTTGACATGTCTGCTTTAAACTGTACTGATGTCACAGGACTGGGTTAAGAACAATTCAGAAAGAGTTTTCATATTAAAGGTTTCATGACTACCCTTTGAGGTAGTCCACACAAGAAGCACAGCAATCAATACAACTTTTATTCTAAGATTACCTGGACAGAATCTTGCAAAGACTGAGTGAAAGTATTTCTCTTCTCCTTTCCTTTTGCTGTCTGGAAAACTAGGGAAGGTTCCTTCTGCAACGCTTGCCATGTGCCCTCTCTGTTTCTCTGGACTGAGATATTTTTTACATAATAATTTTGCAGTCCATAGCTCTGTCTTCTGTCTCTCAAGGTCATTCACGCTTAACATTACAGTTCTACACTTGGTATTCTAGTAATTTATGCACACAAATATAAGAACCTGCCTTATCGTGACTGGAATCTATCTACCCTCGAAAATAGATTACCTGAATTTCAGAAAGTAGGCCTGTGCAAAACTTTGATTCAAATACCTGAATCAAGCTAACCTTTCAAACTCAATTGCTACAATATAATTTGAAACAACTAATGAAATCAACTAGATTTTCTGATGTCAACTAATGATTTAGATTCATCAACCCTAACAAAGAGATTAGTCTCAACCTTACCCATAAAGTACAAATTTATCTGAGTTTCCTTGGCATACAGACTATATGCCTTCCACTATTAGGCAATATTGAGAATTAATAGACATTACTTTCTAGGATTAATGAGCTAATAGTTAATTATGCTGCTTTTCTTTGACATATGCACGAATGACCGAGAAATGAATGGTTTCTTCTCCTAATTTAAGATTATCTCCTTTAGTTGAAACACACTTTATTCTAAGCTAAAATTAAAATTTGGAATATAAGAATAAGAAGTATGACCTCCTTTTTGGAATGATAGCAAATTGCTTTGTTATAGGTTGTTGTTATAGGTTTTCTTATAAACAGCCAAATGACCAAGTAATGGAGTGTGGATGAAGTCAGGCCAGTTCAACGTACCTTTCTGATCATAGCCTAGAAACCCAAAAGATAGATAGATTGATCTATCTATCTATCTATCTATCTATCTATCTATCTATCTATCTATCTATCTATCCATCCATTTATATAGCTGCCCAACACACAGTGACTCCAGGTGGCATACAATATTAAAAATCCTTAATTAAAAAATCATAATTAAACCCTTCTACCCCCACTTTGGCATAGAGAGCTTTTTTAGATTATATTAAAAACAAAGAGAGAATCAGGCGATGTCCCTAAATCACGGGTGTCACGTGACATGTCGCAACGTATTACGACTTCTTTTGCATTGCCAGAGCTGGGGTGGGCGTGGTCTCAGCATGATGCAACCGGCCTGTGGGCCGGCAGTTTGACACCTGTGCCTTAAATGATATCACCAAAGGAGAGAAGGGAGAATTTTAATTGGGCCTTGGAAAATTTTCAAAGGAGATACTTCTCAATATACAATAGTGTGCACAAGCACCTCTTTTGGAGTATTAAAACAGCCATATCATTTGCCAGGCTCATGGGGCTGCTTCAAAAGCTGTTCCTCGCTGTTTCTTTGTATGTCCCAACCCTCCTAGCTTTTTATAAGGGCCTAAAGATGTAGCTCTGCCAATTGGCTTGAGGCTCCAGTGGGGGATCAATCAATGGCGGTGGTTGAGTAATAAACACATCACACCTCCCCCTCAATCCATCCCCGCCGTCCCCCATGTGTCTTTAGTTGTAAGATATAATAATAATTAATAATAATAATAATTAATAATAATATTTAATAATTAATAATAATAATAATACTAATAATAAATTTTAAGGATATCTGGTTGATACCTAGGATGCTGGCAGCAACCCGTGTCAACCATTAGTGCCAGTCAATTTGAGTGTTCAGTTGACTGAGTTTCATGTTTTATGAATAAAAGTTTTATATAATAATAATAATAATAATAATAATGATGATGATGTTGGAAGGGACCTTGGAGGTCATCTAGTCCAGCCCCCTGCTCAGGCAGGAAACCCTATACCATTTCAGACAAATGGCAGTCCAGTCTTTTCTTAAAAACTTCCAGTGTTGGAGCATTCACCGATTCTGGAGGCAGGTTGTTACACTGGTTAATTGTTCTAACTGTCAGGAAGTTTCTCTTTAATTCTAAGTTGCTTCTCTCTTTGGTTAGTTTCCATCTGTTGCTTCTTGTCCTGCCTTCAGGCGCTTTGGAGAATAGCTTGACTCCCTCCCTGAGATATTGGAAGACTGCTATCGTGTCACCACTAGTTCTTCTCTTCATTAAACTAGACATTCCCAATTCCAGCAACCGTTCCCTATATGTTTTAGCCTCCAGTCCCCCGATCATCTTTGTTGCTCTTCTCTGTACTCTTTCTAGAGTCTCAACATCTTTTTTAACATCGTGATGACCAAAACTGGACGCAGTATTCCAAGTGTGGCCTTACCAAAGCACTGTAAAGTGGTATTAGTACTTCACTTGATCTTGATTCTATCCCTCTGTTAATGCAGCCTAGCACTGTGTTGGCTTTTTTGGCAGCTGCAGCACACTGCTGGCTCCTATTTAAGTGATTGTCCACTAGGACTCCGAGATCCCTCTCACAGTTACTACTATTGAGCAAGGTACCACCTATACTATACCTGTACATTTGGTAATTTGATATTAACATTTTATGTTTTAATTAAAATGTAACCATAAACTGCCTAGGGTTATCCTATGGTAAGATGGGCAGCCAATAAATTTGATAACTAGATAGATAAATGTGTGCATGCACAGCTGCTTTGCTAGGCTGTAGGTTACAAAATATTTCTTTTGAAGGCTTTGCACGGCTTTAATTTCACTCCCTTTTCTTCTTGAATAAATTTCTCCACTCGTTTCTGAATATATTAAGCATCATGGCACTTTTAATTCTTTTACTGTTAAAAACTGCATCTGAAATTTTAAAAAGCTGCAAAAATGGTGCCAAAGACTGCATGCAACCCACCCATTTCAGAGTTATGGATTAAGGACTGAGAAGACCCCCATTCAAAGTTATGAAACTTACTGCCTGGCTGGGGTCCATTTAGTATATCAGCCTATTTCATGAATTTGTTGCGAGAATAAATTTGAAGCAGTGAATGTTATCTTGAGTTCTTTTACACAAACGGAGTAGAAAAAAAAAGTCTAAGACCTATTTCCTTTGTCTCCTCTGTATTTCTTTTAAATATAAAGGTTAAGTGTGTAGAAAAAGGAGCTTTGAAATGCTTGCTTTGGAGGAAAAAAAAGGAATACTTACAAGACCTTTCTGCTCATACTTTATCTCAAGAATTTTTTTTTCATAGTATATTATAAACCCTAAAAAATAAAAGGGGCTATAGCACAAAAGGTGACTATCCTTTAACTGCAATATGGATGACAAGAATTAAACCACAATTTTGGCTACCTATCACTTTGTAAAATGAAAAAAAGGAAGAAAACCTTTCAATTTCTACAATCATTTCAAGTAGAATGTGATTACCAAATGTCTATATGATACGTTAAAGGGGACTGGTACAACTATTTGACATTCTAAGCTTTAAATACCAAGGCATTTAGTTAACACAGCGAAGTCAGTATTTTCATAATGCTACTTAATCAGCAATAAAGGAATGCTCCTGTGAGCCATCATCTTGGGTTAGCAGAAAAGTGGCATATGAAGTTATTATTAACTAACTGCCTACAGGGAGCTGCTTCTGTCTTTAATCAATGATCTCACTTCCTATCTACTTGCAAATTCTGACAGCCATAGAACTATTACACTCAATACAGTTGGCAGAGATATTACATTTATACAAGGAGTTGATATCTTATTCCCATCTGGATCTTGAAGTAGAAAGGATTGTTACAGTGAGGCATTTTCTCCTTTGCCAAATCAGAAAGGCAAACCAAGAATGCAAATGATTAATCTGGCCAAAGATATTGCTCTGTAATCCAATTCTCCCCATTGACATGTGCATACACACATCCATCCCCCCACGCACCCACCCACCCACAAAATAAAGTGCAGTTCTTCTATAGAGATAGATAGATAGATGATAGATAGATAGATAGATAGATAGATAGATAGATAGATAGATAGATAGATAGATGATAGATAGATAGACAGACAGATAATGTCGTTCAACTCTAGAGCCAGGAGAATACTCTGATCATGACAAAGAGCTGATGTTAACATTCTGCCCAGGTCGCTTTGGATAGTGAGATGAGTGTCGTATAAATTTATTTAATAAAAATAAACAAATTACATTGCCACTAACCAGTACAAAATGCAGATTTAGCATGTAGCCTCTGCTGTGAATTGAGCTCAATAACCTGGATCAGGTCCATCATAGCTATGGCAGCCCTGGACCTCTTTAGTGCTTCTGACTCTGAGCCCAGAAACAGCCGGTTGAAATCTCCCAGAGCCATCAGTCTCTAGAGAACTCCACTGTCAACTTCGTCACCGAGTCAAGGAGTTCAGGCAGAAGCAGTAGCTCTATCCAAGTGACATTTACTACGGTTGATCAAACTTTTGTTAACATCTGCATTATTTTTTAAAGCACTTGCTGTTCTTCCTTAAATCGAGAAGTTTATTCATTTACTTTTAAGGACTATTCTGTGTTCATAGACTATTCAAGGCCAAAGGACCGTCTAAGTAAGATAATATGCATGGCACACTTCAGAAGAAACGAAGAACAAATGGGTCCAGCTTCTAGATGGTTTTTGTTTTTAAAATACCAACTTAAACCAATTTATAAAGACTCTCCTAATAAATCACCTGCACTTTGTCAAATACTTTATCTTTGTTTAAACACAGCCTGGGGTGGAAAAAAAAATCAGCTGTCCTTGGATTTCTAAGCTACTGACAGGAGAAGTCAAACTATTCAGACAGTAACAAAGTACTTAAGGTAAACATGTAGGTGAGTTTCCCCTCAGTGTTCAGAAAGCCTATTTTCTGCAGTCCTACCCCCACAGTGTCCAATCAATAAATGCCTCATTATGGTGTATGGCAAAATGATGGGTGAAGATGACTTCTAGCTCTCCTAAAGAAACTTTTAGCCAAAAGAGCTGCCTCCAATGCAAATCATGAATAGAAATATGCTTACCACAAAAATGAAAATTTGGAGGTTTCTAACGATCACACAAATCAAGGGAAAACACATTTGGTTTTAATCACACACCTCCCCCTTTTTGTTTTTTTCAACTAGTCACAGTTTTTTCCTTCCAATGTATACTTTTTAAATAATATCTAACTTAACTGATGTAAAAATTGTACCTGACCTTTCTAAGCTGTAGTAAGACTCACAAAAGCATGCAAGCTCAGGAACCCAGCAGTCTGATTGTAGTAGTAAGATTTTTTTTTTTTGCAATGTCCCTCAGCAGTCTATCCTTACTGTGGTAGGACCACTGAAATCAACTCTCTATGAAGAGAGTCCACCTCTTGTGGAACCCATAATATCATCTGAGGTGCCTTCTGTCACATCAAGACAGCAGAAGAATGGAAACTATTTGTGTTAGCTTATTCTCCTGTAAAGAAGATCTGACTAGTTTTAATTATTATGTTACATGGCCTGGAAGCCTCTTAGAAGACGAAGGATCAAATTTAAGCACGAAGAACAACTGCTGCCATTCATGGAGAACATTGGAATTTAACTTCCCTGCTGTTTGTTAAATGTTTGCCATATATAGCAAATGAGGGAAGAACCTGAAGTAAGTAGATAATACATGGGAAAAATAATGATCAAAAACATTGGTACAATTAATTTCATATTCTTCTACTCCATTTATTTCATGGTGTGTAATTCAAGATCCAAATTGAAAGAGTATGTTAAAAAATATTGTATATCTTTTCCCCCCTAATTGTCACTAATTATACATGCACATCTTCACTTATCATTGTTATCCACAAGTAATGAATATGCATGTGTCTAACAGCTCTTACTTATCTATTTTTATATCAAAAAACCTGAAAGCTTCCAAGCTTATTTCAGCTCCTCGCTACATATGTTGGCCAAATGGGTCTCTGCAGATGGCAAAATGTGTGTGAACACTGCTCTTTAGGGAGAATTCTATCTCACAACCATTTTTGTCTGCCTTCAGATTTCTTGTCCATTGTATTTGGTACTTTCTCTCTTTACACGATAATTGTTATATTATTTCAATCGCATTTATATGCTACTCAGATAGTTGTAAGGGAAAAGGGTGGTTCAGTAAAATTTTAATAAATGCATAAATAGTGCACCACATATATTACCGTGAAGGTCTGTTGAAATCAATAAAAAAGGAACTTCAGAAAACAGACCTAAAAAAATTCTCACCTCAGCCTGAACAAAACGGCTTGCAGGAAGTTTAACACAGCGGCCAGTTCAGCTCCTCGGCAACCGGGCAACAACATACTAAACCCATCACTCATCAGCTTTTCTTCAGAAAGGTTCAGGTATAAGCTGCTTTCAAAAACTTCTTGGACCCCATCGACATACGTGGAAAGCAGCCTCCAAAGGTTTTGTTTCTGCAGGTGGTCATTTCTTGCGACTAAAAATTCTTTTGCCTTTTCACAGAAAGCCACCGAGAGTGGCTCGGCAAGTATTCCGATATCCATGCTCTTGTCAATGTACGTTAAGATGAAAGCAAAGTACCCTTTCCAGATGAGACCTTTCTGGGTAACACTGGTAGAAGTGGGGCTAAGGAAACGCAGAAGTTCCATCATGCGGCTAGCCACATCTTCTGTCTCTGCTAAGGCCGCCAGCACCAGGAAAAGGTACAAGAAATTTTGAAGTCCAACTTCTGTCAGTTCACACATTCTTTTCTGGTGGAATTTTGAATAAATTCTGCATTATAAAAGAAAACCCCCAGATTTGTTCCTTTAAAATTTGTTTTGAATTTATTTATTTCATTTATTTGTTTAAGGCATTTACTGTATATACCTGCCCATCTTCTAACCAACTCTGGGAAGCTCCCAATCAATTGTTCTTTGAATTGATGATCCCTGCTAGTTTTAGTTCCAAAGAACTCTTTGATGGAAAATGATGTTGAATGAATGAATGCCTTTCTACTAAAAATGTATTACTGTATGCGTATTTCTTCAACATTCCACTTTGTTTATACCAGTACATTCAGAATAAGGAACAAAAACCTTCCACAGCATAGGAAACTTTAAGATATGCCTGACAAGTGTGACGGAGCTAATGTAAATCACAAATGTCACATGAGAAAGAGGCACTGTTGAGATTTGGAACAAAAGTTTTACTTCTGTCTACTTTTCATCAAACAGAAGCTGCTAATACATGAAGCATGAATAATATATATGTGATGTCCTTTGGGGAGAAAGTGAAAATTGATTTATCAAATCTAGTAAAATATTATTATCAACTAAAGTTTTTCCTGATGTATCATCAATTGAAGTTTTTTCCTGCTTTACAATGAACTTTTTTTATACACTGGTAAAATTTATGACAGTCTTCTACAATCCAGTCCTGTTAGGAGCAATTTGACTAAAATTACCCATTCTCTGTTGTCAATATGAAGGAATAATCCCAACAAATTTTTAGAGCAGCAAATTTGGAAAACTTTGTTCTACATTTTTACTGGGATCTGAGAAGAACATTTAAGACTGAATGTGTCATGAGAAAACAACCAAAAAGCAAAAGCATGGTGGTTTCTATTGATCCTTTTCTGGACTGATCCATAAACTTCTGGATCATCAGGAGTGTGGATTATAGCATGTGGAAGTCAGTATCTATGAATATAAATCTTAAAAAATGGATGCTTCTAAAATAAGACAAAAAGTGTCCACAATAAAAAGGACATGGTGGATGAAAAATCCTAGGTGGAAAACTATTAAGCTGCTCAGAGTAACCTTATAGGGGACATGGGCAGGATAGATAGATAGATAGATAGATAGATAGATAGATAGATAGATAGATAGATAGATAGATAGATAGATCCGCATACCTTCCTTTGATCTGCTTCCATGGATGAACTCCATTGGTCTTGCCTGCTTTCTTCATTATTTGTGCCAAAATGCGAAGAAAAAATTGGAAACTGTTGCAGGATACATACATGTCAGGTGTATGTACATCACTGCAGTAGCTCTTTATCAACTCATACATAGACAAGGGTGTCTTGCTAATATTTGCAAGACCTTTGAGGCCAAACCAAGGAATGGTAAAGGGATTGTTCTGCAAAAAAAAAAGTTGCATAATATGGCAGAAACTTTCTTGTTATTTTATCATAACCAATCAGATGTCTAATAGCCGAGGAAGTAAACAGCTCTCTAGCTTTAGATCGTAAATCACCTAATGAATGCTAGTTGGGGATCCACTGCTCCTTTCTTCTCATCACAACAGCTGAAAATGAAATTTCCTATATTTGGCAACTAGGTATTTATTTAGTATATTTATTGAAAATATAATATGTCAATTTTTAAAAAAAAACATATTACTGATCTGAAAGAATTTCTGTGGTACAGTGCAATGCACACTGAATGCATATATAAAACTGATCATTTGTTTTACAAAATCTAGAATGATTATTTGCCAGATAATAACAAGGTGTAACAAGTTTAAGTTAAAATATTTCAAATATTGTGAACTTGTATTGTTGTTGGAATAAAATAATGTAAAAATTAATAAACCTACCACTTAACAAAAAGCACTGGAATACTTTTTTAAAGAAAAACCTCCAAATTTTAGATTTTTTTAAAAAAACATATTCACTAACCAGATTTTTGCTGTAATGTTCCCAAACTATGGTGACAATAGTGAGATTTACATCCCAGATGTGGCTTAATGTCAAGCAACACTGAAGATGCATCCGTAATTGTTCTTCTAAAATTCCAGCCTAGCAGACAAAACATTAAGATGTTATTCATTTAAAAAAAAATATCAAGGTTTCCATTTTATAAAACCTTGACCACCAGTCAAATCGGAAGGATTCACATTTAAGGACTTCATTTTATAACTACTGTTTCTGGCTTAAAAGGAAATTCTGTTAAAACAATATGCAAAATAGAAAAAAGCAATTTGAGAAACGATGGTACTGTTATCTACTAATCTCCATGTATATTTTTTAGGCGTCTGAATCATGACATACTTCAAAGATAATTTGGAGCTTAATTCATGGTGAGGCTATGTTTAAGCATGCTCCAGCAAAATTGTTTGGGGCCAAAAATAGTTCCTAATGCCTAGGAAGGAGCATCAACAGACGCAAATGAAAAATTCTAACTTTCTAGCTACGAACATGACAGAATTAGCTCACTTATAGCGATTCTTTATTGTAACTTTAAATGCCAGCATTCTGTGAGCTATAGTATTTACACATTTGCCAGACAGTTAAGACTGTAGCATTTTCAAGAACAGAAATAAAATATAATCCTTGGTCAATTGTACTGGAACTGGCCAACAGAAATCCATTTTTAAGGGTAAAACAGAATATTGATTTAGGAACATTATTTCACACCTTGGCTAAGGCCATTGATCATGATAAGTTATAAATCGTGGTTATTAAATACAACAGTAGGTTCAAAAAAATCTTTTTTTTAAAGTTTAGCTTGATATATAAGCACAATTTTTTTTGATACAAATGTTTGCTTATCTTAAGAAAAATTATTCCTCCTTTATATACAATCATATATTGTCTACAATGGACAGGCCAAAAACAAGGCAGTATTTAAAAATAAATGCTTAATCAATGAGTTCAATTCCAAGGAAACTTTCTACCCGACCCCAACAAGCAGCTACATTTTTTATTCTTCAAATCTCAGCAACATACAGTAACTAAACCTACTCTATCACCATTTTAACCAAGAAAGACCAGCTAAATTTCCTAAAATACATTTTAGAGTAAAGTACTATATGCTATGAAATTATATTTTACAGTAAAATGTAAGGGAGGGGAGGGTTTAATAACCATTCGTATACTTTTCCAAAGGCTACATAAAAAAATTATAAAATATTTTTGAGAATATATGTTTGAAAATCACTTTCATTCACCATATAAACAATTAAAACTGTTGTTCTTCCCTAACACTTTAATTTTCTTCTTCTAACACTAATACACCCACACCCACAATGCTATGTTCATTGTCACAGAAGTAAGTTCCACTTAATTCAAAGAAACTGTGATAAATATACATAAAATTACACCTATCACTTCAATTAGGATAATATGCATAGTTTTGCTGGTACCAAAAAAATGTGAATTTGTGCTAAAATTCTCACACAATTTTCTTCCTCTTTGTTGTACAGGGCTAATAGATCTTTTGAATTACAGAATTTGAGGCTGAATCTTTATGGGGATGGGGGACAAACAGGAACAACAACATGGTACAACTGTCTTCCTTTGACAGGAAGCTTCATAATATTTCAGTAAATGGAATCTTGGATAAATTTTGAATTCATTTATGGAGTAGTTAAAAGTCAAAAAGTCAAAACCCTTTTGCTTGACTACGTGGCTAGCTATCTTTAGCTACGCACAAAACAATTAAAAACAAATTATTTATGTAATGGTTGATACTAAGTTAGCATTTATACCATGCAACCAAGAACAAATTCACAAAAAAACCATATTAATATGTGCAGCATACTTAAAAGTACTTTTAAAAGGAGGTCACTTCTGACCTCTGGGCCACAAAGTATTGCATTAACAGCTCTGCAGAAAGAAAAATGATAAGGTATGAAATGAGAGCTCAAAAGCTACAACCTTATCAGCAAGAGTTTGATTCAAGCCTGTAAGACAAATTGCTCAGCAAGTCAAGTCACCTTCCTGCTGTGATGAGGATATAGCTGAATTTTCAATGCAATAGACTATCTCCCTTATCACGTCTCTCAACTTGATACCCTCAGATGCAGTATACATTTTCTAAGCATCCTGTTCTTATTTGGAATATATCTTGTCGAAGGAGCCAAGTAACACGTCCAGGATAATTATCTCTACCATGCACCTTATCTGACAATTTATCTTCAAAAAACAACATTTAAGAGTATATCTTCTAACAAGAAAAGAACTATGTAGAATCCTAGCTTACTTAAAAGATCAACAGGGATGGACATATTCAAAATTAATTTCAGAAAGAAAGTGAACGAATAAGGTACATTAAACCCCTTGTCCCCATATTTTGAAGCAGCCATCATCCAACTTTCAAGTTATTACTAAAATACTTACTTGATTATTAACAGACTGTTTCAGCAGATCTTCAACATAAGGCCAGTTGGATTCTACTGATTTCTGAATGGAAAATAGTTGGAAAAAATAATTAATAATATCAGTAACAATTACTCTTTAAAAACCTATTCATTAGTAACTTATACTGAAGTCAATGATCTCTCAGCTAACTAACAGGATTGCAATCTAAATAAACTAGGCAGAGGTTATATTTCTGACCTGGAAAAAAAGTGAGTAAAAGCACATGAGGACAGAGGTAAATAAAGATATGCAGGTTTTTCAGAAAGAAAATAGGAAGAGTTCCCTCTTTCATAAAAGTAGCTCCTGGTTCACTGAGTGAAGCTGACTGGGAGAAGTTTCAGGACACCCTAAAAGAAGTATTATTTCATAAAGTGTATAAATAAAATATAAAATTTACTATTATAAAATTGGCCGACTTCATGACCTAATGACCTTAGTGGTGGTTGCAAGTGAACTCATTGTTAGTTATGGCATGATTGGCTAAAACCATCATAAAACATGGTCACGTGACTGCGGGGGGGGGGGAACAGGAGGAGGGAAGAACTGCTAAAACTTCTCTGGTCTTAACTCCGCCTTTGCAAGTAGGCTGTAACTCTGAATGTTTATTAAGCAACCATTTGTAAGTTGAAGATTATATGTAGACAAATTCATGAGAGTTTGTTTAATGCCTCTCCTATATCACTGGCAATAGTTTCTATTGAGAGTTATATTCTACGACTAATGAATTTTCTATATGTACATGATGGAGCAACTAAAGCCTGGGATTCATCCAACATGTTTTTTCTCATGAATATATCTATGACCTGTAAGTGAAACTGTGAAACTTTTTCACTATTTTTAAAATTAGTACCTAAAAAACCTCTTTCTATCCTGTTCTTCCTATCTGCATTTCTGAGCCTTGCAGAGAACAAATTCATTTTGTTTTTGTTGGAGTAAAATATTTAATATCACCTTTTACCTAGAAGAAAAAGATCTTCAGAATGCATAAATATAATATAAATTATCCTTTAGGTTCTAAATTCATTGTGTCTACTATACTCTATTTAAAGCAGGGGTGTCAAAGTCACAATGTCATGTGACGGGTCGTGACGCGTGACTTTTTTTCCATTGCTGGCAATGGGGTGGGCGCAGTTTCGCCATGACGCATCCGGCCTGTGGGCTGGCAGTTTGACACCCCTGATTTAAAGGATCAAGAACGCAGCTAATTTCAATGGATTTCATATGAATCACAATTAGCAATTAATTAATTTACATATTTTTTCTAAGGATCATAGCCAGCATGTGTTATAAGTTAGTTTTCCTGCAATTCTTAACCACAAGTGGTGTTAATGAAATCTACCGGAAGATCTAGAAATGATCACTGCCCTCTCTGATTTGCTCTAGGTTAATGAGGAATAAAGTATTAAGCCCTTCTGTTTACACAAATCAAGTTTGTGTAAACAAACTTTTTCAAGATTTTACACAAATCAGTTCAAAAGGTTTTCAAGTCTCGAACTAAAATTCCCCAACAGTGATAAAGTGACAACCATTTTCTATCTTTAATAAAAAGTGCTTTTGCCTTTACAATATAGGGTTTCATAAAGCATTGCAGAATATTCACTTCCTTAGTATATCTGTCATTTCTGCCTAAGGAAAACAGCTGTGATACCATCTGGCAAACAAACACACATGTAGTTCTGAGCTAATAGCATAAAATATGATTTTTGCATTCATTTGTCATGTAACCTAAAGAGACAACTTGAGTTGCAACTTTAAGTGTGTAGGCAACATTTCTTTTTAACTCTATGCAAAAAGAATCTAGTTTCTTCTTCTGGTTCACTTGTTGAGTTGCTAAGCTGCTCAGCTGGAAAGCACTCTTTGCTTATCTTAGAAAGTATTTTAAACTATTCAAAGGTAAGAATATTTAGTTCACTCAAACCCCCTTTGCTTATCTTAGAAAGTATTTTAAACTATTCAAAGGTAAGAATATTTAGTCACTCAAACCCCCTTTGGTAGCCCTGAGCAGCATTAAAATTGACGCCTGCCATGTTCAAAAGTTGTAATATTTCTAATTCTATTTGGTTTTTGAAATTTATGAATATAGCCTTTAAGAATATGATAATGCAGACTCTTTGGGTGTTAGGAAAAGACACTTAAGATCTATCTGTGTTTTACAAATTTTCAAAAAGTTATATATTTTCTTAGAGAAATTTGACACTTCCCAATTTTTGATCCAATGCAAATTACTACCACTAAATATTTATTTATTTATTATATTTATTATTGGGATTTATATGCCGCCCTATCTCCCGAAGGACTCAGGGCGGCTAAAAACAATAACATACAATAATACAGAAGTTAAAATTAAAATTAAAATTAAAGGCCCCTGTAGAATAAATTAAAATTAAAATTAAAATAAATTAAAAATTAGAGTTAAAAATTAAGAACATAATTAAAATCCCTGTCATTCCAGGTCAGCCTGGTGGAAAAGGAGTGTTTTGAGGCCGCGGCGAAAGGACTGGAGATCTGGGGCCATCCGAAGCTCAGGGGGGAGCTGGTTCCATAGGGCTCGCGCTCCCACAGAGAAGGCTCTCCCCCTGGGGGTCGCCAACCGACATTGTCTAGCCGATGGTACCCTGAGGAGGCCTTCTCTGTGTGAGCGTACTGGGCGATGGGAAGTCGTTCCCGGCAGCAGACGGTCCTGCAAGTATCCCGGGCCTAAGCCATGTAGGGCTTTAAAAACTGATGGGATATATCAAGGTTTACTAAATAAATGACAGCAAACATGTCTATATTCAGCACGAAGCCAAAATCAAATAAATTATGTAATGGTATACTGCAATGTGCAAATAGATAAACCAGTTCATGTATTTTTGAAGCTGCACCGATCTTTCCTAAAAAAAAATATTATTTATGAAATGTTATTTTATACTGAAACCATGTAAGTGTGCGTATGAAATCCAGTCTGTTATAGTGTCAAAGTATTGGTGACCTTTCTAATAATTTCAATCTTCAAATACAAGTATACATTGCCAAAATAGACAATCCGAAGATATAAAATAATTGTTTTAAAATATCATAGAGGAAATTGCCAATTAACTAAAGGTAAGGCAATTTAGGATAGGTAGTATGTGTTTCTGGCCTGCTTGAATAATCCAAGGTTTGGAAACTAACAACAGAAACAGCTTTTTGGAAAAGAAATAAGTGAAGAGGTGTGTTTGTACACATTGTACAAACATGTTGAGTTTTTCATGTTGTACATGTTGAGTTTTCCACTTCTGAGAATTAAGTGGTTGCTTTAGTCTTTATTCTTGCAGAAGCCAAGCAGAAGCAACCAGACCACAAAAATTAGTATGCATGTTCCCACTAAGACTGATTATTTAGTAATTTTGGTTTCAATTTTTATTAATTTTCAAAAGTTATTAATATTAAGCACCCAGACTTCATTATGGTGTTCAAGGTCAGTGTAAATTCATAGCGATAATTTACCAGACATTAGGATTTCATAGACTGGCTTCATATAGAAACAAAGTGATGCTTTTATTAAAAGCAGCTCATTAAACAAACCCCAATTGGCTGGGGTTATAGGCCACTGTAAACCAAGCCAAATTGTAGTATGGCTTGATCCGTTTCTCTGACCAGCTGAAAATCAGAATCTAATGAAAACAATGCTTAAAGAATGATAACAAATGTAAAATTTCACAAATAGAATATATACCTATAAAAACTACAAGTCAACTAAATGCAGTCAAACCCTCAGTGCTTAACATATGCATTAAATAAGCATATAGTTATAATATTGTTTTCTCTGGGGTAAGAAATAAGATGCAGAGCACAGAAAAGAAATAAATTCAAGAAATTAAAAGCTTGGGATTTCTGCTTTCTTTAAAAAAGTTAACACAGTTAGAATTACTTTTCGCCCAGTCAGTTCACTGTATATCTCCACAAATTTCTACCATTCAAACCACCCCTTCTTCCATCCCATTCATATTTTGCTTCATACACTGGTACTTGGTGTCTTTTTCAAGATGTCATCAGCTCTACTGATCTCTCAGTTTTGCATTCAAATCACATTTCCTATATTCAGCGCCCATACATTCTTGACCTTATCTCTTCTTATTTTACTGCTTAAATACTTCCGCATACAGCTAACTTTTATATTTCTCCCAACATACCTCTCGCTTCTAGATAACGAGGGCAGCAGACATGTTGTTAAACCAGTACCATTTCTGCTTCTTTTGGAAAGCATTTCATAACCAGGGGTGTCAAACTCAATTTCATTGAGGGCCGCATCAGCATTGTGGTTGCCCTCAGGGGGCCGGGTGGGCGTGGCCTGGGTGGGTGTGGCCTACTGGGTGGGCATGGCTAGAGTGCATATAACCTACTGGGTGGGCATGGCCAGCTCTACATCGTTCGCATCAAGGGTGCCTATGGGGGCCTGGGCAGGAGTGGGACAGATCTGAGGGTCTCTGGCAGAAGGAGGGTCTCTGGGCCAGGGCCAAGGCAGTGGGGGCTGTTCCCTCACTGTTTCCAGGATGGCTTTGCAGGCCACATGAAACCACTTCGCGGGCCGGATCCGGCCCCCAGGCCTTGTGTTTGACATGTCTGTTTCAGACCATATACCATTATACCCATCTTAAAATGTTCTTCCTTTCAAATACATGAATTTATCTACTTGCTCTAGTTTTTCACTACTTGTCTATGACTTGCAAATGCTCGCCCTCTTCTGTCAAGCACCACCACCTTGGTCTTTGATACATTAATTTTTAAATCCATCCTCCTTGATGCATCAGTCCAACACTCACAGCAAACCATTTTACTTCTCTGCTAACAATATGGTTTTATTTATATACAAAGGCATACGTATATTCATCTTCTCACTATACACTCAAGGAGAGAAGCAACCTAGAACTAAGGAGAAACTTCCTGACAGTTAGAACAACTAACCAGTGGAACAACCTGCCTCCAGAAGTGGTGAATGCTCCAATAGTGGACGTTTTTAAGAAGAGACTGGACAGCCATTTGTCTGAAATGGTATAGGGTTTCCTGCCTTAGCAGGGGGTTGGACTAGACGACCTCCAAGGTCCCTTCCAACTTTTATTATTATTATTATTATTATTATTATTATTATTATTATTAATAATAATAATAATAATAATTCCATCAACACAAGCATTCTCTGTACATTTCCCCACAAATACGTTGAACAAGCAAGGGGACACGGCACATCTTTCTCTTTTTCCCTGCTTAATGCTAAAGCATTTGCTAAGCCTTCCATTTGTTCTGAAACCCATCCTTTATCTATCACTCTTCCATTATCTACCACTTTTATTGCATTCAGCCGCCAGCCTTCAATAACATAATCATTGCAAAACATTCCATAATTCAAGATTACTCTCTTTATAATATGTTTTGCCTAAATCAACACATGTTCTTTTTCACACTGACACACTCTCAATGAGCTTAAAGAATAAATATTTTTAAAACAGGAATGTAGCAATTAAAAACACCTGTAGCCTTTGACTGTTAACATTGCCTTGTTACTAAACTGGTGCCTGTCATTTCACTTTTTAAAGAAAAATATAGCAAGCATTTCTGTAGGTAGGATAGGATTAAGATCCCTGTATTTAAGATGAATATTCCTGTATCTCACATTTAAGAAATTTACATGCCATTTTGTTCACAAGTATTAAAAATATTTGGGAAATTAATGAAATATTAAAAGCGCCTTACAAATATTCTTTGTGGAAAAAAGACAAACTTACCTTTTCATCTATATATCCATTCCGGTCAATATGATAAAGTGAAGCCAAGTGGGTTATAATCCACCAACTGAAACTCAGTAGATCCTTGCATGGAATTGATTCAAAAGCAGACACTGTACCAGTACCATTGTTTTTTTCGAACACTTTATTCAGAATTTTATTTAGCCAGTTCCAAAAAGACTGTAAAAAAACAACAGTTTTTAAAAGGAATCCTGCAGATTTCAACCATCTGCTTTGCTCTTGAAGAACTTGTCTTATTCCTTTTTTTTTTTTTTTTGCTTTATCAGATAGCAGGTTACATAGGGGCAGATTCTGAGGCTGAAATAGAAAACAGTCTGATCTTTTTCCTAGCTAACGTTTTAAACATACCTTTGGATGCACTTTCATTTTGATATAGTCACATTTCTGAGTGAACATGTATACAAATGCACATTCACACAGAGACAAATATTTCCAGAACAGGGAAAAATCCTCTGATAGCCAAACATTAGTTCTTCTAATGCAGGGGTGTCAAACTGCTGGCCCGTGGGCCGGATGCATCATGGCCAAACTGCACCCACCCCATTGCCGGCAATGGAAAAAAAGTCATGATACATCGCGACACGTCACGTGACGTTGCGAGTTTGACACCGCTGTTCCAATGTAATTCTACTTTTGATAATATACTTTTCTTAATGAACTCAGCTTCTGCATTGGACAAGGATATATTAATTCTTTGACCTTCGCTGTAGACCTAATATGATTTAGAGTTCCCATGAATGCAATCTGAAATCCAAAATATACCATTAATAAAAATGGATACCACATTGGGGACAACCTAGTGAGAAAGGGCCATTTGACATAGGACTGTAACAAAGTAAAAGAGTAAAATCAAGTCTCTTGATTGTAAGAGGCAAGAAAACCCCGAATAAATAAAAGAATCAAATCAAGTTCAGCTACATCTCAATCAACAATTTGTGAACAAAGCTTTATATTTAAAACCCAAATCATGCAACTAAGGTAGGGATAGACAATCTGGTGCTTTCTAGCTATTTTAGATAGAAACTTCAGTTTATAACTATATAGTTTAAGAGACCACCTTTAGATTATATAAAGAACAGAGTATATTTTCAGTATAATCAAGAAAAAGACAAACTAGATGAGGACAGTGATTTGCAATTATTTGGGGAAAATAAAGACAGGTTTCAGAATTCTCCAAGATTGTGTTTTGTGATTACTTAAACTCAGGTAAACTGCTCAATTTTTTATTTTTATTTTTAAAAACCCAAACAAAACCATTCTAGCAGGATGCTAGATTAATACACCCAACTTTAGCTTTTATTCTTTATAGTAATAAAATCATGGATCCACCACAAATAAGTACAAACATTAAATGACAGTAAAATAATGTAACAATACAATACCTTGCCACCCCATGTAATATAATCAATAACCAATTGCAAATGTATTAGGATCTAATCTGGGTCAGTCACTGAGACCAGAGGTTTAGTTTCCTGAGCTTTTGGACTCGTGCTGGAGCCCATCCTCAGGGAACGTCTTTCTAGCAGAGTACACACACTTTAAAGTTTCCTTAAAATGGACTCCATCACGAGTCTGAAAACTCAGAAGACAAAACCTCTGGTCCCAGGGACTGATCCAAATTGGATCCTGCAACATTATCCTGAGATGTGCATATTTGTCTTCATTTCAAATGTGTGTACAGTTGGTGAAGCAGAATTTCTATTAGCTACAAAGTAATTCAGTTTGGAATAGTGAAGCCCACAAAACACATCAGAAGGGAGAGGCTATGAAGAAGCTATAAATATTGTCTGGATACGCAGTATTAATTTATGACTTACTGTGTTTGCCTGTGTTTTCAGGACCTACCCTGAAAATAAGCTCTAGCTTAATTTTTTTGGTGGGGGAGGTCTATCATAAGCCCTACCCCCAAAATAAGCCCAAGCTAGGGCAGGGGGATGGAGCTATCCCACACACCCTGCACCCACTTACAGTTGCAGCCAGGCCTCCCACGTCCCAACATGTCGGCCCACTTCTGCTGCCACTCATGCATGCGCATCATCCCCGGCCTCCATTTCACCATCAGAGACCTTCAGGAAATGCCTCTGCAGCTGAGAATGGAGCTCTGGATTGATGCGCGCAGTGCCCCATGACCTCCATTTTGCTGTCAGAGGCCTTCAGGAAAGGCCTTTGAAGCAGAGAACCGAGTTCCAGATTGACACGTGGGCTGAAGAGGCCTTTCCTGAAGGCTTCTGATGGAAAAATGGAGGCCGTGGAGCACCATGTGCATCAATCCAGAGCTCCATTCTCAGGTGCAGAGGCATTTCCTGAAGGCCCCTGATGGCAAAATGGAGGTTGGAGGCAACACGCGCAAGTGGCCGCAGAAGTGGGCCATCTGGGCAGGGCTGTCGGTGCTGCCGCAGTGAGGTGAGACCATAGAAAAGGCATCTCCCAAAAATAAGACCTGGTGCCCCTTTTGGAGGCAATAATAATAATAATTAATAATAATAATAATAATAATAATAATAATGATGATGATGATGATGATGATGATGATGATAATAATGATAATAATAATAATACCACCATCGCATCTTATTTTCGGGAAAACAAGGTACTGCCCCAGGGCCAAATACCAGAAATTTTAACTATAAATTTTTAGTAGGGGGAAGGATGGCTTATTGTGCTATTGATTCTTTAAGCAACTACAGTCCTAATGATTTCCCAACTAAGTCTCAATGGATGGTTGCCTTACTCCTAGTCTGATAATATCCGGCAATACCATGCTGAAAAATATTTGACCATGCTGGTCAACTAACATAAACTTCTTTAAAGTTTATAAGGAAAAAAAGCACCACCTTTGATACAAGTTTGCCTATGGGGTAGATAAAATTGTTTGATATATTTGTCAAACCATGAATTTCTGCAGGTTTCCAACACAATTTGTTTCGTGAAATGTATTCATGCTGGGAATGTAACAATTCCTACCTCTGTAAGAGATGTTTTATTTCTGTGGTCAAGCAGATGAATAAGCAGAACCCACAGCTCTTTTATACAGATACAAGTATAGTGGTGAGTAATAAGAGCTTCAGAGAGCCTAACCTGCAACAAATAACATTTTAACTCAGAGAAAGCAGAAAACATTTATACATGAACAAATGTCAGAGATGGAGGAAGCAGTTGAAAAATATCACTGAAATACTTAAAGGTAAATATGAAAAGATTAAACCATCCAGCAAGTAGTAGAAATTTTTTCTTTCTTTTTTTTTCAAAAAAAGAAGCTGTCAGATCTTTGTAAGCATGTGCTTGAAATCCAAATTTAAATATGCATTATCTTTGTAGTGTTATAATTTCTTTGCCTACTGCAATTTTTGCAGAAGTGACTCCCTTTAAGGAAAAAATGGATAGGTGTTAGCTTATGTGTGTATGTTAGAGAAAAAGAGAAAGAGACTTATCTAGATCTGTCAAAACTACTGGGAATTATTTATGTGCCTAATACTAGGAAAATGTTTCAGGAGCATTCACCTCAATACGATTCATACACATTGATCTTTATTGATGAGGAATTATTGAAACTGTCCTACTGTTAAGACTTAGAGAAGGTAATTTTGGTGAGTTCCTTCTTCCGGTTCCATTGTAGAAACCCTTCTGACTCTTTAAAGCAATTTTTGGAAGAATGACCTACTTAAAAATCACATTGAAATAATAGGTAGGGTTATATTTGAGATTTCAACTGCCACATTGACCATTATTAAATAGTTCATAAGCAAATCTGTTTAACGTTCATATAATTCTGGAATTCTGGAAAAATGTTTTTAAAGCTAGTACACTAAGCCTATGCTTTATAGATCAATACCACAATCCTCTCTATATTTTCTCGGAATCCAGTTTGCCGAATTCAACAGAGCTTGTTCTTGAGTACTGTGGTTATTTAAGATTACCCGTCAGGTATTAAGGGCTACTATTCAGGATGGTTGACATTATAATTAAAACCTTAGTGATAGTCAGACATCACTATCTGTTAAGCTCTATCATACAAGAAAACCAACAAGGATCATAGAATAATTCAAATAAAAGGAACACACAAGAAAGAACTTTTTTTTCTACTCCCCACAGCATCAGCATGAAAAAGAAAAAAAAATAAAGTCACGGACTCTGAATAAATGATATCTTAGGAAATTTCTGCAGCATTAACTTTGTAAATTCTGAAAGTATGACAAAACTATGTTATTGCTAAATAAACCAATATTTTCAAATTATTCCTATTTATAGAACCTATAAATGCACAACTTTAATGCCATACATGATGGAATAAAAACACTACATTGTTCGGAAGCAATGCAATATTTCCTGAACTGTTAGTCTGCCATCTTTAATCAAATGAGTTATACCTTGATGTACCAGCAGGTGGTAGTGTACTCACATATAGCAACTGAATACCACTCCCCTTTTAAGATTTAAAAAACAAAGTTTCATTCCATTTTGCATTACATTTGGAAAATAAATACTTACTTTCTACATGTCATGTCGATTTGCCCTTTATCCAATTCAAAACTAACCTATTTGATAGTTTAGAATTAATTAGCTGAATAATTTATTTTGCACTTGGGAACTTTGGAAGGTAAAGGAAACAATGTATAAGAAGGATTTATTAAACAAACCTTTTGGGTTTTTTTTTAAAGTAGGCTACTAAAAATTGTGTGTGTGTTTGTGTGTGTGTGTGGGCATGCTTCCTCCACCCCACATTTTATAACAAACGTACAACTAAAATTAGGAGATAAATGGATATAATAACTCTTGTAACCAGCTCTTTTGCTTCCTGTCAGAGTGTAAAGACTGTTGATCTCTCTAGAGTAGGGGTGTCAAACTCGCAATGTCACGTGAAGTGTTGTGACGTATCACAACTTTTTTGCCATTGCTGGCAATGGGGTGGGTGCGGTTTCGCTATGAAGCATCCGGCCCGCGGGCCTGGCAGTTTGACACCCCTGCTTTAGGGCATTAGGGCCATAGGAAAAGACGGAATATCGGGAGATTTCCATTTGCCAAAGACATCACTCACTTTTATAGTTCATAGACTTCATTTCTGTACAAAAGCACTTCTCATCAAACTGCATTTTCATTTAACCACCTCACTAAGCTGAATTAACAGTGATAAGATGAATTTATCCGGGAAATACTATTTAATAAATAGATACATTTCTACTGTTTCAGAAATTTAGGCAACATTACCGTAATATTGAATAAAATTGTAATACCTTTGAATACTTCTTAACTGACAAACTTATCAGATCATATAAGAGGTTTCCACAGTGATCTTCAAACAAACTGATATTGGTTAGATTTTCTCCAGTTAAATTGGTAAACCTGTGAGCATATATGGTTTGCTCTAGAAAAACAAATAAAATGAGAAAAATTAGCTTAACGAATGCAGAAACAGAAATGTATGTTTTCACTGCAAAAACAAACAACTGCAAGCCAAACCTATAGTTGTTCCTTTTCTAAATTTACCATGCTGTAAATCTCAAAATTTGTATCAGCTGGCTGTATCATTTGTGGGTGATCTTGGAACCAGTCACTCTCCCTCTCTCAGCCCAACCCATCTCATAAGGTGAGTGAACATACTTATAATACACCTCACCTTGTTGTGGGGAAAATAGAAGGGAGGTGTACTAAATGCGTTCACCACCTTGAGTTATTTAAAAAATAATAAAAGGCAGTATAAAAAATAAATAAATGAAATAAAAAGGTTGATATCACTGTGTCTTTGTAGCAGGATGAAAATGTCGTGTTGGTTTCAGTAACAGAATCCTGATTTAGATGGTTTCCTTTTGTAGGGCCGTGCAAAATATTTAATTGCAAACTGTTTCCCCCCCCCCCAAAAAAAAAGTTTTAAAAAATCTTACATACCATACTCATCTATACAGGAAGCTAAATTGGTCATGACTCAATTAATGCTGATTCCATTACTGTAGCTTCGTTAGTTTCCTCTAAGCATAACTAACTTTGGTCCAAAAATTTCTATCGCAACCAATGAGGACCCAGATTGTTGGGGGCAATTAAGCTGACTTTGTAATAATGCCGCTTGGGGTGTGTGTGAAAGCCCTAATAAGCAGGCATATACATAGAATGAAGGCTACTGCTAAGCTTGTAAGTCGCCCTGAGTCTTCGGAGAAGGGCGGGATATAAACGGGATTTAAAAAAAAACAAACCAAGGAATCCCTTTATTCTATTTCATCCTCCATCAGTGCATGCCTCAAACGGCCTCGGTGAGAATTCTCCAAGTCTTTACATTTGGAGATTGCTCAGGAACAGAGAAAGGAACAGGAATGCCGTTGTCTATTAATGTTCAGTTAGAAGTGAAGAGAGGGAAGGCATTATTGGGGAAGCACCACTGTCTGCCTGGGTAGGAAGGGAGCTTGGGAGACGGGAGATTTATATCTGAAGATGGTTGAAGTTATGCATTTCCCCAACACTGCTGTTTCTAAGGCTGCCCTTTGCCCCCCTTTTCTCTCTGACTACTAAAATGTAGAAGGCAGAATAAAAGCAGTATTCTGGAAGGAAGGCACTGTTACGTAAATAGGTCCTCATAACAAAAGCACCCCACACTAGCTTTTATTGCGAACTCTTAAATTCATATTGTTAAATGATGTACAAAGGTCGCAATCTAGGATTTAGCATTGTAAAACATAATAATGATGGATGTAAAGTTGGAAATACCTATCTTTTCTCCTTCAGCCATGTGTTAAAATTAGCTCTCCCAGTGAATCTGAACGAACTTTTCCTACTATAGTACGTGACCTTCAGTGTCTGCCCAATTCAAAATGTCACCCTCTCCCTATATTTTGCAACTCCAAGAACAAATATTTAGGGGTAGAGTGGCCTGAGTACACTGAATGCATATTGAGTAAATGTGAACAGAGTGACTTGTTGTCACTTAATTCATACCTTTTTATCAATTATTAAATAAACTTGTGGAAGCAGAGGGAGGTACAGAGAAGTAAGCAATAAGTGGCATTCATCTATCATTCAGCAGCTAAGATTGACAGTACTCTACATCAATGCTGAATGATGTCTGGTTACCACTGATCCCTTTAAAATGGATTTGTCAATCAAGGAATTGTTTTTAAAAAAATCTGAGAACATCTTTATGCTTCATTGGCCGTAGTAACTTGGACCCTAAGAATAGCCATTTTTGACACCACAATGCATTTCTAAACATTGCATTTTGCTGGATAGTCTTCAGAGAACTTGCATGAATAATTTTAAAAATACTACAGGATAATCACATGTGAGCATACATTACATCATGTGCCTTCAAAATATTCTTAAAACTTCCCTAATAAAGGTGAAGATAACTGTAAAATTTAGAATTGCGCTGTAATATTAATAGACTGTTGAGTGTGCAATTTGTATAAGGACCTTTTACCCTTTCAAAATACAGTGAAAACAAAATGCATTTGTAAAGAATTAAGTTAGAAATTCCATCAAAATCAAAAGGACAGTAAATGTTTATTGATTTTAAATCAATAGGACAAATAATAAATGGATAGATGCATTGACCTTTTAATTGATTTATAAGTGAAGTTTTGCTGTGAAAATATATAAATCAACTGAGTTATTTATTGATTTTTTAAAATGGGGCTGCACAGATATAGATGAATCAATCTCATTAAAACTGTTTATAATTTGAGGACTGAGAGATTATAGTAAAAGAAAGTGAAATAGAAATAACCTATTTTAGGATTTCCCAAGCTGGTTCCTTCAGGATATTGTTTGGATTTCAACATATTAGACTTTGATCTCCATAATTCACTGCCATTTTGCTAATTTAGGATAACAGGAACTGAAGTCTAACATATTCTGGCGGGCACCCGGAGGGGGGAGACGATCTTCCCAATCACCAGATATCAACATTAAAAAGTAATCTGATCTTCTCTGTTTTATTTAGCTTCCACAATTTAAAAACATGTTTGGATTCTCTCCCTAAATAGCAAAAAGCAACAGGAAACATAATCTCTTCCCATACTTCAGCTTCTCTTGTATTTCCTGGTGAATTACTTGGAAATATTTTTTTACTGCACCTCCCTGAATCTTGAATATATGTGTTACTAAATAGTCTTAACAACCATTGTGTAAGCTTGGGTCCTAACAGAGCTGTGGGCAAATGAACAGCTGTAAAAATTGAAACTGTACATAAATAAATGTAAGCATTTTAAATCCCAATTTTGCAAGCAAAAATAAACAAACTGATGAAACTGTTTTAATCCTAGCTAGTATATTTAAATGTTTCCCATTATATATGAAAATTTGAACTTTTAATGTCAACTTGCTAAAGCCTGGACCATAAAGTCCTGGTTTTAAGAATCTTAATAGATCTACCAGCTACCAAACAAAATCCCAGAGATAACGGAGGTACCATACTTAAAAATATGAAGATTGATGTAAGAAAGTGAATATGAAGAGAGAGTAAAGGTTGAAGATGCCTGATATCAATAATATAATCCACAACTTCTTCCCTTCCTTTTGTAGATTGCATCACTTTTCAGGTTTGTCCATCCTGTCATACATATAAGGAAGCAGAGCAAATGCTGTAACCTCTGAGTAAAGAGCCAGAGCTCACTAATTAAAAACAAGCTTAATTTTGTCATTGAAAATTGTACAGTTAGTCCTTGAGGTATGACTATTTGTTCAGAGACCAAATTTACAAGGACACTGAATGACTAGTAGTTATACCTAGTCCCTAAACATACAGCCGCTGCAGCGCCTTCAACATTGAAATTTGGGCACTTGGCAGCCCTGCAGCATTTATGACCATGGGCACTTTTCAGCTCTTCCATCCACCTACCTCCCCCCCCAACTTCTGCTGATCCTGCCAGCTTTACTACCCCCAGATAACCTTCACTGTCTTCTCCCTGCCACTGTTGAGATACAACCGACTTCTCTGTTGGGCAGTTGCTGACCCTGCCCAGTTTTTCTTCCCAAGACTGTGCTTACCTCTTGTCCAAATTGTGTGTAGCCTACTGGTGAGGGTTTTGGAAAGCAGATTGTGTTGGCCAGGTCAGCAGTGGCAGATGTGGTGGAGTGTATGGGTGGCCCAAAAGGAAGAGATGGGGAGAGGTAGGCAGATGGGTGAGATGAAAAGAAGGCAGTCTCTTATCTTACCAAGGTTCAGGGCTGGGAGGGACCAAATCACGAGTAGCTTGGATTGGTTGGAACCTTGGCTAAGGACTAGCGGAATCTGCAGAGTTCAGAAACAAGTGTATTTCATACTATGAGAAACAGTATTAAATAAACTTCTTTCTGAAGACTACAGAATATAAACTCTCCTTGAGACTATTGTTTTAGCAATTATTTGCAGGTACTGTATTTATCCTTCGAAATCCCAACATACAAATAACACAAAAGATATAAGCCAGGAGACTCACTTTGCATCTTTTCACCAAGAAGATGGAGGATTTCTAATACTGACCAGTGAATGTCTATGTACAAATGCAGCAAGTGCCATGATGGAGGAAATAACTACATTAAAAAATATCCAAGAAAAATACCATACGTTATATTTTAATTTATATATGCAGAATAAACTGTGACATATAGATTGTTAAATGAACTGGCTCTCCATGTGCTGGAAACGGATAAATAACGTAGTAGGAAAGATGTAATATTACTAAAATGATGCCAAATATCGTCACTTTTTAAAGGGTTGTATGTATCATGACTCAACAGAGAAAAGACAATTCTTTAGTTAAAAAAACTATAAGATCATGCTATGACTATTGCAAATAGATATCCAGTCATTTAAAAATTATAGCACCACTACATGTAGTTCTCATTTAGTGACAACTGGGATTGGCAACTTGGTAGTTAAGCAAAGAGGTCCTGAAGTGAAACTGCAACTATGCTTACAATCTCACTTCAGTTTCCTTTGCTTTACAAATGTGAAAGTCATAAATACAAAAAGTGGTCGCAAAGTTAGTTTCAACACCATTATCACTGTAGTCAGTGGTGGGATTCAAATACCTGAACAACCGGTTCTCTGTGTGCATGCCACTTTGGAAGTCCGTTCTGAGTCGGGGAGGATCCCAGACCCAGTATGGCCCACCGGAAGTACCATATTTTTCAGACCATAAGATGCACTTTTTCCCCCCAAAGTGGGGGGGGAAAACGAGGGTGCGTCTTATGGTCCGAAGGTGATCCCACCACTGACTGTAGTCACCAAAGACAAGGCAGTTGCTAAATGAGAATTCTCTGTATATGTAGTATATTTTTATCTTCAGGAATTTTTTTTTCATTTTTATCTCAGCATACATTTAAACTAAAATATTCTGAATTTCCTATATATTCAATAGTGATGACTTAATATGCTACTAGAACAAATTGTTTTGGGAAGCAATGATGGGCAATTCAACACTTCTGAATTCATGGAAAGGGTGAGGATGCTAAGTACTTTTATACAGGTCAAGTACAGTGTCCTGTGGAAGTAGGATTCTCCATCTTACTAGCCACAGAGAAACTTCTGAAAAATTTCCTAAAATAATGGAGGCGAAGAAAACAAAGGCAAACTGAACTTGGGCTGGGACTTTGAGAACTGAATGAAAATAATGTGCAGAGACACTACTCCCCCTCCCACTCCTAAAGGCACATGTATTTTAGAAGGCAGACATCCTAACGTACAGTATCTCACACATGCATACTGGAGATAAAATCTTCCCCAAATTCAGAATTAATGGGGAAGAAAGACCAGGACCTGTGTATGAAATTCAACAGGCTGGATGACAAACCTGCTGGGGGCTGGCCTACAGATTAGAGATCTTCCATATCTACGCCAAAGGATGAGCCCTAGTAATATCACTTAAGTCATCACTTAATAATGGTACTGACTTTGTGCCATATCTTATAGCATTCCCCTGTGGCTTCTCTTCAATGTCCCAACATTTACAAATAATGTATTCTGTATTTTTGCATGATCCTCATGTTCTGATAATACTGCTTATAAGGAAGAAAAAGACAAGACAACCTTTGCTTGAGGCAGAATGGGATTTCCTTCTAAAATGCAAGCAGGGAGGTCGCACAAGTGGCCAATATGCAGTGTCAAAGAATAGAGTTCTTCAACAATCAAGGAGGGGAGTTGTGCTTCTTGTTTCTCATATGGATGGAGCAACTCCTCTTCTGTTTCATGTGGCTCCAGATACCTGAAGAAATTCAGGGAGACATATGATTGTACACATATAAAAATATACAGAATAGATGAAACAAGACTTGGCACCTCACCTGAAGATGAAAACTTTCACATACTGCAGGAACTCAACACATTTTTGTCTCATATTATGTGCTTCTAAGTGAAGGTTCGCAGCTTGACCTGAAATAAATCAGAAATTAAGGATGTAGTTTTAGGGAGTATGTGCAGTGCCCAACTTTACTTGATCTTCGTATTAAGGATAAACCACAATACATATTATCATAATTGTATATTAAGGGGAGCCCCTGCCCCCAAGCTGAATTACCCACACCAGTTGAACAATTTATTACTTTATAAGTAACTCAAGAGAGTGAATGTACAGAATACTCCTTCCTCCTTCTATTTTCCTCACAATAACAACTCTGTGAGTTGGGCTTAAGGAGTTTTTCATCCCCACAGCAGGACTAGAACTCACAATCTCCTGGTTTCTAGGCCAGCTGTATGACCCACACATACAAATAGATTTTTCTGTAGGTTGTTGAATTTTCAATCTTTCAAGATGATGCACTATGTAGTATATATTTTTCATCAAGTAGGCCAGAGGTCTTCAAACTCGGCCCTTTTATGACTCATGGACTTCAACTCCCAGAATTCCTTAGCCAGTGTCCCTGGCTGAGGAATTCTGGGAGTTGAAGTCCATGAGTCATAAAAGGGCCGAGTTTGAAGACCCCTGAAGTAGGCAGTCCCAGGTTAAGAATGCCTAACTTAAGAGCAACTCCCTATTACTAAAAATGGCAGATAGCATTCTCCTTCCTCAAGTGATGAAGCACTAAAGCCGCATATTATTTTCAAGATCCACTGAAGTTGCATGTTTTTAATATGCAGCCTTTTTTCAGTGGTTTTCAGCAGTGCCTGAAAGCAAAGCACAGCTTCAGCGCTTGGCTTGAGGAAGGATAATGCTATCTTCCATTTTTAGTAGTAGGCAGTCCATTTGTAAGTCTGAGTTCTGACTTAAACACAAATTTGGGTAAAGACAGAGTTAGGGAAAAGAACTCATTCTTAACCTTAATTTGGGACTGTCACTATATGTATAGGACATGATAATCGGGAACATCTTCAACATAACACTGATGGAGCTGTTTAAATACATTTCCATGTCAGGATTAGGGAGTCCATTGCCCAGTTTCCTTTATCTTTCACTATTAGCCATGGTGGTAGGAGACTAATGGGAATTTTAATTCAGAGACATCTGGAGCATCACAGCTTCTTAATCTCATATTCATTTCAGAGCCTATCAATGTTGTATGTCTCTTTAAAGGCATTTATGGAACTTCTGCTTTATGGCTGCCCACTCAGAATATGCTATGTGGTTTAAGAAAATGGCAACATCTTTATCTACCAAGAAAAAAGTATAATTGTATTCAAATTACTAAGATTTGTTTTTTTAAAAAAATTGTTGTTGTTGTTGTTGTTAGCTGCGAAGTCGTGTCCGACCCATCGCGACCCTATGGACAACATTCCTCCTGGCCTTCCTGTCCTCTACCATCTTCTGGAGTCCATTTAAGCTCACGCCTACTGCTTCAGTGACTCCATCCAGCCACCTCATTCTCTGTCGTCCCCTTCTTCTATTGTCCTCGATCTTTCCCAGCATTAGGCTCTTCTCCAGTGAGTCCTTCCTTCTCATTAGGTGGCCAAAGTATTTGAGTTTTAGCTTCAGGATCTGGCCTTCTAAAGAGCAGTCAGGATTGATCTCCTCTAGGACTGACCGGTTTGATCGCCTTGCAGTCCAAGGGACTCGCAGGAGTCTTCTCCAGCACCATAGTTCAAAGGCCTCAATTTTTTGGCGCTCAGCCTTTCTTATGGTCCAACTTTCACTGCCATACATTGCAACTGGGAAGACCATAGCCTTGACTATACGCACTTTTGTTGACAGGGTGATGTCTCTGCTTTTTAGTGTGCTGTCTAGATTTGCCATGGCTTTCCTCCCCAGGAGCAAGCGTCTTTTAATTTCTTGGCTACAGTCCCCATCTGCAGTGATCTTGGAGCCCAGGAAAATAAAATCTGTCACTACTTCCATTTCTTCCCCATCTATTTGCCAGGAATTGAGAGGGCCAGATGCCATGATCTTGGTTTTCTTAATGTTAAGTTTCAACCCAACTTTTGCACTCTCCTTCTTCACCCGCAACAAGAGGCTCTTTAGTTCTTCTTCACTTTCTGCCATTAGAGTGGTATCATCTGCGTATCTTAGGTTGTTGATATTTCTTCCGGCAATCTTAATTCCAACTTTTGATTCATCTAGCCCTGCCTTTCTCATGATGTGCTCTGCATATAAGTTAAATAGGCAGGGCGACAGTATACAGCCTTGCCGGACTCCTTTCCCAATTTTGAACCAATCAGTGGTTCCGTGTCCAGTTCTCACTGTTGCTTCTTGACCCGCATATAGGTTTCTCAAGAGACAAATAAGATGGTCTGGTACTCCCATCTCTTTAAGAACTTGCCACAGTTTGTTATGATCCACACAATCAAAGGCTTTAGCATAGTCAATGAAGCAGAAGTAGATGTTTTTCTGGAACTCCCTAGCTTTCTCCATGATCCAGCGTATGTTGGCAATTTGATCTCTAGTTCCTCTGCCTCTTCGAAATCCTGCCTGTACTTCTGGTAGTTCTCGATCCACATACTGCTGAAGTCTAGCTTGTAGGATTTTAAGCATGACTTTACTAGCATGAGAAATGAGTGCAATGGTGCGATAGTTTGAACATTCTTTGGCACTGCCTTTCTTTGGAATTGGAATGTAAACTGATCTTTTCCAATCCTGTGGCCACTGTTGAGTTTTCCAAATTTGCTGGCAAATTGAGTGTAGCACTTTTTTTAAAAAATAGGGATGTGAAATTTGTTAGCTATATCACCCAGCATCAAGATGATAATATTTCTTTTGTGTTCCCCTTCTTTTTGTCCCAGAAGAATCATTAAGGCATTATGCTCCCCCCCCCGCCGACACACAGCAAATAAACTAAACACAGCATAACTAAAATATATATTCAGAAAACTAATTCCTTAAAAACAACTCAAAATTCCTGGGTCAAAATATGTCTCTCACATGTAAGGATAGAGTGAAAAATAAATATCTATCCAATTATTTTGTTGGATTTCCAGAATCCGTATAGGATGGAATTTTGACAGGTTTTTTTTGAAATCGTTAACAATCAGGAATAATTACGGTGCAAGCAGTCCCCAAAGTTTCTGGTTCCACAGACTGGGGGCAGTGGTGGGGTTGGTTTCATGTGCGCAATCTAGATCCCATGCATATGGAAATTAAGCTTCATGTGCTCACCTGCTGCTTGTGTAGCCTGGCTCCCAATAGGCCACGGCCTGGAACTAGTCTGCAGACCAAGGGTTGGGGACCTCTGCATTATCATATTAAAAATGTATATCCATATATACCTGTATACATAGGACAGTCTTGGATAGGCTCTAAGTATTTATCTATGTGTACACACACACACACAATTTTGTTGTACAAACTATTATAAGGCACATATAAAGTAAAAATATTTTAAAATTTACCAAAATCAGATGAACTTGACCGAACAAGGTTTTCTAATTTGTATATAAATTGTCTGTCAGAATTAAAAGAAAAAGATGTTACTGGAAACAAAAGCATATACACAAATACTATATTCAAATCATACATGTATCTCCGTACATAATCTCTATACATACATACTGCCCATGAATATGCACATACATTATACTTGTTAAACTACTTTTTTTAAAAAAAAAATTTTTTACCTTTGCCAATCATCCATGCCCACAAGCTTGCTAGCCTAGGTAAAGCATCTCTTCAGAGGAGGATGGACTCTTCAAACTTTACTAGGGGTTTATAAACAGCTTTAGCTTCCATTGAAGTTCAATAACAATACATTGTAATAATATACAATGTGAAAGTCCTCAGAACAGAATAGTTAGAATAGAATAGTCTATGTTTTAAGAAATATGGAGCCACATAATAACCACAATATATTCCAGGAATAATAATAAAAATCATACCTCAATAATCCAAAGAGAAGTGTACAAGATTCAACCAAAGCAATTTCAGTAACCCATTGAAAATCAAATAATTCCACAATGTCCTTTTCATAATCAATTGGAAAGGGATCCAGCTCCAGTAAAATCCTAAGAAACAAAGTTAACATTGTTTATAGTTCCTTGAGCAACATCCATAGGCATTCTTGAAGTGGGCACCCTCCAGGTGAGCAGGACTGCATCTTACAACTAATTCCAATATCCACACAACTGGAAGGTTGAACACATCCATTCAATTTATATTTTATTAATACATCATAGCCTTGCTCATTAGTGACCAAGGTAATGGTTATACTTCCATTGGTGCATGTGTTCGCATTCACTCCATCTTAGAAGGCCCTTTAAAATTAAATTGGGTACCATATAAAAAAATCTAATCCAAATGTAACTACTTATTTGCTGCTTAAATTACTTCATGTACCCCATAAATGTTCAGCTTTGAAGCACTGTATATAATCAACTTTCTTAACATGAAATGCATTAGGGATCTCAGGAAGTGGCTCTCCAGTTCAGGAAATCTGATTTCCAGATCATGTCATATTTATTTATTTATTTGATTTGTATACCGCCCTTCTCCAGAAGGACTCAGGGCGGTGAACAGTGACATAAATGTCAAAATGCACAAATACAGAAAATTGAAAATAAATTAAGCCCTACTGCCCAAATGTAGAAGATAAATTAAAACCACAATTAAAATTAAACCCCTCAGACCAGACCGGATTGCTTAAATAGATATGTTTTTAGATCGCGTCGAAAGGAGCGAAGGTCGGGAGCCATCCGGAGCTCAACCGGTAAATGGTTCCATAGGTCAGGCGCGCCCACAGAGAACGCTCTCCCCCTGGGAGCCACCAAGCGGCATTCTCCGAACGGTGGCACCCTTAGGAGGCCCTCTCTGTGGGAGCGTACCGGGCGGAGGGAAGTTGATGCCAGCAGCAGGTGATATATGTCCGTCCCATAGTATTTTTTTCTGCATTGGTTATGGGAGATCCCAATTCTTCACCCTAGCACACCTGACTGCACAGCTGATAAGTATATTTGAGGCATTTTGGTTGTTTTCTGTATTGTACAGTCATTGTCACTTCTTGCCATTGTATTATCACTTCTATACTTCAATAAACTAGCTTTTGGTAGCGATTCGTTTTCATAAAATCAATCACAATAGCCCAACATAAGCACACAAATATACTCCGGTAATCCAGAAAAGCACAAACGGCAACTGGCCTACCCCTTTGAAGAAAGCATATGAGTTGGGAAGGGGGAAAATGTTGTACTCTCCTCCCTTTTCCTTCCAGCAGTATAATCTCATGGCTTCCAGTTACTGATACGAAAAACATCTAATTGGGTACCACCACTTTGTTAGCCCCATAGAAAAGGATTGCTTAAATGAAATGCAAGCTGTACGACATTCTCTTGGAGGGCCACATGACACTGAAGGGCCTGATGGTCAGCTAATTTGAAGAAGCAAGGGCTAAAGAAGTGAGTGAGCTCCAGCCAGCTAACTGGCAATGAACATGGGAAGGTTTAAGACCACCTCATGGACCACCACAGACCTGCTTGAGAATCACTAATATACAGGTAGTCCTAGAGTCACTATCACAACTGAGTCCAATATTTCTGTTGCTAAGTGAAACGTTTGTTAAGTGAATTTTGCCCCATCTTACAACTTTTCTTGCCACATTTGTTAAGAGACTCACTGCAGTTATTCACATGGTTGTTAAGTGAATCTGGCTTCCCCGTTGACTTTGCGTGTAAGGAGGTCTCCAAAGGTGATCATGGGACCCCAGGACATGGCAACTGACATAAATATGAGTCAGTTGCCAAGTGCCCGAATTTGGTCCATGGGGATGCTGTGACAGTCATAAATATGGAAAGAAACGGTCATGTCAACTTTTTCCAGTGTTGTTGTAACTTTGAACTGTCACTAAATGAACTGTTGTAAGTCGAGGACAACCTGTAAAGGCACCAGGTTAGGGAAGTCTGTCTGAGGCATAATATCTACATTCTACATTTCAATATACAGTGTTTTTGCTGCAGAACTTTGTCCCTCTTATCAAGAGATTCCAAAAGCAACACATATTTGTTAAATTTATATGCTGCCCATCTCACTATCAAGCGACTGGCAGCATATACACAGACCAACCACATAAATCACCTACAGGAAAACTAATTCAAGGCCTGTGTGTTATAGTGCTTTGAATCACTAGTACTGGCCACAGAATCAGCATTATAAATATGTTACTTATATAACATAGAGTCCAAACTAAGCAGAAAAAAAATCTTTTACAGATATTCATACCATAACAGTAATATAAAAAAATTATCCCCAAGATCTATTCAAACAAAAGCCGAAAACACTAATGGGATCATAGTGGAACACAGCAGCTGTTAGAAGCAGCTAATTAAACATTCCAAATTCTCAGTTCTGCACATACTCGCACACCAGGGATTTTAATACTATTCCAAGTAATTATGATACTGGAACATTCTTAGTAAAATCTAGCTTGTCTAATAGTATGTTCAAAATAAAAGTCCCACGAGCAGCATTTTTAGGTCTTACATACCTCTTAAGAGAACCACTTGCTAAATAAGAATCAGGAGAAAAGCTTTTTCCTTCACTTTTAAGGTCAGAGACACAGGAGAAAGAAAGAACTCTGGAGTAATGACCTTCTGTTTCCATTGCGGCCTCTAAGCTCTCAGTAAGCGAAGAAGGCACGGAGTGAATGCTGGAGTCATCATCCATTGTTCATGCTTCTCCCTGGAAAAATAAAAACATGCAGCATACATTTTTCCATATGTTTGTTTTTCTGAATTATCAGAACTAAATCTTACCTATTAAAGCAGAATGTAATAGATTTCCCACGAGGACTGAGAAATATGTCGAGACACAATACGTTTTCAGATCAGCTGAGCATCTGAGTACATCAGAATCCCAAAACTATCAACTACATTTATTGTGTAGGCTGAAACATAACATTAAATTAGCTGTAGATTAATATTTACAGTTGTTTTCCAGATGTATTGCAGTAAAATCGCATCATTCACAACCAATTGTCAAGGTTAGCTGAGTAATGCAGATTATAGTTCAACATATTGCATCTCGATGGCATTATGCTGGGGAAAACCAAAACTGTAGTCATAATAATTATAAGATAGATGCTGGGCTCTTACGTGTTTCCTTCTTTTCTTTTTACATAGCAATGAGACTGAAAGCATTTGTTTCCTTTTCAATTAATCAGTAGAGCATCAATTCACAGAGTTTACATAGTTTGCTATGCCACTGTGCAGCTTTGCTTTTCATTTGGGATTAGTGTGATTTTTATTCAGTTTATATTCTGACTTTCTGTCATAAATGAATAAAGTTAGAACTCAGCTAATTTTACCTTAAATCAGCTATGATTCAACAAGCCAACCCTTAACATTATGTATGAACTAGATCAGCAAGTGCACCAGATGCAAGTTCTTCATAATGCCATAATTCAGTATTTATTTACATTATGTTACTGAGGTCAAGAGAAGGGGACGACAGAGAATGAGGTGGCTGGATGGAGTCACTGAAGCAGTAGGCGTGAGCTTAAATGGACTCCAGAAGATGGTAGAGGACAGGAAGGCCTGGAGTCGCGATGGGGTCGCGATGGGTTGGACACGACTTCGCAACTAACATCAACAACAACTGAGGTAGATATCACATTCTGGGGAAGAGCTCCTGGAATGTCTCCATTATCAAAGATTATGATAACACCTACAAAAAAGTGGGCTTCCTCAGTGGTTCGTCAACTTGAGAAGCATTCTCCTGGATCAGTTTTGTCAGGTTTCCACCTTACTATTTTTTCTGTCCCTAAGACTCTTTCAACTTTCTCATATTTGTTCATTACAAATTTAATCTTGCTGGTACATTTGCTCTGTTCTTGGGATTATTACCTATTAATTTATTATGAATTTTTAAAATGTATAGTCTGTCTTTATTCTTTCTTATAAATCCCTTGATTGACAGGAAATCTCAAATCACTTCAATAAATGCATAAATAATAACTAGATACGAAATAATAACTACTACGAAAAGCAGTAGTAATAGTCCTATAAATATTTTCAGCTAGGGATGTACATATATAAGAAGTGGCATTATTTTTAGAGAGACAGCAATTCTAAGGGAACTTGGAAATGGAATTAAAAGACAAATCTTCCAACCAGTTCCATCTTATGCTGATTTTCCATCATCAGTTTAAATGAAATCCCAGCATGAAAGGGATAAGGGACAGTGGGGAGCCCTTGTTTTTGTTTCAAGTGTCTGTTCATATTTCCTTTCCCAATTAATTTTAATCAGAACAAAAATATTTACATAGGCTTCAAACTGATATACTCTTAACTAATGGGCCTCATTCTGGAATCTTTCCAGGCAGTGACTCTATGATACTGAAAACCTGTGTGTGCCTTTTAACAACTAGAAATTTCAGATTCATAGATGTAGCTGCCCACCTTCACTGGACACAGGATTTCAGCTCAGTTGTCAGTTCAGAGCCCAAGAGCCAGACTACTACTATATGTACTAACAGTTATATTTGACAGATCACACACATTTGTACCAGTGTGTCTCTGTACAAGAACAAATATTTGATCAGAAAAGTATATTCTTCCAGATATTTTATTAAAACTACCTTCTTACATTAGCACTAAACTGGGTCAATTGTAAGATAATTCACAATTCACTGCTAACAGTGAACACTTATAAGGCCTTTTATTATTTAAGAAAATGGACCGTTAGGTTAAAAAAATGACATCTATTTAAACAACTTTAGCGAGTGACTTTCAGTACTACTGTAATGCTCTCTAAATTTCAGTCAGCAGGAACGTATGGGTTAATGAAGTTCAAAGCAAGGTAATTTTTCTCCTTGTTTACATTCAGAGATTAATCTGAGTTTCAGATAACAGACGCTGTATCTTGAGCCATGATTCTATTCATCACATCTATAAAGAAGTACTCCTTACTCAATACAGCGATTCCTAGGAAACGTATTTCTGATTGTTAATCTGAGGTTTTTGAAAAGTGGAAACTGCCAGAAGGCTGGACCTTCCTTTCCAAAAGATGGGAGACAATCTATTACACTTTTGTCCAACCCAAATGCATACACCGATGCACAGGATCCCCACTCCCGTCATCACTAGTCATTATTTCCTTGTGCGAGTCGGCAGTCACAGAACTTGTAGTCCAAGACAACTGAAAGGTAAATACATACCCACTCCGTAAAGCAGGGGTCTTCAAACTTGGCCCTTTTATGACTTGTGGACTTCAACTCCCAGAATTCTTCAGCCAGGCACGCTGGCTGAGGAATTCTGGGAGTTGAAGTCCACAAGTCATAAAAGGGCCAAGTTTGAAGACCCCTGCCGTAAAGCAACAAGCGAGCATCGGTGCTGCAATAAATCGCTGCGGTGGACAAAAATCCCGAAACTCGCTTGAGAAGTCGGACATGCAAAAACAAAAGTACCTGGGACAAAAAGCGCTCTTTCTCTAACCTTCGCACAGGGCAATGTGACAGCGGCGTAGGCTGCAAGGCGCCGATCCTTTCGCAACTATCACACTTTCTTCCGCGGAACAAACTGCGGCCGCCGTATCCGCCGCCGCCGCCGCCGCCGCCGCTCCGTAATTCCCGCGCAGAACCGGCCCTGCGTTACTGCGCGTGCTCAGAGAAAGAGGGTGGGGGGATTATGACGTATCGCTTTCTAACTGGACACGGGAGCTTCCATTAAAGGCTTTTCCCCCTTTTCTCGCTGCGGGGGCGTTTTTTCGCCAGTGGGAGTTTCCGAGTGGAGGCGGTCGCGGGTGAAGAGTCGCGTGACCCCCGCTGGGTTACTTTTGAAACTGAGCGGTTTCTAGAGATGCGCTTCCTTCCGCTGATCGGAAGTTCAATTCCGGGGGGGTTCCACGAGGTTTCTGCCAAGAAGGGATTTCTCAGTTTCACGCTAGAGAGAACTGCAGTCAGATGGCGTGTTTGGGGCGATCCCAGCCCGGTTTGCTTTGTTAGCAGAAGGTGCAAGTGGGGTTAGTTCAGATCACCGTTCATTTATACCCCACGGGTCTTCAAACTTGGCCCTTTTATGACTTGTGGACTTCAACTCCCAGAATTCCTCAGCCAGCATACGCTGGCTGAGGAATTCTGGGAGTTTATTTATTTATTTATTTATTTAATTTATATACCGCCCTTCTCTCAAGAGACTCAGGGCGGTGAACAGGGCAATACATAAAAATAGGATACAAAAATTAAAATTATTAAAACATAATTAAACAATGCCCATAAATAATACAGATTTAAAATTGAGATAGTAATAAAATCCCACCCCGTCCCATCAGGCCAGGCCCGCTTGTTTAAAAAGATGGGTTTTAAGATCGCGCCGGAAGGAGCAGAGATCAGGCGCCATCCGGAGCTCTACCGGAAGATGGTTCCATAAATCCGGTGCACCCACAGAGAATGCTCTCCCCCTGGGGGCCACCAGTTGGCATTCTTTGACCGGCGGCACCCTGAGGAGGCCCTCTCTGTGGGATCGTACTGGGTGGAGGGAAGTTGACGCCGGTTGCAGGTGCTCCCCAAGGTATTCTGGACCCATGCCATGGAGGGCTTTGTAGGTCATAACCAACACCTTGAACCTCACCCGGAAGACAACTGGCAACCAATGCAGCTCGCGGAGCAAAGGTGTAACACGGGAGTATCGGGAAACCCCCGATACAACTCTCGCGGCTGCATTCTGTACCAGTTGGAGCCTCCGAGTGGTCTTCAAGGGTAGCCCCATGTAGAGAGCGTTGCAGTAGTCAAGACGAGAGGTCACGAGCGCATGAGTGACTGTGCGCAAGGCATCCCGGTCTAGATAGGGCCGCAACTGGCGCACCAGGCGAACCTGGGCGAACGCCCCCCTAGTCACAGCTACAATATGGTCTTCTAAGGAAAGTTGTGCATCCAGGAGGACTCCCAAGTTGCGAGCCCTATCTACAGGAGGTAATGACTCACCCCCCATAATGAGGGGTGGGATATCCTGAATATCACGGGATGCCGGTACGCACAGCCACTCCATCTTGTCAGGGTTGAGACGAAGCCTGTTACTCCCCATCCAGACCCGGACCGCCTCCAGGCACCGGGACATCACGTCGAGGGCATCACTGGGGTGGTTTGGGGTCGAAATGAAAAGCATACTGATGATACCCAACTCCAAAACCACGAATGATCTCACCCAGCGGTTTCATGTAGATGTTGAACAGAAGGGGCGAGAGGACCGACCCCTGAGGGACTCCACAAGCGAGAGGCCTCGCGGTCGACCTCTGCCCCCCTGCCAACACCGACTGCGAGCGTCCCAGGAGATAGGAGGAGAACCACTGAAGAACCGTGCCTCCCACTCCCAATCCCCTGAGACGCCGCAGCAAGATACCATGGTCGATGGTATCGAAAGCCGCTGAGAGGTCTAATAGGACTAGAACAGAGGAGTATCCTCTATCCCGAGCCCTCCAGAGATCATTCACCAGCGCGACCAATGCCGTCTCCGTGCTGTACCCGGGCCTGAAGCCCGATTGGTACGGGTCTAGATAATCCGCTTCATCCAGGACCAGAGGGAGCTGATGCGCCACCACACTCTCAACAACCTTCGCAAGAAAGCGAAGGTTGGAGACCGGACGAAAGTTATTTAAAACAGCCGGGTCCAAGGCAGGCTTCTTGAGGAGGGGTCTCACCACCGCCTCTTTCAGGGCGGCGGGAAAACTACCCTCGCTCAAAGAAGCAGATATAACTGCCTGGAACCAGCCTCGTGTCCCCTCCCGGGCTGCATAAACCAGCCAGGAAGGGCACGGGTCCAATAAACATGTGGTGGAGCTCAGCCTCCCCATGATCCTGTCCACTTCCTCCGGAGTCACAGGATCGAACTCCTCCCAGGTGACATTGACAAGATCGCTCGCGTCCTGATCGTCCGATACTGCCCAGTCGGAGTCCAAACCGGTCCGAATCCGAGCGATTTTGTCCGACAGATGTTGACTAAATTCCTCGGCACGCCCCTGCAAGGGTTCCCCACTAACCTCCTGGTTAAGGAGGGAGCGGGTCACCCTAAACAAGGCGGCCGGGCGATTATCTGCGGACGCGATGAGGGCAGCGAAATAGTTAGATCTCGCTACCCTCATCGCTGCGAGATAAGACCTAGTATGGGTTCTTAGTCGCAATCGGTCGGAATCAGATCGGCTGGACCTCCAAACGCTCTCTAGGCCCCGTCTCCGACGCTTCATCTCCCGGAGCTCCGCGGAGAACCATGGAGCCCATTGGGATCTGCGCCGGGTCAGGGGCCGCAAGGGTACAACTCGGTCAAGTGCCTCCGTGGCCGTCCTTTCCCAGGCTTCCACTAAGGCATCTGCCGAGTTGTGAGCTGAGGAGGCAGGTGGGGGCCCCAGCGCTGCCTGAAACCTCTCAGGGTCCATTAAGCGCCAAGGGCGGAACCATCTAGTTGGCTCAACAACCCCACGGTGGGGAGTGGCAAAATGGAAGACCAGCCGCAGGAGATGATGATCGGTCCATGACAGGGGCATAACAATTGGGGAGCCCCCACCAAGATCATCTAACCACCGACCAGATAAGAAAACCAAGTCAAGGGTGTGACCTCCCTCATGGGTCGGTTCATGAATTACCTGCGTCAGGTCCATGGCCGTCATGGAAGCCATGAACTCCCGAGCTAACTCAGATACTCCTCCCAGGGATGGTAGATTGAAGTCTCCCAAAACCATAAGTTTGGGAAACTCAATCACCAGCCCTGAGAGGATATCGAGAAGCTCAGGCAGGGCTGCTGCTACGCGACTAGGCGAAAGGTACGCAAGCAGCAAGCCCAACTGCGCCCTAGGACCAAACCTCAATAAGAGAGATTCACACCCGACTATCTGAGGAACGGTGGCCTCCTGCGGACATAAGGTCTCCCTCATAACCACAGCCACTCCCCCACCCCTGCCCTGAGTCCGAGGCCGGTGTAGCACCCGGAAGCCTGGTGGGCAAAGATCAACCAGGGGGATACCACCCTCTGGGCCCAACCAGGTTTCCGTGATGCAAGCCAGGTCCGCTTGCTCACCCTCGACTAGATCCCGGACGAGGGGAGCCTTATTAGCAACGGACCTGGCATTTAGGTACACCAGTCGGAGCTCAGGTGGCTGCACATCCCCGCTCCCAGAACCTTGGGTCGAAGGCAGAGGGTCGGAGCGCCTCACCGCTTGTAAATAGCGGAGAGGCCCTCCCGGAGGTCGATACGGCCCTCTGATCTTACACCTGCTGCCATTCCCTATCGTCGTGGGGATTGGCAATCCCACGACCCGCTCCAGAGCTCCGGAGATGACCGACCCCGGCTCCCCCTCAACGCGGTCTATCCTAGGCCTGGTCAGAACAGCAGTTGGCGGATTACCCCCCCTCTCCAACCAACCACAACCCTCCCCCCTCCCTAACCCTACAAAAAATTTAGCTAAAAAAGTAATCAGGGGCCTCTTGTTAAATTTATATCTTAGGCCCCTGTTTCTGCCCAGCCATCTCTCAGGGTCCCAACAATCGGACCCGTCATCAAGAGGCAGATTAAAAAGTAAGGCGGGTCGCTCCCAGGATGGGGGGGCACTCCTGAGAGCAAGTAAAACCGTGCTGGAGTACCTCAAGACCATGATAAAATTGGGTAATACAGCAAAACAGACCCAGGTCGAATAAATAAATGGGAGGATCTTAAAAATGGAAGGAGAGTATCCAGACTGCAAACCCAGCTCTTCTGCCACTAGAGCTGGGTAACCCCGGGACAATCCCCGTTCTCTCACAGCGGTCAGAACCGGGGGGCAGCCTGAGATATACAGCCGGGGAAAGGGATACCGCCTAGAGCTCTCACCTCTAAGACGGAACAGATGGAAACTCTTAACTTTTAACCACTCTCTCACAGTGGTTATACACCCGGCGCCTTCCACAGCCCAGGGGGAAAGGAAAAAAGGGGGGACAATAGGGGGAAACCAGTCAGCGAGATGGATTAGGGTAAAACCTGTAAAGTTATGGAGTGGGGTTCAAGGATATGGTCCAGTGAACTATAATAGTCCATGCCTCCAGATGTCCAGGCATAAAAGTCCATGCTCCACCCAGCCATAGTCCCGTGCCAAGACGGTCGCGGCGCTCCAACTCCCTCACCGCCAGCCGTCTCAGACGGCAACCAGGGCCGTCTCCACCACTCCAGCTTGAAACGCTGACGCTGCTCCAAGCCGTAGATCATGATAGCAGTTGTAAATCAGCCAACATCTGGCTCCTGAGCAACTGGAAAGTTCTCCTCAAGGTCACCGGCTCCGTCAAGTTATTCCGGGCTCCGACAAACAGCTGAACGGTGCCGCGAAGCAGTCAGCTGGTCGGCGCCAAAAAAGCACAGCACAAGGCTCTGCCAGCTCTTCCGGGCCTGCACGGCTCTCCCAGAGTCCTCCAAACAGTCGGGGCCCTCCGAAGAGCCAACAAACAGCAGTCGGCGCCGCGGAGCACAATCAGCTGGTCGGCGCAAAAAAAAAAAAAAAAACAGCGCAAGGCTCAGCCAGCTCCTCCGGCCCCGCACGGCTCTCCCAAACTTCCTCCAAGCAGCCGGAGGGCCGGAAGCCGACAGTCAGCTGGTCGGCGCTGGAAAAAAAAAAAAACCCAACACACAGCGCGAGACTCAGCTAGCTCCTCCGGGCCCGCACGGCTCTCCCGAACTTCCTCCAAGCAGCCGGGGCCCTCCGAGAGCCGACAGTCAGCTGGTCGGCGCTGAAGGAGAAAAAAAACAAAAACAAAAAACCAACACACAGCGTTGGTTGAAGTCCACAAGTCAGCTGCCTGGACTGAATGAATGGGGGGGGGTGGAGGCTCGCAGAGTCCACAAGTCATAAAAGGGCCAAGTTTGAAGACCCCTGATTTATACAAACACGGGACTAAGTTTATCCAGCTTTACACTGTTTGCTCAAAGTGGAAATCATAGGTAGGATTAATGCTTGGGAGTGTAGGCGGTCCTCGATTGGCGACCACAATTGAGCCCAGAGTTTATGTTGCTAAGTGAGAAACTTGTTACGTGAGTTTTGCCCCATTTTACGACTTTCCTTGCTACATTTATTAAGCAAATCGCTGCAGTTATAAAATTAGTAACACGGTTGTTAAGTGAATCTGGTTTCCCCATTTATTTATTTATTTATTGAATTTTTATACTGCCCTTCTCCCGAAGGACTCAGGGCGGTGAACAGGGCATATAAATAGAAATACAAAAGTTAAAAAGATTAAATAATTGCCCAATTAAAACAATCAGAATGTAAAACCCATTAAAACCCTAAAGTTCCCCCATCAGGCCAGGCCAGCTTGTTCGAATAAATGGGTCTTTAACCCACGCCGGAAGGAGCGAAGGTCCGGTGCCGTCCGGAGCTCAACCGGCAGTTGGTTCCATAAAGCCGGGACGCCCACAGAGAAGGCCCTCCCCCTGGGGGCCGCCAGTCGACATTCTCTGACCGATGGCACCCTGAGGAGGCCCTCTCTGTGCGAACACACAGGGCGGAGGGGAGTCGACGCTGGCAGCAGGTGGTCCCCATTGAGTTTGCTGGTCAGAAGATAGCAAACTATGATCACATGACCCTGGGACATGGCAACCCTCACAACCAGGAACCAGTCGACAAGCATCTGAATGCAAATTATGTGACCATGGGAATCCTGCAACAGTCATAAGTGTGAAAAATGGTCATAAGTCAATTTTTTTCAGTGCCATTGTAACTTCAAACAGTCACTAAACAAACTGTTGTAAGTCGAGGACTACCTGTATGCGTGCTGAGCTTACCCTAGTATAGGTTCATTTTTCTCTGTAGAAAATTATGACATAAAAGATGCATAGCTGGCCATGGGTCATGCAGTTGTACAACATAAGTCCCTGCATTCGCTGATGGTGATTGAATTCCAGATACAGTGAGTGTGTTCCCAAAGTATAACAGCAGATGTTTGCTTTTAGCTTTGGCTTTGTATGAGTCCAGCTGTTAATGTCAGCTGTATATTGTACCATGGTTTACAGCTTTCAGTGCTGAGTGTCTGAGTTTGTACAATATACTAGGCCGGGGTCGGCAACCTGAAACGGTGAAAGAGCCACTCGGAACAGGTTCTGTCACAAAAGAAAAAAGTGGGAGCCGCAAAATGTGTGCGTGCATGTGCGTATGGGCAGAACAACAGGCTTCATTGAAGAGTGGAGCCTAAGGCGAGACATGCACTGGCCCTGCCCCCCCACCTGTCCAGCTCTCTGCAGCTCAATCTGAGGGTTGCCTCCGGCTTAGCATCTTCTGCTACTTCACACGCGCGACCACTTGCTCTCACACCCTGCCACCGCCCAGCAAACGGGGCAACCAAGGTGGGAATCTCCCTGGCATTCTGGCGCTCGCCTGCCTCCACTCCCTCGCCTGCAAACTCCTGCTGCCCCCACCTCTCCACCAGGCAACACCCGCCAGCTCCCAGGCGCCTCGTGAGTTGCCCTCCAGACTTGGTCAGCTCAGCAACGGCGCAAACCCGCCACCCCTCCCTCGGTCCCCTTTTCGCTGCTATCCTCCCGGCCATCGCTTTGGCACATGCCCAGCCTGCCCAGTGCCTTTTTCCACAGTGCTCCCTTTGTTCCCTGCTGAACTTCCAACTTCCATTCATGCCTGGCTCTTGAGGCACCGCTCACAGCAGAGCAGCCGCCCGGCACCTCTTGCCACGTGGTGCCTCCCGCGGATAACCCCCTCCGCTTTCCTCTGGCTGGACAGAGCGGTTTCCCAGGATCACCACCTTTTGGTAGCACACAAATGGCATTACCCAGCAGCGGCTCCAAGGCCAACCGAACACAGGGGAAGAAGGGTTGTAGTGGGGAGGGGAAGGAAAGGGTGGGTTACCGCAAAACAGGTGGGCCGAGCAATAAAGAGCCCGCCCGGGGACACCATAACTGCAAATGGAGCGTGTGGGTTCCAAACGTACAACTGAGCGTACGCGCGTGCCCTGGGCGCCCTTTATTTTGCTTCTTCGGCAGAGGAAAAGGCATAGGAGGTGCTTTTGCTAACCTCGGCCCCTCGCATGGCTTTGATTATGGTACCGCACACTCGTGTCCTGCTTTGGTATGAACATTGCCGAACATATGTAAAATTTAATTCCCAAATAAAAACAAAATCTCTGAAGTAATGAAAGTCTCTCTCTGGGAAGAATTGGAGTGTGAAGAGTTTTTCTTCACAGCTCGCACCTCCTTCTGCTGACGGCAGCATCGCCCACACCCGCTTGCCGAGTACTAACTGCCCTGTCGCCATTTGTGCAAGAACCTGGAAGCATCCCCACCCCCGTATGGGGATCCGCCTGCCTCCGCCGCCCTGTTCTCTCAGCTGCCTGGCCCAAACGAAGGGGGTGGTGGATGCTTGCAGAGCTGCTGCCTTCGTCTGCTTTTCTTTCAGGCCATCCAGCCTCTGCCGCCCCGTTCTCTCAACTGCCTGGCCCGAATGAAGCAGCAGCTCTGCGAGCCTCCACCCCCCCCATTCATTCAGTCCAGGCAGCTGAGAGAACAGGGCGGCGGAGGCTGGATGGCCCGAAAAAAAAGCAGCCGAAGGCAGCAACTCTGCAAGCCTCCACCCCCCCCAAACAAAGATTAGCCGAAGGCAGCAGCTCTGCAAGCCTCCGCTGCTCCCTTCTCTCAGCTGCCTGGCCCGCACGAAGGGGGTGGCGGAGGCTTGCAGAGCTGCTGCCTTTGGCTCCTCTTCATTCGGGCAAGCCAGCTGAGAGAAGGGGATACCAAAAGGTGGAGGCCAACAGGGAAAGCTTCTGAGACCCCCGGTGGGCACCCCCCCAGGCTAGCAGAGGTGGCGGCGGAGCAGGGCTCTTCCTCCGCTGCCGCCCTTTGCAGTCCGAAGAAGCAAAGAGGTTTGTGGGCAGTCCCACAAACAGCTTGTGGGCAGTCCCACAAAACAAAGAAGTTCAACCAATCAATTCAAACTTTGGGAGGTTGTTTTTTTTGTGAGCAGTTTGAATTGATTGATGGAACTTTTTTAGTCCCACTTTTTTTCAGAACTGCACATGGCAGAGGAGGACTGGGAGCCGCAGGAGACGGCTTAAAGAGGTGCATGCGGCTCCGGAACCGTGGGTTGCTGACCCATGCACTAGGCTAAAATATGATTGAGAATCAATGTGGATGTGTATGAAGCCAACTAGCAAAGTTAGGTTTGTGGAAACCCATGGTTTGAACACCATGGTTTGGTGAATATAGCAAATTAGATTTATTCAGGGAGGTTGAAGCAAATGGTGCACTGAGTCTTTTTTTGCTTGTCTTTGCTTCATTGAACCCAAGCCTGTTTTTCTCGAGTTCTTTGACTTTTAGAATCCTAGGGTATAAAGAAAAAATATCTGCTGCAACCTGCATGGTGTCAGGAAGGGCATCCAACTAGTAAACACTTAGATCCATCTAGTCACCCTGATTCTACCCCGAATTAAGGGATTACAGGATCATGAAAAGGAGTTTTTATCTTTTAGACTTAATTTTGTCTACTCCTCTTTTGCCATACCAAATGGGATTAAAACTCTATCTTATTGAAAAAATTTAAAAGGTATTATCCAGGTCCCATTTACTTGAGGGCTACATCAGAGCAACACTCAAGAACCAGTGATGTACTGCAGGCCCTCCAAATATCTACATGGTTTTAAAATGATACCAAACAATATTTCAGACTATTGTGAGCAATCAACAAGTAGTTGTCCTTTCAATTTTTTAAAGTAACATGTTATAGATGGGCATTGTATCCACGGGTGAGGAACAAGTAGCTCTCCAGAGGTTGCAAACTGTAACTTGCAGCAGCCCGAGCCAACATAATTATTGTTGAGGCTTGGAGCAGTCATGCATTTAAATATAGAGAGGGAAAGGTTCCCCAACCCTTCATTTAATCCATACTTAACTGGTAAAAAATTCTGAGCAAGCCTGTGCATAGGGATTATTTTGCCATATGAGTATTCAGTCTCATATTTCATCTAGATAAGTAATCCTTTTCAAGTGAACAGTTTGCCAATATAAGCATATTAACAGATGGAAGCAGCTAGCTCTCATGAAAAACTGGTAAAAACTTATGTAACTCTCAAGCTGCAGTTAATAACATCTCTGCTAGGTTGAAGACAGAGTTCCCCAACTCTGGGAGTGAGATGGAAAGATTCCACATGAATGGCGGGCAAACTCAAGGCCCGGTACTGGGCCACAGCCTGAGGTTGGGGACTCCTGGTTAAGAGATTGCATTTATGCACTTTGCTACAAGCCTTAATGTGGATTATTTGATTTTAATTTATTGTGGTTTATAAACACAATCTTGGTTTGTAGCATAATGCATGTCTTTTCAAACTGTGTTCTGAGAACTTGATGGGGCTCTTTGACAGACTAAGATTTTAACAGAAAGTTCACTCAAAGTGAGCCAGTTTGCTATCAATAGAGCCAGTGGTGGGATTCAGCCAATTCACACCAGTTCGGCAGAATCGGTACCTAATCTTTTGTTGCCCAGGCCCAAAATGGACTTCCGGAAGTAGCATCCACACAGAGAACCAGTTGTTCGCAGGGGGGCAGAGGTTGACCGCGAGGCCTCTCGTTTATGGAGTTCCTCAGGGGTCGGTCCTCTCGCCTCTCCTGTTCAACATCTACATGAAACCACTGGGTGAGATCATTCGTGGCTTTGGAGTTGGGTATCATCAGTATGCTGATGATACCCAGCTTTTCATTTTGACCCCAAACCACCCCAGTGATGCCCTCGACGTGATGTCCCGTTGCCTGGAGGCGGTCTGGGTCTGGATGGGGAGGAACAGGCTTCGACTCAACCCTGACAAGACTGAGTGGCTGTGCGTACCGGCATCTCGGGACATGCAGGATATCCCACCCCTCTCTATGGGGGGTGAGTTATTACCTCCTGTAGATAGGGCTCGCAACTTGGGAGTCCTCCTAGACTCACAGCTTTCCCTAGAAGACCATATAGTAGCTGTGACTAGGGGGGCCTTCGCCCAGGTCCGCCTGGTGCGCCAGTTGCGGCCCTATCTAGACCGGGATGCCTTACGTACGGTCACTCATGCGCTCGTGACCTCTCGTCTTGACTACTGCAATGCTCTCTACATGGGGCTACCCTTGAAGACCACTCAGAGGCTCCAACTGGTACAGAATGCAGCCACGAGAGTTGTGTTGGGAGTTTCCCGACACTCCCATGTCACACCTTTCCTCCGCGAGCTGCATTGGCTTCCAGTTGTCTTCTGGGTGAGGGTCAAGGTGTTAGTAATGACCTACAAAGCCCTACATGGCATGGGTCCAGAATACCTTGGGGAGCACCTGCGGCCGGCGTCAACTTCCCTCCGCCCAGTACGCTCCCACAGAGAGGGCCTCCTCAGGGTGCCACCGGTCAAAGAATGCCGACTGGTGGCCTCCAGGGGGAGGGCGTTCTCTGTGGGTGCACTGGATTTATGGAACCATCTTCCGGTCGAGCTCCGGATGGCGCCTGATCTCTGCTCCTTCCGGCGCGATCTTAAAACCCACCTTTTTGAACAAGCCGGCCTGACCTGATGGGATGGGGTTGGGTTTTATAAATTGGTCTTAACTTTTAATCTGTACTAATTTATTACGGGCATCGCTGTTTAATTACTTTTAATAATTTTTAATTTTTGTATCTTGTTTTTATTATGTATTGCCCTGTTCACCGCCCTGAGTCCTTCGGGAGAAGGGCGGTATACAAATTAAATTGATAATAATAATAATAATAATAATAATAATAATAATAATAATAATAATAATAATAATAATAATAATAATAATAATAATATATTTGAATCCCACCACTGAATACAGCTTTGTCTCTTCATTATGGCTTCTAGGAATTTGGGTTTGATAACTAATTGGTTCGACAATCTACCGTGTTTCCTTGAAAATAAGACCCGGTTTTATATATACATATATATATTGCCTCCAAAAGAGGTACCAGGTCTTATTTTCAGGGGATGTCTTACCCACTTACCTTAGGACTGCTGCAGCCAGTCATCCCACACCCCAACACCTGTCACACCATTGCCCAAGTTCTTCTGTGGCTGCTTGCAGGCATACACCATGTGCATTGCACCAATGCCACTGCAATATGTGGCTCATGCCGAACGCGCCGGTGCCGCTGCTCATGGCAGGATGCCATGTGGCTCGTTGTGCAGTGGCACCGATGCAATGTGACACATGGCCTGCCACGAGCAGTGATACAGGAGTGATCGGTGCAACGGGCCACGCAATCTGCCATGAGCGGTGGCATTGGTGTGATGAGCCGTGCACCTCCTGCCGTGAACTGCAGTACCGGCGTGATGCGCCACATGGTGTGCAGCTGCAAGTGGCCACAGAAGAACTCAGGCAGTGACACGACAGGTGTCGGGGTGTGGGAGGCCTGGCTGCAGTGGTTCTAAGGTAAGCGGGTGCGGGATAAGAACTATCCGAAAATAAGCCCTAGCTTGATTTTTATGTGTGTGCCTCACCCCAAATCAAGGGCTTATTTTGGGGGGTAGGCTTATGGCTTATGGTCTTCCCAGTTGCAATGTATGGCTGTGAAGTTGGACCATAAGAAAGGCTGAGCGCCGAAGAATTGAGGCCTTTGAACTATGGTGCTGGAGAAGACTCCTGTGAGTCCCTTGGACTGCAAAGTGATCAAACCAGTCAGTGCTAGAGGAGATCAACCCTGACTGCTCTTTAGAAGGCCAGATCCTGAAGTTGAAACTCAAATACTTTGGCCACCTAATGAGAAGGAAGGATTCACTGGAGAAGAGCCTAATGTTGGGAAAGATTGATGGCAATAGAAGAACGGGATGACAGAGAATGAGGTGGCTGGATGGAGTCACTGAAGCAGTAGGCGTGAGCCTAAATGGACTCCAGAGGATGGTAGAAGACAGGAAGGCCTGGAGGAACATTGTCCATGGGGTCGCGATGAGTTGGACATGACTGCAGCTAACAACAATAACAACAACAACAACAACAACAAGGCTTATATTAGGCACACATGTAAAAATCAAGCTATGGCTTATTTTTGGGATAGGTCCTCTTTTGGGGGAAAAACAGAGTAAAAAGTTGGAAAACCTCTAGCACAATGTGTAGTGCAAGCCAACTGATTTAATTTAATAAGACCATCTTTAGATAAAGCATGCTTTAGTACACTGCACAAAGCCAGCCAGCACAAGAAAATATTCCGAGCTTGCTGATTTTGATGGGAGTATTGTTACTGCTTGGATGACCTAAATGTTCTAGAGCACATCTTCCAGGAATGAGGAAAAGAATGATGTATTTCAGAAAGTTGTCAAGCCTCTAAAGTCCCATTGCTACACCAGTAGATTCCCTGGATTCTTTATATCAGGACTTTTCAACCAGTGGTACAGGTACCACCTGTGGTACAATGGCACCTGACAGGTGGTACGTGACCATCCTAGAAAAGTGGTAGGGGAGGGGAATGAGCTGAACCGGTGGCAGCACCACACAAGCCTGAGTGAGAGATGGCTGGAGCTGCGGGCTGTCAGGGCTCAGCGGAAGCGCCAGGATCAGCACCAGGCTCCAGCTGGAGCTTGGCATTGATCCTGGCGCTTCTGCTGAGCCCAGAAGAAGCGCCAATCAGCTGTAATGTTGCAGCATCTCCAAGGTCTTGTGATTTACATTCAGATGCGTGGCAACTGATTCACATTTATGACAGTCACAGTGTCCCAGGATCGTGTGAAGTGATCAAAACATGCTGAAACCACCCAACAGAAGGGGGGGGAATAAGAAGCAAAGGACCACCCCACCCCCACTGCCAATCAAGTTTTTGACACCTTGCTAGGTGACTGGTGGTACTGGGATGTTGCCATATCCTAAAAGTGGTACAATGGGTGAAAAGGTTGAAAAGCCCTGCTTTATATTCTCTCAATTGTTTTATTTTCCATTGCTTTCAGTGGAAGTAAAAATTGTAAAAAAACACCAAAGTTTTTAAAAAGTGTTCAAAAAGAACCAGAAGAAAGCAATACCCTTCCCCCAGATTGTCTAATTTATGTGAGAAATAGCAGAAGTTTGTCACTTGCACTCCCTTTGTACCTCTCATTTACCAGTCTGCTATGAATGATCTAAAAGTTTCCAATTTCCAGTGAGCAGAATTGATTATTTGATCGTGATTCCTTTTATCTTGAAAGTTTTCATAATACTAATTCTGTCTTCTGGCGTGCTGATGACAAGGAACGCTGAAGAAAACTTTTACCCTAGTGATGAAGTCAACTTTCCTCTTGCCACAACAGAAAGTAAAATAAGTTGCGCAACTCAGGAAACCTTTTTTTTATAGTTAAGTAGATGCTTTTGCTCTAGGAGCGTAAGGCATTATCTCTCTTCTTTTTCAGTTTTTAAGTTGCCATGGTTAAATAAATCTGTACTCAGGATAACTGATTACCATATGCAGATTTTTCTGCACTGACAGCTTCTTTCTCTCTGCCCCCCCCCACTCCCGTGTCTGTCTGATTTTTATTCCACCTTTCTTCTCTCTCTCTCTCTCTCTCTCTCTCTCTCTCTCTCTCTCTCTCTCTCTCTCTCTCTCTCTCTCTCTCTCTCTCTCTCTCTCTCTCTCTCTCTCTCTCTCTCTCTCTCTCTCTCTCTCTCTCTCTCTTGCTGCATGAGGAAGCCAAAACATCTCCCAAACAAAGATTCCAGGTAATTGCTTCAGGCATAATCGGGGAGCGGGAAGGAAATGCCCTGTTAAAGATCTTAACTGTAGCTGGTGGCTCCTTTTACCCCCTTCTCCAGCTCAGTTTTTTAAAGTTCCTCTGGATGATGAATCTAGACAACAGAATCCATAGTGGATTAGCAACGGCCAGCGGTGCAATGGATGTGTTGAACTTTTGTTGCTCTTTGACATTTTAAAAAAAAATCACCAGGGGGGAGAACATGTTGACAGAAATGCTGCATTCCAGCTGGGATATTCTCTTCAAGGCAGCAGATCCAGTGTGTCTGCTAAGGAGCAGTGTGCTGGAGTTGGATTTAGTAGAAAAAGAAGATGTTGGTGGTGGTCGGGATCTTCGTAGAAGGCAGAGATCAGAGGTAAGCAAACTGTTTCAGTGTTCTTGTTGGGTTTGAAAATCTTTTCTTTTTCAACCTTAATGCTAAGGGGAAGCGGCATCAAGGATGCCTTAGATATGCTTCATGGATCCCCTGTACTTAATTTGCATTAGGAATGCCTGATTTGTAAACAATACTTTGTCACGGATTCTTCTCAGCTTTTCAAACAAAACGAAGCAGTCAAGTTAGCTGGTTTTGTGGCATCATGCTTGGTGCAAAAAATTGGATGCCAAGCCTTACTGTATATGCATCAAAACCACCTTTTCTTAAATGGTTGGATATGCTATAGATAATGCTGTATTTGGGTGTATTATAGAAGGTATGTTTTGATTGTAGTTCAAATGTTAGAAATTGTGTTTAAAATAACAGTGTTTTTTAACTATGACTTTAGAATAGGAGCTGCAAATGCTAGATAATTAAAAACAGTATTTAGCCTGGCTGTTTTGCAGCCAAGGAATAAGGTAATAAATTTTATTGCACTAATCAGACTCAAGATGTTCTCTGTGTTAATTGGGTTAAAAATTGCAGTACTTATTAGAAATTCTAATTTCACAATGCAGCACTGACAATAAGCCCAGCCAGTGAATTATTCACATCTTTAATTTGCTCACTTAATGACAGTATGCTGTAATCAGAGTGCAGCGAAGGCTTCCTATGCATTATGTATGATGCTCAGGACTTTAATGCAGGACATTATGAAGCTCTCAGTGGTTCAATAATTAGTTTTCCACAAGGCAGGACTTGGATGTTCACAGATAAAAGTTCTAATACTGAAAAACAGTAGTGATTGATAAAACAAACTAACAAAAGCAAAAGGAAAAAAATGCTTTTTTTAATTGCAGATACCTGGTTTAAATCTTACAAAATCTGAAGCAAAAAGAATGGAATAGACCTCACCTCATGACACCAACACAGAAGTTTGCCTCTGACTTACTTTCCTCTTTTTGATTATGAAGTAGATGGCAGCATCAATTTGTGAATTGTATTTGGGGGTGGGGAGGCTTGCAATGGGCAATTAGTGCAGGTTTGAGTCCCACCAGGCTCAAGGTTGACCCAGCCTTCCATCCTTCCAAGGTAGGTAAAATGAGGACCCAGATTGTTGGGGGCAATAAGCTGACTTTGTAATAATGCCACTTGGGGGGGGGGGCGAAAGCCCTAATAACCAGGCATATACATAGAATGAAGGCTATTGCTAAGCACATTGGTTTGTGCTTAAATTGTAAGCTGCCCTGAGTCTTCGGAGAAGGGCGGGATATAAATGGGATTAAAAAAAAAATAAGTAGTAATTTTTGCAAAGCTTTGCAGTCAGTATTAAAAAAAAATACTGTGTCTGAAGTTCAAGTTGATATTTAACTTAGAAAAAGAATGAAACCCCTAAGCCGGTCAGACTTGGTCTCATTGGTCAGTTGCAACAGTCCCAATGTCATCTTCACATCATAGGTCTCCTTGTGGCGAATGTAAAGCTACCCTTATAAACATGACAGGTCTAGTATTTTTCCACTGCATTTCAGGAAACTGCAATGAACTACTATTGCTTGAGGGTCCTCTTGAATTCACGACTACTTCTGGGAGGGGAAGGGGGAAACTGAGTAGAAATAAAATGCAATGGCCTGTTCAGTCACTAAGCGTTAGGAGCATATAACATGAAAGTTATAGGCCTGCACTGGTTGTCAGTAAGTGTACATAACTGTTTTTGATCTATAAAGCCCTGAATGCCTTGGTGACTAAGTATTAGCAGGACATCCTCGTCCTATCTGACATGATTTATCCTGTACAATTGTCTCAATAGGCTGCTGACAGTGATTTTAATTAGGATCCCAATTTTATGGAACAACCTTTTGGCAAATTGGATTGATCCCATCTATTGTGTTAGCGTGCTGTGTGAACAAGACCATCATATTTAAGCTGTAACAAGGTTTACTTGGGCCTACCGTATTATCTGAATGAAACAATTGTGATTGTTTAGAGCCGTGGTGGTGCAGTGGTTAGAATGCAGGACTGCAGGTTAATTCTGCCGACTGCTAGCAATTCGAGTTTCACTGCCTCAACATTGACTCAGCCTTCCATCCTTGCAAGGTCGGTAAAATAAGGACCCAGATTGTTGGGAGCAATATGGTGACTCTATAAACCACCCAAAGAATGGCTGTAAAACACTGTGAAGCAGTATCTTAATCTAAGTGTTATGCTATTGCTACATTTTGCTATTTATTTGTTTAACTTCTATCCTGCCTTTATTATTTTTACTAATAAGGCAGCAAACCTATCCAATATACCTCCCTCTTCTCCCCGTGACAACAACCCTGCGAGGAAGGTTGGGCTGAAACAGAGTAACTGGCCCAAGGTTTACCCAGGTGGCTTTCATGGCTAAGATGGGACTTGAACTCACAATCTCCTGCTTTCTAGACCGGTGCCTTAACCACTAGACCAAGCTGGCTCTCTCGGGGCTTAATGTGTTATGCAAGTCCAGCCATTTCTGGGGTCCCACAGTTCACAAATCAGCAGTCTTTGGCTATACAAGTGGTCCTTTAGAATGAGAATTTCCATTGCTAAGCAATGTGGTCATAAATCTTAATATCACATAGCCAGTCCCGTTGCTGTTGTGAAGAAAATTCTTAAGCAAAGCCTTAGGTGAGCACCCACCCCAATCCAAGCCATTCTGGCCTTGATCCCTCTCAGCACTGAGCCTCGGTTCTTCCAAGGTAAGGAACAGCCTTTCCTTCACATTCCCTCAACTGTATTATTTTCCTTCATCTCTTCCCTTTTGGCTGCCCTGCACCCTGCCTCACAGAGCACAAAGCAACCCCAAAACCATGACGGCTGCTTGTCCTGATTTTTTTTAGCATATTGTGGCAGCAAGAAGCCCTGAGCTGCGGTGCAGTATGAAGCTGCAGCTCTCCATGGAAGTCTCAGCTGCCCCAGCTTGGCCCAGCAGCACGACGTAAAAGCCACAGCATCCCAGATACTTCCAGGTGTATGGCGCAAAGTCCAGCCGGAGTCTCCCTTGCCGTCTTGCACTCTGTGGCCCCTGCTGCTGTTGCTGACCTTTGCTATCTTCCTCCCACTGCCGATGTGGGGCAGTTGGCCCAGAGGAGGCAGTTCTGGCCAGGCCAGGCTTTCTTCTTGTGGCTGCTCCTGCCGTTCTCCAAATGGCACACCTGTTCTCATGAGACCGGGGGAAGATGGCCTGATGTGGAAGGTCAGCTGGGCTTGGCAAGACCTGAACAGCAAAGGCAGCAGAGGCAACTGGGGCTTTGTGTTCTGGGGCTTGCGTGGCTGACCGTGGTGTGGGGCTTGAAGGGCATTTCTCAGTGCAGAGGCAGAACTGGGATCGAAAAGGCCTGGAAATGGCGGCAGCTGACTGAGAGTGCTGAGGGCCCTGAGCCTCTACTTCATCACCATCCCTGCCTTGCTGCTGAGCAGTGTTGCTGTGCAGAGGGGCTATAGGGCATTTGTGGGAGGGAGAGGCAGGTGGGGGCAATTGAATAGGCACATGGTTTCAAGTGTGGTGGGTTGCCAGGCACCAGAATTTTGATCATGTGACCATGGAGCGCTGCCGTGATACCATGTTTCCCCAAAAATAAGACCCGGTCTTACATTTTTTTGCTTCCGAAAGAGGCATTAGGTCTTATTTTCAGGGGATATCTTACCCACTTACATCAGGACCGCTGCAGCCAGGCCTCCCATACCCTGTCACGCCGCCGCCCAACCTCCGTGGCCACTTGCAGCAGGATGCCACATGGCACGTCGTGCCAGTGCCACCACTTGCAGCAGGTTGCCAGGTGGTGCATCATGCCTTGGCGGCACGAGCGGCAGCATCAGCATGCCATGCCATGTGGCCTCCTGCCGTGAGCGGCCGCCAGCAACCAGAAGTGTGCCAGCAGTCATGCAGGCTCCTGCTTGACGGGAGCTGTTGTGGCTGGTGCCGCAGCCACGAGGCAATACAGGTGTTGGGACATGGAAGGCCTGGCTGCGGAGGCCCTGAGTTAAGCGGGTGTGGGGTACTTGGGGCAACTCCACCCCCCCATGTCTGCCCTAGTTTGATCTTTACGTGTGTACCTCGTCCCACCTTGTACAACCAGACGGTGGGATGGAGTGGGCGGGTTCTTAACTAGGGCTTATTTTGGGGGTAGGGCTTATATTAGGCGCACACGTAAAAATCAAGCTAGTGCTTATTTTTGGGATAAGTCTCATTTTCAGGGAAACAAGTAACTTCGGGATTTCGTCGTAAATCCCTTCATTCAGTGCCACTTTGATTTTGACTTATAAGTTGAGGGCTACCTGTATTGTTTAACTTCTCTTCGCTCTTATCCCCTACCCCATCCCATGAAAAACAGGTTTGAATCACAGAAATCTTTGCTAAAAGAATATAATATTGAGGAACTGCTTCATGTTTAGTCATTCTGCAGTTCCTCTCAAGCTGCTATTGCTTCTAAGAGGAGACGTAACAGTCATCCTGTGCTACTACAATTTTGGGTACAAAGTAGAGAACAGTAACCAAATTATGTATACCACAAAGGAAAAAAATGGCTCCCTGCCCAGCCAAACTTCAAGCAAAATTGTGTACTGGAACTAGTTTCTGCTTTCATTTCTGATTCATTGTCATCTGAAGCACTTAGCTTTATCTGACTGGTTTTATATTACAATTGCCTTCAAATTGATTTGAAGGGTTGTGAAGATGAGCATGCGCGCGCATGGGCACAAACACACACACACACAGACACACACACACAAACACTTTTACCCTATTATACATTTGAATCAGATCCGTGTTGATTTGTTAATTAGTGCTTACCTCTAATGTCAAAAGATTTCTGTGCTTTATACTTGTGTTGCATTTGAGTGAATTAGATCTCTTTAGATGTAGGAATATCACATTTTAGAGCTAATCTTTCTAATTATTTATTGGTTTAAGAAAATAAAATACTGAATGCAGATATAAGTACTAAAAATTTAAGAATGCAAGGCAAGGATTTATCTAACAATACTTATTTCTAGAACTCGATTGTTATTGTTGTGCTTGTTATATTTTAATTTCAGTAATAGCTTTGCTTTGTATATGTAGAAATCCTTGGCTTTTTTAAAAAAATAATATGTGTATCTTTGTTCTCTTGAGATGTTATTGCTTCTCATGATGGCTTTTTTTAATCATTTTCTTTTCTGAAGAATGGATTTGCCCTTGGGGACTGCTTTTAGAAAGTCCTGGGAAATTGCTAGCATTTCTTTCTATTGCTATTAATTTGAAAGAAATATTCCTTCTTTATGAAATATTTCATGCATATCCAGAAGTGAGATCCTGTGATACCATATTATTAGTTCATCCTGATTTTAATGAAAATAATGGGGAAGTTGTGTATTTGGATTTCTGTCCCTGTGTGGAGAAGTAAGAGATCATACAGTATATACCTGTAAATGTGTGGATTTTGCATGTTAAATGCATGCTGCATGTTCATAAGAAAGCAACGTCATAACACTTCTGTGCTGCTCCCTAGAAAAAATATATGGGCCTATTTATGAAGTCACCAATATATCAGCTTAACTCCAGAGAACTTCCCTATTGGAAGGGATGGCAGTGTGGGTAGTTTTCCAATTTGAGTATTCTCGCCTTAAAAATAAAGAAACTGCTAACTTTGCTACAGTTTAGGTGCATTTCAACACAATTTTTATTCAGCTAAATCTTCATAAGCCCACTGTGATGCTGTCCGATTAATTAGGACAACTATTTTGTTGTATGTTTTGTTATATGTAGTATTTATATATAGTGAAATGTGACATTATTTCTGTATTATGTCTACAAAGTTATTCCCTTGCAGGCAATATAGGAATCTTTCAAATAAATAAAAAGAAGCAAATGAAATGCAACTGCACCCTTGATGTACACTGTGTTCTAGACCAGGGCTTTTCAACCTTTTCACCCATTGTACCTCTTTTATGATATGGCAACATCTGAGTACCACCAGTCACCTAGCAAGGTGTCAAAAACTTGATGAACAAAAAAAAAAAAAAGGAAAAAAGTGATGAAGTACAGGTAGTCCTCGACTTACAACAGTTCGCTTAGTGACTGTTTGAAGTTACAATAGCACTGAAAAAAAGCCACAGGCGAGAAGACCTGCCTGCCCGGCGGCGCTCTTCCTCCTGTCCAAGGTTTTCATTGTTGTGAGCATTTCTGTTCAGGATTGGCAGTGGGGGTGGGGTGGGGGTATTTGGTTTTTATTCCCCCCCTCTGCTGGGTGGTTTCAGCAGGTTTTGGTCACCTCACAGGACCCTAGGACACTGTGACCATCATAAATAAGAATCAGTTGCCAAGCATCTGAACAAGACCCTGGAGATGCTGCAACATTCCAGCTGATTGGCGCTTCTTCTGGGCTCAGCAGAAGCACCAGGATCAGCACCAAGCTCCAGCTGGAGCCTGGCGCTGATCCTAGCACTTCCACTGAGCCCTGACAGCCCCGAAGAAGCGCTGATCCTGGCGCTTTCGCTGAGCCCTGACAGCCCTGCAGCTCCAGCATCTCTCGCTCAGGCTTGTGCGGTGCTGCCACCGGTTCAGCTCATTCCCCTCCCCCGCTATCACTTTTCTAGGATGGTCACGTACCACCTGCCAGGTGCCAATGTACCACAGGTGGTACCCGTACCACTGGTTTAAAAGCCCTGTTCTAGAGATGCATAGGCCTTATTGATTGGGTTGGATTGGATTGGATTTGTATAGCTATCTATCTCACACAAATGTCTCTGGATGGTACACAAGAATTAATACCAAAGAAAACCGCAACATACAATCCCTAGCACTCAATGATACTAGCATTTATACAAAATCCTAAGCTTTACATGTGCAAACCACTGTAGCTTAGTACAAAGTGCAAAGCTCTTTTACTTAAAGGTATAAATGTTTTACTTCACAAGAAGTTAAATCAATGTAATCAATTATTAAAAATACTGATAAGCTGTGTTGTAAATACATTTGATTTAAGGGTTAAGGCAGAAGACTAGAAACTAGAAAACTGAGAGGTCACTCCAGTTCTTCCTTAGGCATGAAAGGTGTCTTGGTGAGTGACCTTGACCCAGTCACTTACTCTCAGCTTAACCACCTTGGAGGATTGTTGTGGGAAAAATAGGAAGAGGAAATAAAATTGTGTATGTTTGTAGGGACCCGGTGGCTCAGTGGGTTACATGACCACGGAGACGTCCTCAGACAAGCGCTGGCTCTTCGGCTTTGAAACGGAGATGAGCACCGGCCCCTAGAGTTGGAAACGACTAGCATGCATGTGCGGGGGAACCTTTACCTTTACCTTTTACCTTATGTTTGTCTTGCGTATAAAAGAATGAAAGTGAGATTTTAAAAAATCTAATAATGAATAAAATAAATTTATCATTTATCTGTATTTTCCTAGATCTTTAATGCTTTAATTTCTGTTAGTTTTTCTTACAGACAACACAAATGTAAATTGTAGTTTAGATCCCTAAAGGCCATAAAGTTCAGATGAAATTCACCAAACCTGATGACTCAAAATTCAAATTAAACTTCTGGCATATGCATCCTAATCCTAAAGATAACTGAAATCCTTTTGACAACATCTTGAAGATATCCAATTTTTCTGGCTGTTCAGTATAATCAAAGCATGTAAAACAGAGTAAATTATTTTAAAATAGGGTATTCTGTAGCAATCTGTGAGTTGGCTCTTTGCGTTATTGAAATTTGGTACATAGGGAACAATACTAAAAGATCACAGCTGCTTGATGTTGCACAACAGGAAAAAATGTAAGAAAATATTTGATTGTGATGATTCTAAAAAGCTCATTTTGGGGAGCAAAGAATATTTGGAAGTGAAGTGTTTTTCTAATAAAAAGAGAATTTTCAAAAATTCAGTTAAACTTTTAATTAGTGAATACTGTATGTTCCATTGCAATTTTCAAAAGTTCTTAGAAGTGAATATTTGTGTTATAATTCTCCAATCCATTTCTTAGTCAAAAAGCAACCTTTGCCCTGGAAAGATTGGAAAAGTCTTTTAGCTTTTTGAGAGCATCAGCCTTCTTGAGAGAGCCATCATATTCAATGATATTGTCAACCATTTCTCTGTCGCGTTGAAGTGAACGGGGTGAAGGAATTAAATGAGAACAGGGGAAAGGCACTTTTCCTCATTGGATTCATCCGTACATGATGGTTGAATTGTCTGAGAGTTCACATGATAGGATGCCAGACAGTCTTTAGGTAAAGGTAACGGTTCCCCCGCACATGCGTGCTCATCTCCGTTTCAAAGCTGAAGAGCCAGCGCTTGTCCAAGGATGTCTCCGTGGTCGTGTGGCCGTCATGACTAGACACCAAAGGCGTCTAGACTGGGCTGGACTTAGATCTCTTATTGGTGTGAAGGGACTTGTGACTGATGATGCGTTTGATCAGGGGTCTCCAAACTTGGCAACTTTTAAGACTTGTGGACTTCAACTCCCAGAATTCCTCAGCCAGCCCGGGCTGGCTGAGGAATTCTGGGAGTTGAACTCCACAAGTCTTAAAGTTGCCAAGTTTGGAGACCCTTGCGTTTGATCCTTCCTTTGGGCTCAGCCTGGTCATCTCCTAAAGGCGTGGCAGCCAGCTATAGTGCTTCTTCCAAGAAAGCTAGAAGTTGAGGGACTCTTTGTCAGACGTGTGTATGTGTATGGCTTTGTGTGTGTATGTGTATTTGTACTCTGCTATGTAAGCAGAGTACCAAAACTACTTATAGTGCAGCATCTATGTACCTGTGCTCTGGTGATCTAAACTTTTTTCCCTTCTCTGCATAGAGGATTCTTTTGCATTTCCAATAGAAAGTAATGTATACTTTGGAAGTTTATTTTTATTCCTTTAGTAGAAATAGTACATAGCAAGACCTTGGCAATTTTACTACTTGTGGACTTCAACTCCCAGAATTCCCTAACCAGCATGGCTGACTGGGGAATTCTGGGAGTTGAAGTCCACAGGTCTTAAAAGTTGCCAAGGAATAATATATATACATATACATCTCTTTGTGTGTATGTATGTGTATATGTTTAAATGTATATATATATATATATATATATATATATATATACAAATACTTAAACATACATTTGCCTTGCCTTCCAGCTAATATAAGAGAGAAGGAACCCGTGGCTCAGGAGGTTAAAACACTGCCTGATATATAATCAGCCCGGGTTCGAATCTCAGATAAAGGGTATGACTAACTGATGAGAACATAAAGAGTTCGAAATGATCATCTTAGCCTCCCAAATTCTTTATTAGCAATTTGAATAATTTGCACAAATAATGAGCTGTCATAAGTTGACTAGTTCCTGTGGATAAGCCCTGAGCCGGGTCAAAACAGGAATGAAAGAGTTAATTAGCAAGGTCCATTCAAAAAGCCTATATATATATATATTCATATATGTGTCTGCAGTGCTTTTTTTGTAAAAGAAAAAGGTCACACATGTCATACAACCTGCCTTGCCTACCCTACAAGGTTCCATCCAAAAAAGGTGCTGGAACTCCGTTCTGAGCGTTCTATGAGAAAAAAAGCCCTGTGTGTCTGTATATATGTGTATATGTATGTGTGTGTGTATGTATACATTTACACAGTATAGTATTAGTAGTATAGTTTACTATATAAATACTATTAATTTATATATATATATATATATATATATATATATATATATATATATATGTGTGTGTGTGTGTGTGTGTGTGTGTGTGTGTGTGTGTGTGTGTGTGAGTGTGTGTGTGTGTGTGTTACACAATTCAAGAACCTAAAGATCTTTATTTTGAATTTTAAAAGATATTTAAGAATCTTAAGTTTCTATAGCATATTTTTGTTTATCCACAAGTGAAGGAAACGGGAAGTCTTTCCAAACCCTTAATCATAGCTGCACTTTAAACTGTGTATCAGTTTAGAGGAGTCAGCAGCAGTGCAGGCAACTGCCTAAAAGCCTTTCCCATAAGATAAGTAGGGAAAATGTTTCAGGGTGGGTTTTTCCCCCCTCCCCATTGCCCTGGCTGGATCTGGCCCACTTTCAAATTCAAATTTTCTTTTGCCATTTTTTCCCCTCCATGCCTCCATGCTATTCCCTGTGCTGTCCAATTTGCAGAGACTTATGCTGATGGACCGAGTGTTACCCTTTTACATATGAGTGATCCTCCCTTATCAGCCACTTGTTCAGCAGCCACACCTACAACAGTGCCAAATGGATGGAAGGTATGACAATTCCTTGAGATTTGTTTATTTCAGCTTGCAATAGCAAACATGCTCACTATCTAAGGGCTCAGCAACTGGCCTGCATTTTTAATCTTTGCAGTGTCCCATGATCACAATTTCCAATCTTTCCTGCCAGCTTCCCACAAGCAAAGTCAATGGAAAAGCTGGCAGAAAGTCAGGTTTCACGGTCATCTGAGACTCTTGCTTAACATCAATAGCTGGAGACCTCCAGGATAGCCGTGGTAAGTGGCAAAGTCACGTGATGTTGCACTTTATGAACATGTTGCTTAGCGATAGAACTTATCCTCCCAATTAATCAAGGATTACCCTGTTAATCAAGGATTACCTGTAATTTCCCCCACAATACTTCCTGTCTCAATTGTTAGAAGTATAGATAGTCCTCAAAATGACCATTCATTTAGTGACTGTTCAAAGTTACGATGGTGCTAAAAACAATGACTTATGACTGGTTCTAGCACTTACAACTGTCACAGGTGACCAAATTAGGATGATTGGCAATCAGCATGCATTACAATGATGGCAGCATCCTAGGGTCATGATCACCATTTGCAGCCTTCCCAACTGCTCCCAACAAGCAAAGTCAATAGGGGAAGCTGGATACATTTAACAACTGTTAAATATGGTGAGTCACTTAATGACCATATCAAAAAGATTTTAAAATTGGGCATGACTCACTTAGCAATGACCACTTAGCAACAGAAGTTCCAGGACTAATTGTAGTTGCAAATTCATGTATTAATAAATGTATTAGAGAGAAATTAGATGGCCATCCATTGAGGTGTTCTAGTAATGGGTTCCTACACCCAGTGGCGTAGCGTGGGGGGTGCAGGGGGTGCCGGCCGCACCGGGCGTAACATCTGGGGGGGCGCGCTCACACTTGCAGCTCTCTGCCCCTGCCTGGCTCACTCACTCTCACTGCAGTGCTGGCTGTGCGAATCCGATCCAAGCCGCCGGGTCGCCGCCCACTGTGGAGGGGGGGGGGTGCCAGGCGTGCGGTGCGGTGCTTGCCTTGCCCCGGGTGCTGACAACCCATGCTACGCCACTGCCTACACCAGGCAGAGAATTGGACTAGGTGAGCTCCAAGATTTATTCATGTTTATTTATGTATTACATTTATATGCCTCCCATTTCACTTTGAAAAGCAGCCCTGGGCAGATTTTCTTGATGTACATTTTACATCTTACTGTCAACTTCTGAAACGAACCTGGCTGAAGCCATTATTGTCATTCTAAGTTGCCACGTAGTTGGGGGGGAAGGGAGAAAGGAAAACGAAAGTACTGATAGATAAAACACGGAGCAGTCCCCTGGGAACCAAGGTCATTCCCGCAGGTGCTGGAAGGAGGAGCGAAGAAATGTCACAGAGCCTGCCAATTGCTTTCATTGGGCAGCATGATGAATAGCATAGTAGAAGGAATTGTTACATTTAGTTTCATTGAAGTTGGTTTCACTTTTGACCCTGCTGATATTATGTATCCAATAAACATGGGCTTTGAGGAAACTTCAAGCCTTGGAGTTCAGCTTTATTTGGCTTCATTAGTCGGAACCTTGACACTTACATTTTATGATTCTATCATGGTTGTAAGAAATGTAATGAATGGAGTTCCTGGGTTCTTGATTTAGCTATGTTTTCTTTATCTCCTGCTTTATTTTTTCTAAATAAAGATCCTGGTATTATTTGGAATGAATGTGTTGTGTCCCCAGCAAATATGGCTAGTTTTCCTTTACACTTTGATCGCAGGTGAAACACTTGGTTACATCACTGTAGCCTGAAGCCATTAGGTAGTCCATATATTTTTATTCTGTGATCAATGAGATGCCGTAATAAAATAATCACACTAATATATCTGAAGAGCCAACAAAAATTTGGATAATGCCTCTGAATATATAATGACCTAAGAGGCTTTTAGATAAGATAATGTCTAGACTGGAGCTCTAAGCATACTTTCTGTTATGGATGCATGCCAGTGATTTTTTTAATAGGGCTGAAAGGTTATAGAAAAAGCAAATGTCTTCTACTTGTGGCTGGATAAATGCAACTTTTGTCTTTGAGGTTTTCCTGGGATACTTTCCTAGACTATGCCAAAGGATGTAAAAAATGAGAAAGAAGGGTTTGCTCAAGATGAATTAAGGCTGGTTTTAATGGAAGATGTGCACATTCAGCTTTTTATTGAAAATACATTATTTGTACTCTTGGGTATTTATTGAAAAGATGCATCCTTTGATCAGTATCTTTAATAAAAGGCAGAGAAACAGTGGCTGACTTTGAACGTTATACTTACTCAATATTTGCCTGCTAAATAAACCACAAGGGCTGGGTTTATCCAAACTGCTAAACAAAAGAGCGCAAGGAATAACACTGCTGGAGTTGCTTTATTAAAATTTCCAGGATCCCTCGCCATTAGCAAGCTTCCTAAGGTTACTGTAAAGAATTAACCAATTTTAGAAGACCTCAGACCATGTATAGAAGCTCAGACCATGAGCTTCTCCTTGCAAAGTTTAGGCTTAAACTGAAGAAAGTAGGGAAAAGCACTAGGCCACTCAGGTATGAATTAAATCATATCCCTGTTGAATATACAGTAGAGGTGACAAATAGATTTAAGGAATTAGATCTGATAGACAGAGTGCCTGAAGAACTATGGACAGAGGTTCGCGACATTGTACAAGACGTAGCAACCAAAACCATCCCAAAGAAAAAGAAATGCAAGAAAGCAAAATGGCTGTCTGAGGAAGCTTTGCAAATAGCTGAGGAAAGGAGGGAAGCGAAAGGCAAGGGAGAAAAAGAAAGATACACCCAATTGAATGCAGAATTCCAGAGAATAGCTAGAAGAGATAAGAATGCCTTCTTAAACGAACAGTGCAAAGAAATAGAAGAAAACAATAGAATAGGGAGGACCAGAGATCTTTTCAAGAAAATTGGAGAAATGAAGGGAACGTTTAATGCAAAAATGGGCAGGATAAAGGACCAAAATGGCAGGGACCTAACAGAGGCAGAAGAGATTAAGAAGAGGTGGCAAAATTACACAGAAGAACTATACAAGAATGAGCTTAACGTCCCTGATAATCACAATGAGGTGGTCACTGACCTCGAGCCAGACATCCTAGAATGTGAAGTGAAGTGGGCCTTAGAAAAACTGAGCAACAACAAAGCTAGTGGAAGTGACAGTATTCCAGCTGAGCTATTCAAAATCTTAAAAGACAATGCAGTAAAAGTGCTACACTCAATTTGCCAGAAAATTTGGAAAACTCAACAGTGGCCACAGGATTGGAAAAGATCAGTTTACATTCCAATTCCAAAGAAAGGCAGTGCCAAAGAATGTTCAAACTATCGCACCATTGCACTCATTTCTCATGCTAGTAAAGTCATGCTTAAAATCCTACAAGCTAGACTTCAGCAGTATGTGGATCGAGAACTACCAGAAGTACAGGCAGGATTTCGAAGAGGCAGAGGAACTAGAGATCAAATTGCCAACATACGCTGGATCATGGAGAAAGCTAGGGAGTTCCAGAAAAACATCTACTTCTGCTTCATTGACTATGCTAAAGCCTTTGATTGTGTGGATCATAACAAACTGTGGCAAGTTCTTAAAGAGATGGGAGTACCAGACCATCTTATTTGTCTCTTGAGAAACCTATATGCGGGTCAAGAAGCAACAGTGAGAACTGGACATGGAACCACTGATTGGTTCAAAATTGGGAAAGGAGTCCGGCAAGGCTGTATACTGTCGCCCTGCCTATTTAACTTATATGCAGAGCACATCATGAGAAAGGCAGGGCTAGATGAATCAAAAGTTGGAATTAAGATTGCCGGAAGAAATATCAACAACCTAAGATACGCAGATGATACCACTCTAATGGCAGAAAGTGAAGAAGAACTAAAGAGCCTCTTGTTGCAGGTGAAGAAGGAGAGTGCAAAACTTGGGTTGAAACTTAACATTAAGAAAACCAAGATCATGGCATCTGGCCCTCTCAATTCCTGGCAAATAGATGGGGAAGAAATGGAGGTAGTGACAGATTTTATTTTCCTGGGCTCCAAGATCACTGCAGACGGGGACTGTAGCCAAGAAATTAAAAGACGCTTGCTCCTGGGGAGGAAAGCCATGGCAAATCTAGACAGCACACTAAAAAGCAGAGACATCACCCTGTCAACAAAAGTGCGCATAGTCAAGGCTATGGTCTTCCCAGTTGCAATGTATGGCAGTGAAAGTTGGACCATAAGAAAGGCTGAGCGCCAAAGAATTGAGGCCTTTGAACTGTGGTGCTGGAGAAGACTCCTGCGAGTCCCTTGGACTGCAAGGCGATCAAACCGGTCAGTCCTAGAGGAGATCAATCCTGACTGCTCTTTAGAAGGCCAGATTCTGAAGCTAAAACTCAAGTACTTTGGCCACCTAATGAGAAGGAAGGACTCACTGGAGAAGAGCCTAATGCTGGGAAAGATCGAGGGCAATAGAAGAAGGGGACGACAGAGAATGAGGTGGCTGGATGGAGTCACTGAAGCAGTAGGCGCGAGCTTAAATGGACTCCAGAAGATGGTAGAGGACAGGAAGGCCTGGAGGAATGTTGTCCATAGGGTCGCGATGGGTCGGACACGACTTCGCAGCTAACAACAACAGAAGACCTCTTCCAGTGTTAAACTGTAAAGCAATAGTTGGTCATGATTTCTATGCTAAAACAAAAGCAACTAAATTACATTATGATTTTGTGTACTGTAATGTAAGAGGAACATGGTGGCTCAGTGGGTTAGGACACTGAGCTTGTCGATCAGAAGGTCAGCAGTTTGGCGGGTCGAATCCCGAGTGCCGCATAACAGAGTGAACATGCCTGTTACTCGTCCCAGCTTCTGCCAACCTAGCAGTTCAAAAGCATGTAAAAATGCAAGTAGAAAAATAGGGACCACTACGGTGGGAAGGTAACAGCGTTCCGTGCGCCTTTGGCGTCTAGTCATGCCAGCCACATGACCACGGAGACTTCCTCGGAGAAGCGCTGGCTCTTCGGCTTTGAAACTGAGATGAGCACCAGCCCCTAGAGTTGGAAATGACTAGCATGCATGTGTGGGGGAACCTTTACATTTACCTTTTAATGTAAGATAGAGAGGATTATTATACCAGTATAGATCAGGGACTTCTTAAGGCCAACCAATATGGCCAAATAGTCATTTGCTTATAGAAGCAAGCTAGCCTGTAGAAGTAGGAGGAAGTGACCAAGTATTTATATACAAGAGCAGTAACTTATGTGTAGGCTTTGATATCTATGTTCAGTTAGGCAGATCTGTGTGCATATGGTGTTATCTTGGTATGCCATAAAGAAAGGAAATAGACCTATTGTATCTGTGAGTTTTCCTCTGAATAATGGGCTGGTTTTCTTGGCTAGCACTGCAGGTCGCCAGCCAACAAATAGTAAGCTGGATGCCTGTCACAGCAATGAATTCTTTTTACCTACAGTATATATAAAGGTATAAACTGTAATTCAATCAAAAGCTTGGCTCAGGTAGAGAGCAGGGATCCAATACACAAAGAACAAATCCAGTGGACAAGTCAAGAGAATCCGTAAGTTCAAACCCAGAGTTCAAACCTTGGTACAGCAAGGTAAACATCACAGAGCTGAGAATTGAAAAATTATTCTCCAAGGGAGTGACACCAATAAAATGGCCACACTGGGCCTCCACCCAATACACAGCTGAGACATTTAACTCCTCAACATTGGTTGTTCTGCAGGCTTGCTTCTTGGCAAGGGTCTCTATGGAGTTCCATGCTTTGTTGTTGAATCTTTATCACACACCTCGGGGTAGGATTGGGTAACTGGCTTCAGAGCTTGAGTGGCTATTAGTGCTTGTGTGATGGCTGCATTGGACCTCGGTTTGGAGGAGGAGTTGGATAATGAAAGCCCACAGGCTGAAGTCTGTCCAGCATTGGGAAGGGCAGCTGACCAACCAGATGGGAGCCACCTACTGGAGAGGAGCAGCTGTGGAGGGCCAGCAATGATAATGGACTACAGACCACCTCTGATAAGGAACAGCTGCCGCCCCCACCCAATCTGCATATGTGGAAAGTGGAGCAGAGGGAGGCACAGAGAAGGTCGGTGAGGTTGCTTGTGAGGAAGCAGCCCCATCCCTCCTTACAAGGATGGGGCAATTTAGCCAGACACTGGGGGAACTTATGTTTGTTGGAAACTCCTGTTTGCTTTGAAATACACCTTCCCAGTTTTCGTGGATGCTACCTTGAGTATCTTGGAGGCCTGGCAAGCATCTCTTCTTCTACAAAATCTACTCAGACTCATAATGAGACTCAACTATTTTAAAAATGAATTTGGTTCTTTCAGTCTCTCAATTTTTAAAATAATCTAAAAATAACATGTTTCTGTGGGATAAAAATCAGTGTTAATGTAATCTTGCACCCAACTCCAACTTTTTTCAGATCTCAGAACCACATCTGATTATTCCTACTGATAATCAGTGACATAATTTCCCATCTTTTTGAGACCAATAGGTGAAAATAATAGTCCCATCCCTTATCTGGGTTTAGCACAGTTAAAAAAAACAATTCTTTCCCTGCCTCTTCAAAATTTGAGAAAAGTCAGAGAACCCACCTTTTCCCTTAGATTAAAAGCAGCCCAATGTGCACAATGGATAATATACAGTGCTGAAGGGAAATAGCAAGAAATATGCCATTTGTCAGGAGATTATAGATCTGTCAAGACATCATGTGGCTACACTGGCTACATATAATCTGCCAAGCCAAGGTCTAACACTGAAATTGAGTAAGAAATTAAAGACATGAAATATAGTTAAATTCACTATTCCTTTCGATCCTTGCAAGCCGTCCTTGCGTTTATGCCAGTGTAGATAGTCCTCAACGTACAAATATTCTTTTGGTGATCAACATTACAACATTAAAAAGTGACTTATAATCAGTCCTTGCACTTTTATGACTATTGCAGCATCTCCATGGTCAGGTGATCAAAACTTGGGCACCATGAGAGTTGCAGCATCCTGGAGTCATGTGATCATCATTTGCGGCCTTCCAACCAGCTGCGAACAAACAAAGTCAACGGGGAAAGATAGATTTGCTTAACAACCACATAATTCACTAAACAGCTGCAGTGACTTGCTTAACAATTATGGCAAAAAAGAAGGGAACATTGGAAGCAATTCACTTAACAGCCGCCTTGCTTAGTAATGGAAATTTTGATCTCATTTGTAGTCGGGGATTACCTGTACAGTGCTTCATATATTACCTTTTGTTCTCCAAATTCCTCCTTTGTTTTTGGATATCTCATCTACTTCATGCAAATATAAATATCTCTGTCTTTCTTTTCTTCTTAGCCCATTCACTCTTCCTTCACACTTGCTTTGCTGTTTGACTGTATTCTCTCTGTATGACCAAAACACCTTAATGCAGTTTGTTTTGCACTGGCACTTAACTATTAATATTTATATTGTATTCTGTGCACAGTCATCCACAGTCCTATCTCTTCTCATTTTTATGTACCCCATTCTCTTTGTATTCAGTTTAGATTTATGTTACATTTATAATTCATCATTACAAAGTAGTCAGAAGCGCACATCATTTTATGTTTTTCAATAAACAGTACAGCTCATTACTTTTCCAACTTTTCAACCTCTTCAAGTTCCCCAATCCATATTTCAGCAAATATTCTACCAAGATCACAAATCCAGCTTACTGTAGTTAATTGTCATTTGTGCATTCACTGGAGGCATTTGATCCATTTTCCTGTCAAATACATTTTTTCCTGGTATATGTTCCTTGTTGCATCATACAGTCCATCTGACATTTGGTGTGACTCATTTGGGTTCTCAGCCAATAATAAGACACCGGTTGCATACAAAACTAGGTGTCCATTCAGACTCTCACATAAGTATTATCACCATCATATTTATGCACATATATATTACATATCTAAGCACATCTTTATCTTATTCCATACTGATGAACCATTCCTTTTGCATTTAATTTGTTCTCATGCCTACTGGCATGTACTGCCCAACAATCAAATATTAAGACTATATTTGCATAAAATATTCCATAATTGAAGCTTACTTACTTTTTAATTTTATGTTTTATCTAAATCAACAAATACATAATAAGGTTTCTTACATTAATCTATTTCTCAATAACCTTCTGAAGAGCAAAAATCTGGCTTGTTCATTTCTGCCTGGCACAAAAGCTTCATTGCTTTGCCAAGTTTAGCTCATTGTCACTTGTACCCTATCAATCAGAATTCTGCCAATCTTCTCAGTACATTCAACAAACTAATTCGTACATTGTTTTTGCATTCATTCTTGCTACTCTTCTTTTGTTTATGAGGAGCAATAAATGTATTCCAATCACCAGGCACAGATATACCAGATTAAACAAGTTGCACAGCCACTCCATAAGCACTGTATCCATATTTTTATTTTTCTCCAATTTATATCATCTACAGCTCTTGCCATTTTTAAACATTCTCACAGCACCTATGACTTCATATGTTTTTCTTGAACACTAACATTTGTAGCATTCATTTCTCTTCCATATCACTGTCAATCTCGTACAAATTTCTGAAATACTCCTTGCAGCATTCCTTCACTTTATTTTAACTCTATCACTTTATCAGTTTTATTTGTAATTCCATTCACAGTACTCAAATATCTTTTTAATCACTTTTTAACCATAATAATTGCCTCTTTTAATCTTAACCATCATTTGCCCTTCCTGATTACACTCCTTGCAGCTATATTTTCTTTATTTCTATACACGATACACATAGTGCAGTGTCTTTATCTCATCCTTGTTTTTCAGCAAACATTTTCTTATTTGTTTTTCTAATCCACTGTCTCTTTCACAGCATCATTCTAGCAAGCATCGTTTTACATATTTCATTGGCATAAAGCCACATATATCTGTGGCCCTTTGTAATATATTTTTACCATATTTTCATATTCTTTTTTCTTACTTTCACTTTTTCTTCATTCTGTTTGGCGGTCAATCCACCTTACAATAGTTCAGAAGAAAACAGCCTGATCTGACTGTGATCAAATCAAAGACAGTTTTATTTCTGTTGTGCCACCACTCTGCTGAACACCTAATTACCACAGTACTGTCTTATGTCTAAGGATATTTACCCATGTAGTATGGCTGTATTTCTATTATCATTCTCAGTTTTTCTACTACCTTCTCACTTTGGTATCTTATGATTATATTACTTTGTTGTTTGTTTGTACACTGAGAGCTTATGCACTGGAGACAAATTCCTTTTTGTGTCCAATCACACTTGACCAATATCTATTCTATTCTATTCTATTCTATTCTATTCTATTCTATTCTATTCTATTCTATTCTATTCTATTCTATTCTATTCTATTCTATTCTATTCTATTCTATTCTATTCTATTCTATTCTATTCTATTCTATTGAGAAATCCTACACATCCACTAATCTTTCAATAGTTCATCATACACTATCAAATAATTATGTTTTAAGCCATGTTTGAGATTATATTCATTCTTTTGCATTGTATGTATGAATACACATAGTCTTAAATCATGTATTCAGAAAAAAACACATCTTTTTCTAAGCAAATCCTCACCAGACAGTAATCATTTTCATTAATTTGGGGGATTCCAAACAGCCCAGTCAATTTTTTTCTGTACTTATTTTATTCTTCCTATCCATCCATATTACCCAAAATATTTTTTCTCCAAATCACATTCATTAAGGCATTCCATATTTCCCTCCCTACTTTATTTCTGATCCTTTTATGATCCTCATTCACTGGAGGAATACATGTAACTGTCACCAAGCTGCATGCATTTCAGCATCATTATGATGGTGAGGGTGATGTCCCACTTTTTTATATATAATTTAAAATATCATACATAAGGCACTCACCTTCTATTTCTCCATAACAGTCTTGTGAGGTGAGTGGGGCTGAGGGAGACTGACTTCCATATGGATCAACAAGAGCTAAATGAAACCAGTTAACACTTTTCATCATACATTTCAACCATTTCATTAAAAATTAAACCTAAACGTTCAATTCCCTCTATGGATTCATTTGCTTCGCAGGATCTTCATTTAGCTCTAATGCATCCTTCCCTTTTTTCTTAGTTTTATAGAAACATAACTTCTTTTTCTGTCTTTAATTTTATTTATTAATTCATGCGCTGTACCATTGCTCTGAGTGGCACATACTGATATTTTACTGAAAGCAACAATATTGATCACAATTCTTGTGGTGTCACTTTAACTTTTTGAATAAATCTTAGTCATCATAATTCAGAAAAACTAGTTTTCTTGCCGATTCTTTTCCAGTCATATTTGCTGCTACAGAGTTTTAACAATCTTCCATATACTTTGGTTGTCCCCCGATAATGCACTCCAGAAGGCTTGAATCATGGTGAATGGAGACTTGACAAAAGCTTTTGAAATACAGAAGGGTATTTTCCATGTACCTTGGTTGTCTGCAAATACACACATTGATATTGACCTCTGCTACCTATCATGTCATTTCACATAATGGTTTTTAATAAGATAGAAAATGTAGACTACCTTACCAGCCTTAGTCATACCACTGACATATCGGTAGTCTTTCACTTATGACCATAATGGAGCCTGGAATTGCAGTCATCACAATCATAGATCAAGGCACCATGGAACCAGACCCAATGTTATGACCATTTTTACAATCATTGTAAATCATAAAGCAGTCATAAAGCAAATCACATGATCATTAAATGAATCCATCATTTTGAATGGGTTTTTTCCCCAGAAACCACAAAACCAACAGAAACTGGCAAAGAAGTCACAAATTGTGATCACATGACCGTATGGCACTGCAACCAGTCATAAATGTAAACTGGTTGTCAAATCCACGCAATGCGATCATGGGAACATAGGGGCTGGGGCTGGCAGTCATAACTTCAAGGATGCTATAAGTAACTTTTTAAAAGTCCATTTTAACTTTGAACGGTCATTAAATGACCAATTATAAATTGAGGAGCATTTGTCTGCAGCTTTCTCTGCTAACGATAAAAACCATAGTAGTCAATTTGGGCAAAGTTTGGGCAGTATGTATAAGCTTAATCTCAGCATGGTTTTACCCCAAGCTGTTCTGTCCCAGCCTACATGAGTCCTTGTTATGCTCACAAGGAAAAACCCCTCTTCCATGAAACAGGCAGGAGCCGCAAGAAAAAAACAACCCCTTTTATTCTCACAGACCTGAGTCAATGGCCAAGGCAAACAAACACAGTTCACAGAAACTCGATCCTCAACACGAATGGTTGCCTTCAGCAATCAGCACCTCCCACACTTTCCCTTTTATAATGCAGCCAAGGCGTGGCTTCCTAATGCCTTCTCCTTTGCCTTTGGAACTGCCCCATTGCATTTCTCCGTCCTGCTTGCTTGTCTTGTCAGCGCCTTCATGCATCCTGGATTTCTCCCAGCTGTGCTTTATCACTGTCCAACTCAGCCTCCCAGCACAGCTGTGTCTCAGCCTCAGCACGAGTAGAGGGGCCAGGCTCCTCGTCCGACTGTGAGTCTTGGAGCTGCTCAGGCCTTCCTCTGACTCTAATGTCACTCTGGGCCCCTCCTCCTCCTCTGATCCCTCAGGCTCAGCTGCCAGATCCACTGGTTGGCGAGGAATCACAACACAAGCATACTCTCGCTACTCCTATGCAACCTAGGAGTTCTAGAGTCTTTTAACCCACCACTGCAATATACATATGGGATACTGATAACACAGAATGCTATTGAGAACAGAGCTTTAATTTTCCTCTTCTACCTTAAAAAAAATCTTTGCTTTCTTTTGTGTATTTAGTCCTTTTTCCTCTTTCATAATTACATAGACACCAGGAAAAGAAAAAGGGACTCAATTTGCAAGCAGGAAATGTTCTATTTATTCTTAATGTAACAAAATCATTTTTCATCCTTTTATTACAGGAAGTTTTAAACGTGTCGCTACAAACTAATAATGCTAGAAATGATAAAGTCATTTAAATTATTTTAGGAGAACAGTTTAAAACGTTTTTAATAATTAATATGACCTGCAATTGAAATCCAAAGTCATTTTAACGGCTGCCTTGTTAATGCAGAATTGTTTTAATTAAATTAAAATCAGGAAGCTTATAAGGAAGCATGGTTTAAATTTCTTCAACCAATTCCTTTTGAAGGTAGAAGAGGGGAAATATATGACATTATAAAGTGCCTTAAGTAAAAATGTAGGCAGTGCAAAAGGCAATTGCAATTTCATCTTATCAGGTTCTTATAAAGTAGAAACTTAGAATATATAAGAACCTTATAACTGATTGATTTTGTAATCAAATAAATTCACTGAAAAAGCAAAAGGGAGAGGATTGCTTTACAAGTTTGTAGATGTATAGTTCAAAAGTCAAGAATGATGTCTTGGAACTGAAGATAGGAGTGGGAGGTTATCTTTTTTGTTGTTGATGATGATGATGCCTTGGAAGGTTTTAATAGTACTGGATTCCTCTACATGTGACTCCCCATTCAGCAAAGTATAGTTAAGTGTCTATATAATTGTAGGCTACAACCAATAACAAAGATAGCTCATGGAGGTGTGCATGAAATGGAAAACATGTTATCCTTGAAATGTAAAAGAAGCAACATGTTGTGGAAGGTTCACTTGGCTGATTCATGTTGGATAGAAATAAAACCTGCAATAATGGACATTTCTAGGGTTCTGCCAAAACCACATTTTGCATGAACATGTTGTGAGCACCCCTGCTTGCCATTATTGATACAGCCAGTAACAAAACACTCATGCACTGTACAAGAAATTGAGGTTGTCCCTATCATTTGCTCTAATCTTGTCCATTATCCTGGTTTACATTTGTATTTTTTTTTTTGAGGAGGCAGACAGACTTCCAGACCAAGTACTGAGCTGTGGCCAGCCACCATTTTTATTACCTAAGATTGCACGTGGGACCTGTTTGAATGTTTGTAGATGAAGGTAATGCTAGAAGCTATTGGTTTGATTTGTAGCATGCCAACTCCTAATTCATTTTTTAAATATAAAATTAAATGTCAGGGCAGGTAGCCCAGGAAGCCATAAGAGATTATCTAATCTGTCCTGTTCAGTTCTTGGGGATTGGTACTTCTGACTTTCAAAAGCATTGAATAAAGCTATCTCATATGTAGACAGGTGCGGAAAACATACAGAACAGAGGTCAACAGTGTTTTCATTTATCTCTTCCATTTTGACACTTTTGTCAGGGAATTAGGAAATCAATGGACACTAATTTCATTGGCAAGGATTACAGAGTACATGAGAAGGAACAAGCACAGTGTCCCTGTTCAAGGACATTTTTGAATAGAATTGAATGCCTTGGGGTAGCTTGCTGAGCTCATTCTACACTCCTCATATTTTAATTTTGTTTTATTTTAGCTAGGAACTCACCATATTTTTATTTTTTTTAATTAGGGATTGTGTATGATGAAAAGATTTAATTTGCAACCCAGTTTTGGGTTAAGCTATGCATTGTTTTCAATGTTGCCTGTGCTTAGCGGCTTATACTACTATAATATTTCACTTTGTGGCAGTTCCTGTGGTCTATGTAAAATTTTGCTTCTGAATTTTGCATCAGGTTTACGAACAAGAACCTTAAAGGGTTTTTGAGAATTGTCTAGTTGATCACCCTCCAAAATGAATGTTGGAAGACTTTCGACATGTCACCTTTCAGGCTTATTATACATACAAATTTCATGTTAAAACTTTATCATGTTTTTTTCTGGATTTTTAAAAGAAATAATCCTTTCTATGTGGGTAAATCTCACCCCATCATTAAATTTCATATTACTCCAGATATTTTTATTAACATTAATATTTCAAGTATTATACCCATAAATATCTGAAAGATTTAGTAACTGCTTGTTTCAGGAAGCAGATATGGGAAGTTATCTGATTCAATTTGCTTCACCTCCAAATAAGTCCATTGGCAAAATCCCTAGGGTAGTGAAAGACACAATTCTAGATGAGAATTTCCAGTAGAAGGTACATCCAAAAACATTTAGCTCTTCCGTTGTTTCCCACTTAAAATTCTGTATAAATTAGTCATTGATTTATATTTCTATGGGTTTTTCTACATCAGCAGATGCTCTTATCTGCTAAAATCATTTAGAGTGATAAAATTAAAACAATAGTAATATCATTAAATACTTCATTCTTAGATTCTTCACTTTTCATTAATCAACAAAATCACTTCATTGTATAAGAAACAAAAGGGAATGAATGGATGGACAAAAAATTACTAAAAGATTTGGAGGGAATTCCATGAAAACTGAGCCACTTTGTGCATTGGAAGCATGTAATTTTGTGTGAATTTCAGCTGAATCCATATCTCAAATGACTGGTAAAATAGGGTCATGATGATGGGAAGATTATACATGAACAGAGAAAGGAAAAAAATCTCAGCATAAACTTAAGTATCCAGAAGGCAATTTAAAGATAGGACCATTAGTTATGTTAGACCAATGGTAACAATGGCATTTGATGGCTTAGAATGAATTAGAATATAACCTGTTAATTGTTTTGATTAGCTGACTTCTTTATTTCCTGAAGTAATCAAGGGTATTATTGCCCCAATAAAAAAAGTTATAGATGCAACTCACAGTTATAAATTATAGCAGCTTTGGCTTAGAATTTGAACTAGTCTTTTTGATAATACCATATTGACATTTATGTCACATTCTTTCGCTTGCACTAATATATGCATGCACAACAAGCCATAATCTATTAGTGAAATTTACCTAAATGGTATTTGAATTATTACAGAGGCTGAGCTTATTTAAAACTTGCCAACATTATATTGATTATTGTAATCATAAAACAAAGTCTGACATAAATATTTGGAGAAAACATTCTGAATTTTCCACATGGAAGAACATAGTAAAATATTTAAAACTAGCTAGTTAATAATATATATTTTGGATTTATTTCATTGAACAAATTTGTTGGCATCATTCTCCAGTCAAATGGGCCTATTTTAGCCATTGATTTGCTTTTGAGAAAATAATGGCTCATATACGGTTGTTGAATGGTTTAACCAAATTATATTAATTAAGAAATTGATGTGAGGTAATGGTGCTATAAAACAGTTTTTTCAGGATATTGTTATTACTATGAGGACTATCATAGCTGTATCCATGTGGTTTACATCAGACTCAGCCACTGATATTTTAAATCTTTCAGTAGCCTCCTTCTTCATTCCTAAAGCTATTGGAAACCTAAAACACATATGTTATTGAAACTTCATTGTTCCTAATTTTAACTACCTGTGATGTAACTTACTAATGGAGGCCAACTGCTATGGAAAATACTAGTATAAGTAAAGGAGATATAGTTACTATACAGTTGAACTCCAATAGGTTTAAATGGAAAAATAATTTAGGAAAGAATGGCTATATAAGGATGACATAAATGATATAAACCTGAGGCCCCCAACCTTTTAGGCAACAGGGACCAGTTCTGTGGGGAGAGGTTTTTCTGCAGACTGGAGGGGGCGTAGTTTTGTGTGCTGCCTGCATCCCATGGATGGGGCTTCGCTTATTTGCACAGCCCAGTTGCTGGTATGTTGCGGCTCGGTGCTGGTCCATTGGACTGGGGGTTGGGGACCTCTGACATAAACCATCAAAACCAGGAAGATACTAAGATTTTCAGTGAACTGAATTATCACTATAGAGAAAAATATTAATATTTCAATGTATTTCAAGGGCCTGGAGGTTCTTTATGCTTTTATTTTCCTTAATCATAAACATATAATTGAACTAGAAGCCAATATCCATCTGGTTACTGTCTGGAACTTTCATTAGATTCTTTACTTTTCTTGATAAGAAGTGCTATAAACTCAGTATAAAATACAAATGATCTTCTGTTTTCTAGGAATCTTGATAATTCTTTTAAAAACAGTGTCAGCAAATAAATGGTTGGATAGCTCATAGTTATACCTATTCTTATGTTCTCATCAAAGATTTGTGGAATGAAAGTCACCATGGGAAAGGCGAAAAAGAATGAAGCAGCAGATGCAAAACCAAGCTAGGTTTGAACCTTTTCATCCATAACTTCAAAATGTTTTGTGTAGCTTGCTTCTCTCTGTCATTGGGATCTGAACCAACATAAAGGGAAAGTAAGTTAGCAAGGTAACACTGACAATAACTGAGGATCAAGAATGAGTCACATAAACAAAAAGCTTAGAAGCACATAAGTAATTGTTTGAGCCGTTGTTGTCTTCACAGCAAGTATAAAGGCAGGGACAGTTTTTCAAAATTTAATAGTATGAGGCCTCTGCTGACAGCATGTACCAGATGCTGGATTTCCTCAAGGTTGAATGTGATTATAGTACATACTTACAAAAATTGCAGGCAGAGATTAAATCGTAAAATAATGAGGTCTTCTCATCAAGCAGTGTATTCTTTTGTCTCTAAGCTACAGTATGCTTCTGGTTTTTTTTAAAAAATATCCAAAATATACATGGGAAAACAGTATATGAGTGAGTTTCATGGAACTCCTTTTATGAATTGACTAGCTTTTTTAGTATTTGAAGGATACACTGAAAAAAGATTTCTATATTATTTCTGTCAGTTTTAGATTTGTCTTTCTACAAACTTTCTTGAGTTTGTAGCTTGGGACAATTCCTTAGTTAAAATTATTATTGTAATATAGTTCAAGCACCAGGTTAACTGGAACAATATAGGTAAATATCTGATAAGAGTTTGAAAAGGTGTTCTTATTAAAAAGAAAAGCTAAGAGCACAAGTTGTATCTTTTGGATAAATGGAAATATATTTCATTGGAAGAGAAGTAAAAGCTAACTCAAAAGCAGATTGTGGTAGAAGATAAGCAACATCAAACTCCTGATGATGACTGGGTATGTCAGAATTAATCTTGATAAATGGCTGGCAACCTTTTCAGTGAGTACCACCACAAAATGTTGTTCATGGTATCAAAATATAAACATGTCCAAAGTCTCATGAGATTTCAACCTTAGAAAGTTTTGCTAAAATACTTGTCAACATTTGTAACCAGCTTTGGATCATAACATTATCTCATGCTATAATGTTCAATATTAAATACATAAATAAAGGCCAAATTTCCAGTGTTATGACGTTATAATTGCATTCACCCATACATCTAAATTTGGTTTGTTTGGACTTCCGTGGTCTCTGGTTGTTTCCATATATATATATATATATATGTTCAATACTACACAATCCAGAATTTTTTCCCCCTGATCCTTCTTGTTAGGCATATGGTGTTAGCCTACAATGTTGGGTTGAAAATATATTAACCATGATGTTATGTCTTTAAGATGTTAATTGGCCAATGGATGTGTAAGTGTTCTCATGGCCATAAGAGGGAGCTAGTAACGTAGCTTCTTTCTCTCTCTGAATTCACTGCTCTCTACTATTACTGTTTTTGCTCTGTTACTGTGGTAAACCTGAACTGTGTATTGACCTCTGGACTGGTAAGAAGACTTTGTATTTTTGATTACTCCTTGGACTGTTGCTATTGTGTATGACCTCCTGGACTGTTTATTTTTGACTGTGCATTTTTGTTTTTACACCACCTCAAAAGTAAACTACTTTTTGCTTTTACAACTCAGTGTACTCTTGTGGTTACTGTGTGACTCTTACTGCTCTTAGTACCCTTCCTTGTCTGTGCAACTCTTTGGTAGCACAAGGAGACCTCTGCACAAAAATACCTTAACACTTCTTCTCCATATTTTTTCCATTTCCCCCTCATTACAATTTTTGGTACTGTTAATGTATACAGAGTTAAATATAAGCATCTTCACCATATTTTACTAATATCATACAAATAACAATATAAATTCATAAATCAAGAATGTCAATTCATTAATCAATGTCCTGTTTTTCATGCTCTTGTTAAGGTTTGATTTCCCATCAGTATTTGAAATATCTTTATCAGTTATGATTTTCTCAATATTAATTACATTTAAATAGCTAAAACTTTTATTCATATCAATGCTTCTCTTATCTTCATATTTCCATATCCAAAAAATGATATCTTAATTCTAAATCATATCTTTAATTATAAAAGTCTGATTATATCTAAGGGTCATCCGTTCTTTTAATCTTATTCAAACAAGTATTTAAACATATAATGCCCCCTCTAGAAGGTCAAATCTTCTGTTTTTTAAATCTGACTCTCGCTTTCTTTCTTTGCCAAGTAGCTTTCCAAGCCAGGGCAATTAGATCACCCAGGAATTTTCTTTCTGTTTTTGTAAAAACTGCTTGGCACGAGGAAGACAATTTAGGTAGAGTATTTTTGGATTGGAATTCCGCCCATTTATATTCCTTAAATAACTCCCAGTTCCTTTCTCCCTCCATTTCTCTTTTCATTCCCTGTCTCCCAAGTTGTGACATTTCTCCTAACAGCTCTATAATCCATCTTCTTCCTTGCCATCAGATATATTTTGCAGACATAAGGGGTAAAAGGTCTTTTATGTTTCCATCTCTAAATCCATTTCCTCTGTTTCGTCTTCTGATTTCTGGATTATTTATTCATACTTTGTGGTTGTTATTTGGAAACTTTCTAGTTGTAGATTTAATTTGGAGATTTGCTCATTTATATTGTCTAAATTGTTTTTAGTCTCATTATGATTTCTTTTTATGTCCTCTTTGCATTCAATAATTGTTTGGTGAATTAGTGATAGCATAGAATATATTTCTTACTTAAAGGTGTTTTTTTTTTCTTGAGGCACCATTCCTGGAGATCCTCTTGTATCACCAGTCTCAGTAAAAGTAGATCAAAGTTTCCTCTACTTTTCTGGTCTTTATATGTATAATCCAATAGATTCCAAAGTATAGGTTCAGTCCTGAAAGCATTATTTTATAGTAATTCTTTGTCTGAAGTATCCAAGAATTGTCAATTAGGCAAGGTGGTAATCCACAATGTTCGTAGTGTTCAAAATGTTCAATCTCTCTGAAAACAGTTCAAAAGTTTCTGCCAGCCATGTGTAGTCCAAGGTCAAATTTTCCTTTCTTTCTCACTAGCTCTTGAAGTTAAAAATCCAAGCTAAGTAGGTATTTATAATCCAAGAAGTTCAGAGTGATAAGTATGCCAAAATATTTTCCTTTATTGCCAGCTGTTCTCCAGGAATCACCAAGTAGCCAGGAAACAAATTATAGTGCTATACACAAATCCACCTCTAAATGTCAAAGACCATTTTCCACTCTTAAATCAAAGGATTAATTTCTTATATTTTGCCTCAAGGTTTTTTTTTTCAAAGAGAAAATCTTATCAATTATCTTAGTTCTCAAATTTATCACAACTGTAGTTTTATGTTATTTCCACTTCAGTATTGTATGTTTCTGTCCCCCATAAAATTAAAACGCTGCTTCTGTTTACATTTGGAGGTTTTTAGCTTCTTGAGACCCTTTCCCAGGAAATTCAGTTGTAAAATAGTAAAGAAAAGATAAATATTCTCACCCAGTTCCAAACATGCTGTTTATGATGTATTAATTGGTGCTTGTTTCTTCTTCAGTTGTCAGCAGCTAATGGCTGGCCACAGGAATGTAGATGGTCTTTCCCCTGCTGATTTGGAGGGCTTTCCTTGGATTGAACAGAAAGACTGCTGTGTGATCAACAAGGCACCCCTCCTCTTCACTGCCTCTTCAGGGTGATTTTAGGCCCTTTTTACGGCCCCCAGCAGTGCGAAATCGGGCACGGAAGGCAGTGCTCTGCCTTCCTGTGTCCTGTTCCGATGCAACACAAACCGGAAGTCTCTCTGGTTGTTTCCTTGTAGACGTTTCATTACCAAACTAGGTAACACCAAAGAAATTTGGATTAGCATTTAATAGATGAAAAATAGCCTCAAATCTATATTTTCTTATCTCCTTTGGCTTAGATCCATAGAAGGCTTTAGAAGGGTCTGCTTCTAGTCTTGATCAATTATAGTTTGTTGTAATGTAGGAAATGGAGTGTTATCTATGATTATCAGAACACAATCCAGCTTCATACTGTAGGTTATAAAATGTGCTTGTCTTTTTACAATTGAACTATTTATTCCAATTCCTCAATGGGCCATACACATACAGTAAAATCTTTAAGTGGTCACTTTGTTCTAACAACATAGGTTTTGCGTTTTCTTTTAATAAGTTTCAACGCAACTCAAGCCTTCCTCTCAACTTATATGTCTCAAAAACCATTTCTGACCTCTAATCCAGTCTTCCTTTGAGAATAAATAAATAAATGGCTATGGTGTATGCTTGTAATTCAACAGTTAGCAATACCTGTATCTGGAGACTTATAATTTGAGTGATGCACATCTGTTGATTACCCTATGAATTCTAGAGGAAATGTATGAGACAATTAATTTAGGCAAACAGTTTTAAAGATGTAAAGTCCTGTTAAAGAGCTCGGGGATTACTCAGTCTAGCAACATGCACTTTATTAATGTATATTGTTAAATATATTTAACAAAAGTCTCCTGAAATGGACCCAGCTAAATGTATGCATTTAAAGAATTTAACTGATTTATGGATGGATAATATAGGAAGACTACGGTACTATTATAAATGGAATTAATTAATATGTTGTATGTAGGTAACATTTTGGACTGAGATTACTTTTTAATGTAACCAATACCATTTTCAGTGGACAGAATCCAATCATATATTTTCATGATTTTCATGATTCATATATTTTCCAGCAGTTCCTGCCACATATACACTCCACCAGTTTTCAAATGTAGTTTTTGGGGCCATGGAGGGATTGGGGCAGTAGAGATTGGAGACAGTGTCATTGCCTGAAAGGAGATAATATTATAGATTTAATAATCAGGTTATTAATTACAGTTTGTATTAATAATCAGTTTGCTGGTGTATCTTTATACTGATAAGGTTTAAATAAGGTTTTTGATATGCAACAAATATAAGAATGTTTATATAAAAATGTTTCCTGGAGATAATTGTTATCTTTTATATGTAAATCCATTTCTTCCTCACTCTTAACTTGAACCTAAATTTCCACTTTCAAGGATAGACATTATGATTGTTTTTAACTTTTCAAGACCTGATGAATGTGTAGCTTTCTCAGAACATGCCTTGTTTGATTGGAGAAATCAATTAGATGGGCATTTTGAAGCTGATTTTGTCCTCTAGGGTACCTTCTATTTACACCAGACACTAAAACATGAGCTGGAATTCAGTGTCCTTTGTTAATGCTACATATTTAATTTTATCATGACCATATGATGTATGTATGTAATGTATGGTAGGGTATTCCTAGTAAAATCTTCACAGGACTTAATTCCCTAAACCCTAAGTCCTTCGGGAAAAGGGCGGTATATAAATCGAAATAAATAAATAAATAAATAAACTCTGTAGTGTGAAGACTACTACTACTATATCCCTCTTTTCAGCTCCTCCTTCCTCTTGTTTCCTTTCCCATTTCCTTTCCTTTCACTTGTCTGTTCAGGAAATAATTTAAGAGTACAAAGTACATGTACACACACAGACACAAAAGAAGAAAAATAAAAATATGTTGAGTATCCATATTCTTGGTAACATTTAGACTCACAAAGGAATTGTATTCAGAAAGCGATTGTTATTATAACTAATAAACTGTGATCAGATATGAAGAAACATCCTTCGTTAAAAAGGGTTTTTTTGTTGCATCCCAATTTTCTTAGAACATCATATAAATTAGAAAAAAATATAATTTATATGGTGCAGAGTGCCATCTATGGATTACCTTCATGGCTAAACATTGATGACACTGAAATAATTTTTAAAGAAAATGTTTAAAAAGGAGTTTTAGCACAGAATATTAGAAAGAAGAATATGCAAAAAAATGTTCAATATTCATGGAGTTTCAGGAGATTCATAAACTCCCAAGTCATTTTCCATAACTTTTTAAAATCTTTCAAGAGTCTCTGTCATACTTCTTACAAGAGTTTAATATAATATTGATGAGATTCCCTTGTGATTAAATGATACAAATGTGTGCCATTCCTCAACATGGTTAATGGCCTTAACTTGATAAGATATGGATAGTTTACGTAGAAATGTAACTCATTTCACTTGTACCTAACTTGTTTGAAACCAACGCGGAACTTGACCAATCATTTTGCAAACTATATTCTGCAGAGACAGAGTTTTCATCAATAATTAAGTATCTAATTTTATAAAATCCAGCTATCATCATATTCTGTATTTTACAGATTTATCTTAATGGGAACACTCAAGGAATGGGGAAATGGGACAAAGATACCATTTTCATAATTTCTGTACTTCTGTATAAATAAGTGCTAAAGATGATTTGAGATAGTAGACAGTTTTCCAAATGCCAAAGAGGAATGGTATCACCCTTGATTAGAAGTGTAATACTAAGGCATTGTTTAGGTAAAGGTAAAGGTAAAGGTTCCCCCGCACATGCGTGCTAGTCGTTTCCGACTCTAGGGGCCGGTGCTCATCTCCGTTTCAAAGCCGAAGAGCCAGCGCTTGTCCGAGGACGTCTCCGTGGTCATGTGGCCAGCATGACTAGACGCCAAAGGCGCACGGAATGCTGTTACCTTCCCACCGTAGTGGTCCCTATTTTTCTACTTGCATTTTTACGTGCTTTCGAACTGCTAGGTGGGCAGAAGCTGGGACGAGTAACAGGAGCTCACTCTGCTACGCGGCACTCGGGATTCGACCCGCCAAACTGCCGACCTTCCGATCGACAAGTTCAGCGTCCTAACCCACTGAGCCACCGCGTCCCTAAGGCATTGTTTAACAGTATTCAAATTCCTAATGACATGAATTGTCTTAGTTCAGGGGTGTCAAACTCGCCGTGTCACATGACGTGCTGTGACTTCCCTTTGCCGGAGCTGCGGTGGGCATGGCTTCTGTGTGACACATCTGGACCATGGGCTGGCAGTTTGATACCCCTGTCTTAGTTGATTGATTTGCTTTGTGATCCTTTTTTATTTTATATGGTTTATCCTAGCTCTTTAAATAATTATGTACAGTAATATATAAATGGAGAAAAAAATATTCACTGTATATGAAACTAAGTTGTAAGAAGTGTAACTGGGAATGTGTGAAGCAAAAATAGATTTTTAAAATAATAATTTTAGTTGCAGCTGTTCTGCCAAGGAATGCTAAATAGATATTAGCATGACTTCCAATCTTGCGCAAAACAGAGTTATAATTACATTTCTTTAATTGATGCCAATCTATTGTAATAATTACTCTTAAATATCAAAATTCATCTACACTGATATAAATTCTGCTACTTCATGAAGCTGTTTTTATGGTTGTATATCAGAGTTAATTTATAACCCCGATGCTGCATGAAACATATTTAATTTAAATTGCAATTGAGTGTTTTCTTTAAAATCAATTTGGTTGTTTAAGAAAAATGAACAGATTAATTATAATTACATGATTTCTGTTTTTTACATTAAGACTTGAATATTCTTCTTTTTAATATCTTTTGCTAATACTTCCATAATAACATTCAACAAAATAGGCAATATTAGGTGTCCCTATTATCTGAAAATAATCCATATCCAATCCATTGATGGTAATTACTGTTTGTGCATGTGAATATAGCTGATTAATTATAGAAATATACAAATCCCATTTCCAAACAATTTTAAGTAATTTACATTTCTTTCTGTCAAGCACAAATATCTGAAGACAGCAAAATGAACAGAAATTTGGTGTCTTTTAGTCAGTGCTTTTTTTGTAAAAGAAAAAGGTGCCGGAACTCACACATGTCATACAACCCGCCTTGCCAACCCTACAAGGTAGGATAGAGAAAAAGGTGCCGGAACTCCGTTCTGAGCGTTCTATGACAAAAAAAGCCCTGCTGTTAGCATACTGTATTGCATTTAATACTCTTTTAATTGCTCCAGGGTATTTCTTTCAGGAAGAAACTCAAATTGACCAGGAGATATAATTCCTTGCAATCAAATTTAAAGTTGTTATACATAATGCAGTTACCTTTTAAAACTTTGGTATAACAATGCAGATATAGATCTATATAATAATGTCTGCCTAAAGTCTTTATTTGATTTTGGAATGGTCAAAAATCCGGTTTGTTTCCAAGATGCTGGAATACTGTAATAGGTTCTGTTATATCTTGTTATACAATTGGCACAGATATGATTTATTATTTTTAAATAATACTGTACTATTCATGTCCAAAATCATCCTTATCTGGAATTTCATCATTTAGTGAATGTGTTATGGTAATGTCTATTTTAATTGTTTGTTTTTTAGTTAAGATAATATTTTTGCTTGTTGAATTGAGTAAGTTCAAAGTTTCCTAGGAAGTCCATGATCTCACTTTCTCTGAATTAATGGATTCAAAAATAGACCAGTAATATTCTAGAAAATTCCTTTTTTACATGCATGGGTGTGGCTATGTGTATTGAATACACACACAGTCACTTGTGGGTGTGGGTGTGCTTGCTGGTGAGGACATTTTGAACATTCACCCTGTCCTTGGAAGTTTGGATGGCCTGTAACTTCCTAGCTTGCTGAAAAGCACTTAAGATCTGGATTTTCCCTCAAACACTGGGATAGGGTGAGGTGCACTAGACATTTTAAGGAGGGACTGCATATGGAAATTAACTTTGGCGCCAGGTTTTTAATATTTATGGTTTAATACAGGGGCCCCCAATCCCTGGTCCATAGACCAGTACCGGGCTGTGGCATGCCAGCAACCGGGCTGCACAAACAAGCAAAGCCCCATCCGCGGGATGCAGGCAGCACACAGAACCACACACGCTCCGGTCCACGGAAAAACCTCTCCACATAACCAGTCCCTGGTTTAATAGATATGTATACTATTCTGTTTTATTATTGATGCTATTTTAATTGTCGATTGGGAGCCACCCAGAATTCAGTATAAAATGGGTGGCTATATAAATGTTTAAGATAAAATAATGAATAGACAATAAAAATAATAAAATACATTGTAGATGCACAACCAAAATGACCATCGGTGGGAAGATTGGCGTGCCAATATGCAATATAAAAAATATTCTATACTACCTATTAACTATTTTTCTGGGGAAAGCAGCTCACCTCTCCTCTTCTTCCAACACTATTACAACTATTATTCTTAAGATATGAGAAGCACAGAGTTTGGTGGGGCCATATACTTTATCCAACTTGATTCTTCTGCCAAGCCTTGGATTGAATGAATGATAAAGGCCTTTATAATTTGGTGGGGCTGGGATGGTTGTTTTGTCTGGATGCTTGGGATTTCTCAGTGGTGTTATGTTGATGATTTTGACTGCATAGCATCCATTGCACAGCTCAATGGCCTTATTTTGTAAATTAAATAAATAAATAAACAAGCATGTAGTACATTGCCTATCCCTACTACTGCATAGAAAAATAGTAGTTAAGGTTACTCATCACAAGCAGAGTTACTCCAAGACATTTTGCTCTCTGGTCCCGTTCTTTGCACTGAAAATATTTTACTCCTCACAAGACTGAAATAATATCAGCGGTGAAAGCCATAGGCAGTTTAGGACAGTTTCACAAGCTTGGTTTAGGAACCACTGATAATGCACATATAATGGGGCAGAAAGAATGCGCTTGAGGAACAGGGAGAAGCACAACCAAGAGGACATTCAGATAAAAGAAATCTGAGTCAGCACCGAAATGTGATCTGAGAAAGCGTCTCAAACATAAGCCTCTCTAGTTTTCATGAGGATAAGTGAAAGGGGGGGGGAGGGGAGAAGATATTCAGACATTCAAGATTCTGTTATTGTAACCTTATAATAAAGTGGTATTAGCTTATTAGTTCTTGTCTTCTGACAGCAATGCCAGGGAAGAGGATTGGGCTTCTAATGGTAGAAGAGACAGAAGAGGATATTTTGGCTAACAGCTGTTCACAAAAATGACCAGAATGAGGCTGAATGGAGAGAAAGTTCTTGTTTATTCTTTGCTTTTTTTACCCATCTTAAAGCTTCAAAGAGAAGAAAAAAACTTGGCAGAATGTATAGAAAGCTCCCTAAAAATCTAATACTTTAATAAAAAAAAAGGGCCCAAGAAGATATATTTTAATTGTTTGTACTAGCCATTAAGCTGCCAATATAATTTAGACATTAGGGAAAAGATGTAATTACTGCATTGTTAAAAAGGTAAAGAAATAAATAGTTCGTATGATGTGATATTTTTGCATCCTATTAAGTTCCCCTTTAAATACTAAGACATGTCATTGAAAGAAGATATTTCATAACTAGAAAAAGAATTAATTGGGTTTCCTTAAACCATTGTTTTGTTTTTGCTTATTTCTTTGGATTGGCAAGTCCTAGGTTTTATTTGTTTCAGACGGAGGAGGAAGAATCTCTTATTCAGAAAACGAAAGCAAACTTCATACCTGAGCCAAGGCTTACATCGTTTCAAAAATTCCTGATCGAAAATTCTGTTTTATATTTCAGAGCACCAGATGCCTGGCCATTTCAGATACTTCTCCTCTTTTTGCAGCAATGACTGTCAGCTTCCACCAGAGAGCAGAGCGGCTCTATTACCCAAGTCTTTTACACCCTGGAAATGAGTGGAGACAGCCGCACAGCCAGATCCTGGCCAAACAACATGGATTGCAGTTCATTTCAAAGGTCAGCGCATATTTAAACTTGCTTCATTACTTCCACCTTTATGCCTGAGATTTTCATTTTTTGAAAATCTGTTTACCAAGGGTCCTTTAGAGACAGAAAAAAATGAAAGTGCTGAGTCCTATTTTCATTTGGAGATATCAAGCTTTTTATCAAATTATAGTGGTGGCGTTTCAGAGTGTTTCATATCTGATGAAAAAGGAAATCCAAAAATAATTTTCTCTTTATTCAGGAGTCTTTCAGCCACCAGGACTGTTTTATTTATTATTTGATATCCATGCACTAGTCAATCATTTCTGAATTCAGACAAGAAAATAGTTTTTTTAATGGTATTAAAAAAGTCCTAAAATGTGTAGTATTGAAATGCTATTTTTATTTGAAGCATAAAATTAGAAGCTTGCTTCTTGCTCTCCTCTATGTATAATATTGGTTTTAACCCTAATAGGTTAGACTGAAGCTGTGCACTTAAGCAAAGCCTCTTGTGTTAGTTAATTAGGGGCCCTGGGCCTCCTGCATATGTGTACATTTATCTTTTAGCTTTCATATTTTGGGCTGCTTCTATCCTTTGAGGCACTTTCCATGTATCTTTGCACTGAAACATTGCTGGTTTCACCATGTGTGCCCCCAATCAGATGCACAGCATTCTTTTAAACAATACTGTTTCGTCTGAATATAACTGGTCAAGAATAGATCATCCTTTTTTTCGTTTATTAATTTAACAGAAACCTTAGACTGTTATCTAACCTGGTAATATTTTATTGGAGGAGAAATAAGCACACACACACACACACACACACAGAGAGAGAGAGAGAGAGAGAGAGAGAGAGGGGGGGGGGACCTAATTTCTGACCATGCAGTCTTTTTTGTTTTCTTTGAATATATAAAAGAAACCAAAACATGCATCGTGTGATAGTCGTTTATCCCTTTTAAAATTATTTTCCCCCTCTTGGATATGCTCAGCAGCCATTGCTTCCTTGAATAAATTAATCCTCACAGCTCTCTTCTCAGGGTTTCTCATTTCTCTACAGTGCATTATGAAGATAAGGAGAAGGAAGCTGAAAATGGCCTTTGTGATGACTCTCCTATAGCACCCTAATATATCTGATGGTCATTTTTCTAACCCTTAATTTATAGAGCTTGCATGCCAGTATCAAGTGTAAATAACATTGGCACATATATTTGCTATCTGCTCTACATCTTATGACTCTGGCAGAGTTCAGTCATGACACAGATGATATTGGCCACAGCTTCTAAGTGCTGTCCTTGATGGATTCTCCTACTTCATCTGCAGCAAAGAGTGAAGTAAAACTTGTGAAAATTGAGTATAAATTCATATGCTCTTGGTAATACATGTTTGGTATGGGTATGGGATATGCAGCTACTACTGGTAATTATAATTGTCAATACTTGATGTTCCTTCTCGGAAGTTTGACTTAGCATTTCTGTGAGGAAAAAAAGTGTATTCTGGCACAATCCATTAAATGATGCATTATAGTAATGATCCAGGACACTAATCATGCATTATATTTGATTAATAATGGTTTCAGTGGTTAGGGTGACTACTCCAGTATTTTATGTTAATAAGATTTTAAAACTTTGTTATACAATAGACTTCCACATGAGGTTCCTTAAGTCCTGTTTTAAGCATGATTTCCAGGTAAAAGGGCAAGTACTGCACTGATATACTGCATGGTTTTGTTTTTTAAAAAAATGGTAGTTGGATTTTTCAACTTTCTCGGTTCATTTAATCCTTATTCTGTTCAGAGCTATCATTGAAACACTACATGCAGGATAACAGAAAAGAGAAAACTAATATATTTCTTACTGTCGTAATAAGTCAATGTGCTACTGTCTTTTCTCTGTTTTGTGTGAGCGATGATAAAACAACAGCCCCTGTGGTATTTAGGGGCTTATGGTCTTTGAGCCACAAGAAGTACAAATGCAGACTTAAAGATTCAACTGTGATTAAGCTTAATAGTTTTTCAAACTTCTTGTGGCTTTCAATAAGCCACTCTATGTGCTTTATGAAAATGACAGTAGAACACGTATTTGACAAAAGCATTGTGTTAAAGTCAGTACAGCTAATGTGTCTTAAAAAAACAACGACTAAAGGTTGAATTCTCAGTCACTGAAGCTGAGGATGGAGCTAATACGAAAGGAAAGGTTATACCCACCTCTCCTAGCCTACGAGATGGCAGAACTTTGGTATCAGGGGAAGAATCTAACTAGCTCTCGAAGATCAGCAGAGAAGGGAGAAAGTGATGATTCTGAGTTTGCCCACAACCCAGCAAATCACTCAGTAACCCTTTGCCCCAATTTAACAGAGTGCCAACTGTGGTGACCTGAAACCTCCCCTATGTGGGGATAAAAAATTATGAGAGAGACCCCAATAGACCTGACAGAAGAACTGAGGCTGATTTAGGGTGGTTGACATTTGAGCTGGCAGACAAGATGACTAGAGGCAGTAACATGGCTGACAGTTCCTAGAACCCAATCTTCCTGCATCAGGTAAGATATTGGCTGATGCCATCAGCTAAAGGTTTAACCTGGAGCTGGACCATGAGGGTCTACCACCAATTGCTCTTCAGGATCATAAGAAATACCAGGGAGGTTTTTTTCCCCTAGTATTCTATCCAAGGACTTCAGAGCCCCAATCTTGGATACTCTTACTGAAATAGCCAAGGGAAATGGGCTTAATCATGCAAAGCCAACTCACTTTCATTTGCATCTTCTGCCTAACTAGATATGAAAACTTAGCAACAAATTGCATTGACAGGGCAGTGATAATCCTATCTTTTAAAAATTATGGTTTCTGAAATGGAGTAAAGTTGTTGTTTTACTCTTCCCCTAAGCTATTTCTGAAGCAAATTATCAGGCAAGATTGCTAGTCCTTCTGATTATTTTTTTTCATTAAAGGCATGCTCAGTACAATTACAGTGTATTGGATATGCTGTTAGATAGGTATCTGACTCTGGTGCACCATCTGAACAATTCACTGCCATGGTTTCTGGAGTTTTGGATCTGATTTTAACAAATTGGGATTGGGGTAATGATAATAAGGGCAGTCAAGATTTCCTAGTGACTTTCTTGAGTGTGGTATCTTCATAGATGTAGTCTGTGAACAACATTTTCTGATCCTACTGCACACATTCACACTTTACAACCAACAATAAAATCTACCTTTTTCATGAGGTCTCATCACTAAGAAGGTGGAATGGTAGGCCTGAATGGAGCCAGACTTTATTAAAGGATCCATTGTTTATTTAGATAATTCAAACCTTCTATATTACTGTTTTGCTCCCTATTTTAAAATAATAATAAAACACATTTTCAACCTTTCTTTTTTACAGAATGATTTGTGATTCTACTGTAGGTCTCCTGAGAATGGTTCTTTTTCTAATTGAGATTTTAGCATTCTGGTATGGTAGGGTTTTTTTTTTTAACTTTTCTAATAGAAATATAACTTTTTCTTTCTTTTTATAATTGTGAATATAGCTGTGCAGATTTTTTTTTTAAAAAAAGGATGTTTGGAACATATGCAAAGCAATCTTCAAATAACTGAAGCAGCTGTATTTTCTCCCATGCTTGCGTGGCTATTCTGTAAACTACTTTCAGCTGCTTCTGTGTAAGTGTACATGCACAGCTGCTTTGCTTTGCTATGAAAAAACAAAGTAGTGGTTAAGACTGCAAATGCATCTGGAGTTAGTTGGGAGCAGCTAAAGAAGTAACTATGTGCATCAGGGAAAAAAACATAGGAGCTTCTTATGTGCTCCTACACTTCTAAAGGACTTATTTTGAAGAATGTTGAACCATCCTAATAATAAATGTATCTGCCTAGGAAAGGAATCTTAAAAGGGGAGAAAGATTATCGTCCACCTCTTGAAAATGCTTTGGCATCAATTGACTTTTCCAGTATTGACTTTGACTCTTTACCTTAGATGCTACATAAAATTAATCTCCAGTTTTGCCTGTTTTTAATAATATTTAAACAAGGGACAGATAAGAAGTCTGAATTTTACATCTTTCCTGGCAGAGAAATTGACATGAAGTTAATTGTGAGAATGTATCTATTTTATTTTTATATGTTCAGCAGTAGTGGAGAATTCTGGGCAGAAGGTGGTTCTTAGAGAGGGAATACAAAGCTGAACCATTTTTCTCCTTGCAACAGTTCTAATTAAATTCATTTCTCTGTAGATGCTCTTTGCATTACAGATACAACTCCATTAGCATAAAGGGGAACTTTGGTTAAAATGCAAGTAGTAACTAGAGGGAAATTATTTTTTATCAAGAATATGGAAAGAAGACAGATTCTGCCCCCCTACCCCAAATAAATTTTAAGACTTCTTAGGCTTCCTTGTTGTTTTTTATACCGTATTTTCCGGCGTATAAGACGACTTTTTAATGCATGAAAATCTTCTCAAAAGTTGGGGGTCGTCTTATACGCCCAGTCACCTTATACGCCGGAAAATAGTAAATCCTCGGGAGCAGAGACGTTAGTGGAAACGGACAAATCCAGCGCTCGAGAATGGCGAAAGACGGCCTCCTGATAAATAAAGCGACCAGCCCAACCGAGGCTGAGGCTCCAGCTTACCGGCATCCTAGGGCAGCAGACCCCCCTTTTTTTGGAAGGGAGTGGGAGTCAAGTGCATGCCGAGCCGCCGGCGCTCGGCGAGCACGAGAGCTCAAGGGAGCGCGGGAAGCCAGGCGGAGGCCGACCTGACATGTTCGCGCGGAGCTGAGCTTCACCTGACCCTGGGAGTTCGACTTCAGGGCGTGGTGCCGTGGCCAGACCTACAGCAGCACCTGCCCGGGAAGGCGCAGCTCGGGAATTGCGACAGGCAGACCGCAGCGGAAAGCTGGCGCTGGGGCTTCAGCAACCCAGGGTCGCCCCTCCGCCCTGAAGTAGAAAGCGGCCTTTTGAAAAATAAATATTATAATATGTGCGGGGTTTTTCCCCTTTATTTCTTTTTCCCCTTTCTGTATACTCCAGCGATAACTTATGCAAGTGAAAGGAGGAAAAACCCCGAGTTTGCATTTTCTTGGAAAACTTTAGAAAAGCACAGCAAAATGCAGGGGAGGGTAAATAGGCTTCTCGATCTCAGTGCCATGCAGGGCTCCTTCTGGTTTCTAGTTACTTGGAAACTCGGGGCTTTCTTTGAGGGAATCTCAAACTTGTGGCGCAGGGCTGAGCCTGTTTCTTTCACCACCACCCCCCGCCCTCCACCGCCCTGTTCATTAACTAACCTACGGAAAGAACTGCCTTCTTTCAGACCTGGTGCCTTCCCGAAGTGTTGGGCCACAATGCTCGTCACTCCTGGCCGAAACAGCCAGCGCGTGTGGCTGAAGTAGAAGGGGACGCCAAGGCGAGAGGAGACGAGGTTTAGGCGAGGCAGAGCAAAGCTGATCTCGAGGCCAAAAGCTCTTGATAAACCTTCACCTAATTGAGAAGCAGCCCTTACTTCCTACTTACCCGTATTTTCCGGCGTATAAGACTTTAACCCATGAAAATCATCTCAAAAGTTGGGGGTCGTCTTATACGCCCAGTCGTCTTATACGCCGGAAAATACGGTAATATAAAATAACCCACATTAAAGCCTATTTTAGTTTGGCCCTAAGTATTTCTACTTTGCCAGGTAAGTAACAGTATTTGGCTAACATTGCCTGAAGTCAGAAAGTTAAGCAAATAACAACTGGTTAACACTAGGATAATATTGGGACTATAGGTAAACTGAAACATTTACAAAAACCTTCATGAAAAGGGCAACAGTAAACTATCATATTTTTGTCAAGAGAATTATATAGAATGACCCTGTATTCACCAGTAATCAATCTTGATTCAAAGGAAACTTACCTTTACCAGGGGTTATGCCCAAGATATGATGAAGAAGTCAAGATAGGAGTGGCTACAGTTTTTTTTAAAATGTGTGTTGCATATGCCATTCAGCAATTACTTATTTTCCTGTCTGCTAAGTAATTCTTCTTCTGAAGTTAGTGTTATGTACTTAGCTATAGTCAAGTTCCTCTTAAAGAAAATCAAGGGTTTCAAATAAGCTTGGTTGGTAGCCATAAGTATATAGCGGAATATTGATCTTTGGATCTTTTTATCTTTCAATGATTCTGCTTAGATAGACTCATCCGTTGAAATGTAGCCTTTCATAGTTCATATCTGGAACTATGGTTTCTTCAGCAACCAAACCTGCCAAATTCTGTTTGGCTTGCTAGCCATCATTTATTTATTTATTTATTTATTTATTTATTTATTTATTTATTTATTTATTTATTTATTTAATATACCGCCCTTCTCCCAAGGGACTCAGGGCGGTGTACAGGGCAATTAAAATATAACATACTAAAGTTAAAAATAGATTAAATTAAATTTAGCCCCAAACAAAATAAATGAAATTATGAAATTTAAAACCCCAATCCGTCAGTCCAGGCCGGCAAGCTCGAATAACCAGGTTTTCAGGTCAGGGCGAAAAGAGCGAAGGTCGGGAGCCATCCGGAGCTCCACAGGCAGCTGATTCCAGAGGGCAGGTGCGCCCACAGAGAATGCTCTCCCCGTGGAGGCCGCCAGCCGGCACTCCCTGACCGACGGCACCCTGAGGAGACCCTCTCTGTGGGAGCGCACAGGGCGATGCGAAGTTGACGCCGGCAGCAGGTGCTCCCGTAAATAATCCGGACCCATGCCATTTAGGGCTTTATAGGTCATCACCAGCACCTTGAATCTCACCCGGAGAACAACTGGGAGCCAATGCAGCTCGCGGAGAAGAGGTGTTACATGGGAGTATCGGGAGACCCCCATCACAACTCGCGCGGCCGCATTCTGCACCAGCTGAAGCCTCCGAATGGTCCTCAAGGGCAGCCCCATGTAGAGAGCATTGCAGTAGTCTATTTGAGAGGTCACGAGCACATGGGTGACTGTATATAGGGCATCTCGGTCCAGATAGGGCCGCAACTGGCGCACCAGGTGAACCTGGGCAAAAGCCCCCCTGGCCACAGCTCCTATGTGATCTTCCAAACTCAGCTGTGAGTCAAGCCCTATCTACGGGGGGTAACACATCACCCCCCATAGTTAAAGATGGAATAGGCTGGATTGGCCGAGATGCCGGTATGTACAACCACTCAGTCTTGTCGGGATTACGTCGAAGCCTGTTCCTCCCCATCCAGACCCGAACCGCCTCCAGGCAGCAGGACATCACGTCAAGGGCGTCACTGGGTTGGTTTGGGGTGGAGATGAAAAGCTGGATATCATCAGCATAATAATGATACCCCACCCCAAAACCATGGATGATCTCACCCAGCGGCTTCATATAGATGTTGAACAGGAGGGGCGAGAGGACCGACCCCTGAGGAACTCCACAAATGAGAGGCCTTGAGGCTGACCTCTGCCCTCCTGCCAATACCGACTGCGAATGACCCAGGAGGTAGGAGGAGAAGAACCCCCTGAGGTGCCGCAGTAAGATACCATGGTCGATGGTATCAAAAGCCGCTGAGAGGTCTAATAGGACTAGGACAGAGGAGAAACCCCTGTCCCGAGCCCACCAGAGATCATTCACCAGCACGACCAAGGCCGTCTTCGTGCTGTACCCGGGCCTAAAACCCGATTGGTACAGGTCCAGATAGTCAGCTTCCTCCAGGAACAGAGGGAGCTGATGCGCCACCACGCTCTCAACAACCTTCGCAAGGAAGCGAAGGTTGGAGACTGGACGATAGTTGTTCAAAATAGCCGGGTCCAGGGCAGGCTTCTTGAGGAGAGGCCTCACCACTGCCTCCTTCAAGGCAGCAGGAAAGCTACCCTCTCTCAACGAAGCAGTTTTCACTGCCTGGAGCCAGCCTCATGTCGCCTCCCGAGCTGCATACACCAGCCAGGTGGGGCACAGGTCCAATAGACATGTGGTGGAACTCAGCCTTGTCATGATCCTGTCCACCTCTTCCGGAGTCACAGGGTCGAATTCTTCCCAGATAACATTCCCAAGACTGCTCGTCTCCCCCCGTCAGACTCTGTCCAGTTGGAGTCCAGACCGGCCCGAATCTGAGCGATTTTGTCTGCCAGATGCTGACTAAACTCCTCAGCACAACCCTGCAAGGCTCCTCCCTCACCTCCTGATTAAGGAGGAACCGAGTCACCCTAAACAGGGCGGCCGGGTGATTATCTGTGGAGGCAATGAGGGCAGCAAAGTAGTTAGACTTCGCTGCCTCCATCGCCGCGAGATAAGACCTCGTAGAGGTTCTTAACCGCAATTGGTCAGATTCAGACCAGCTGGACCTCCAACAACTCTCTAGGCCCCGTCTCCGACACTTTATCTCCCAGAGCTCCGCGGAAAACCATGGGCCTGGGTCAGGGGCCTCATGGGCACAATGCGGTCAAGTGCCTCCATGGCTGCCTTTTCCCAGGCCTCCACCAAGGCATCGACCGGGCTGTGAGCGAAGGCGGCAGGCACAGATCCAAGCGCCACCTGGAACCGTTCAGGGTTCATTAGGCGCCTGGGGCGGAACCACCTGGTCGGTTCCGCAGCCCAGCGACGGGTGGCAAAGCGGAAGGCCAGCCACAGGAGATGATGATCGGTCCATGACAGGGGTATAATAGCTGGGAAACCCCCTCCCAGATCATCTAGCCACCGATCAGATAAGAAGACAAGGTCGAGTGTGTGACCCCCCCCATGAGTCGGACCCTGAATTACTTGGGTCAGGTCCATGGCCGTCATGGAGGCCATGTACTCCTGAGCCAGCTCTGACGAGCCCCCCAGGGACGGCAGGTTAAAGTCCCCCAGAACCATAAGTCTGGGCAACTCAACCGCCAACCCCAAGAGGATGTTGAGGAGCTCGGGCAGGGCTGCTGCTACACAGCTGGGCGAGAGGTATGCCAGTTACAAACCCAAGTGAGCCCCAGGGCTGCATCTCAGGAGGAGTGACTCACACCCGAGTATCTGGACAACGGCGGCCTCCCGCAGACATAAGGTCTCCCTCACAACTACTGCCACACCCCCGCCCCTACCCTGAGCCCAGGGCCGGTGAAGCACACGGAAACCTGTTGGGCAAAGTTCGGTCAGAGGGACACCTCCCTCTGGGCCCAACCAGGTCTCCGTAATGCAAGCCAGGTCCACACGCTCCTCCTTGACCAAATCTCGAATGAAAGGAGCCTTAGTAACTACGGACCTGGCATTAAAATACACCAGTCTGAGCTCAGGGGCCTGCTCACCCCCGCCCCCGGAAACATGGGTCAAATCCGGAGGGTCAGAGCGCACCACCGCTTAAAGACAGTGGGGGCGTGCTCCCCTATGTTGATATGGCCCTCCGTACGGCCACCTGCTGCTGTTCCCAATCGTTGGGATCCGCAACCCCACCCCCCGCTCTGGAGACCCGGAGGCACCCAACCCAAGCCCTACCCCACCGTGACCTGTTCCGAGCCTGAATTGAACATCGGTTGGTGGAAGCCCCCCAAATTCCAACCCAAACCACGATCCAACCCCCCTCCCTAATCTCTTAAAATATTTTGATAAAAAATAAACAAGGGGCCTCTTCCTAGATTTAAACCAGAGGCCCCTGTCCATGCCCAACCATCCCACAGGGTCCCAACAATTGGGCCCGTCATCAAGAGGAGAAGTAGAAAGAAAAGCGGGTCGCACCCAGGAAGGGGGGGCACCCCTGAGGGTGCACAAGTCCATGCATGTATAGTGTAAGTGAGGCATAGATTATCCATGTGGGTCCAGCAAAAGGCAGTCAGATGGTAAATAAAGAAGGAACATTGAAGTCCAACACCACCAGTCCAGCTCCACTCTCACTCGAGCTGGATACCTCCAAAACAGGTCAGCAACCGTCCTCTCCCCACAGCCACAGGCCTGATCTGGGAAGCGGAATGGAGTCCAAGCCCAGGGGAAAAAAGCATACCCTCGCAGATCTCTCACCTCCGAAGAGAGTAGCAGATGGTAAATCTAAGCTGCCCTCTCACAGCGACTCATCACCCCGGGTCCTTCTGAGTCCTTGGGGTCACAAGAGACAGGATGCACTAAGCAGCAAAAATATGTCCAACGAGCACAAAGGCCATTTGATGACACGGTTGGAGAGATGTCCCAGCTGCAAACAAAGTCCTTCTCCATACAGGCGAAAGGGGCCAAGCAACAAGTGGGCACGACCCCGGGCAATGCCATGCTGACAGTCCTGTGTCCGGCACACCCCACCACGAAGGGGAGGGCCACGGAAGCCACAACTCCAGGGCACGGTTGGCAGGCCAATGCTAGCCAAAGACAGGCCAGCACACTGCCCCCCAGACACGAACCTGGCAGACAGCCAAAACCGTCTCAAGTCCCTCGAAGGCAGCAAATCTTGACCGGTGTAGGAGTCCCCCACCCGGGTCTCCTCCTCGCCGGCCTCTGATAGTTGCCTTAGGACAGGCAGGGGGAACAGGTTGAAGTCCCACGCCAATCTTCCGCCAGGCCCTGAACTTGGCCTGGCTGGCCTCTCGGGACGCGGGTGACGCGAAGGTGGCGCACGCCGCCCGGCAGTCAGCAGCAAAGTCCGTCGCGCACACGCACTCCAGGCCGCCAGGTATCCACGCTGGAACGAGCCGCGGCACTCCAACTCCCCCCTTGCCGCAGTTCTTCCAGCCGCTCCAAGCTGCGGCTCTATCAGCCCCAAAAATCAGCTGATCGGGGCATTTCAAGCCGTGGCTCTTCAGGCCTCAGCCACGGCCTCTCAGCAGGCCGCCGCAGTTCCCAGGCCCCATTTCGCTGATACAGAGAGCAACAGCGCCGCAGAAAAAGCGGTGGTGCGGCAATCTGTCTGTCTCAGCCCTAGCACAGAGGATAAAGAAATGCCTCCCTAAGGCTCCCCAGACTGGAACTAGAGCTGAAACTCCTCATGGAGCTCAGCCCAGCACATCCGCCATCATGGACATGCGCATATCAGTTTTCTTCTATATCTCTTCAACTTCAGTCATAACTTATCTCTTCCCAGTCCCTCAGTCCATTTCAACTTCCTCTCTTCTCAGCATGAGAACTTCTCTGTGTTTGTGGGTATGAGAAAGAGAATAAATGTGAGTGTCTGTGTGTGTGTGAGAGAGAGAACCATTTCTACTTCTCTTTCAGCTCTTTCTCAAGACTAGAGCTCTCGGCTCCAAGTGTTGATATTGTAACCCTTGGAGATCACTGGATAAAATGGCAAAATGTACATGCTCCATTCAGTCAAAGTCCAGTTTGGGGATCAAATTTAAACATGCCCACTTTTCAGATTTCAAGGTATTTTGGAATATTCTCATTTGGCTGTTACTACCACACCGTGTGAGAAGATAAAATATATCTCTTAAGCCAGACATGTTAAACTTGCGACGTCACGTGACATTGTGCAACATATCGGAGCTTTTTCACCATTGTCGGCAATGGGGTGGGCGTGGCTTCCTGATGACGCGTCCGGCCCGTGCGCCGACAGTTTGACACCCCTGTCTTAAGCAATATATATTACTAAATTCTTTCAAAGCTCTCCTATCAATCAACATAAATACACCTGTGGGCATGCACACATACCCACAAATATATCTGCAGTAGGAAGATCTATTGGCTTTTGATATAGAGTGCTAATGTATGAAGCATTTCAGTTACATGATGGTTGTGAGAGGACCCACTGAATACCAGAAGAAAGAATATTTTTCTTTTCAGAATTTACACGGAATATAAACTTGACTGGATTCTTCTCAACTGTTTTAAGAGAAGGGGCATCTTTCTTTATTTTAACAGAAAATGATAGTGTGATCATCAGTGACCATCTACTTGCAGAGATGAAAATGAAGAACGGTTATTTCTCCTCTTTCATGTAAGCTCTTTGGCATTTCTGATACTTATCATTTGTCTACTTACATCTCCTTCATGTCACTGAAATGGTTTAGCTTTATTGTTGTCATTGATCTCCTAAACCAGCTGTAGCTGAACTTACAGCAGGCGTGTCAAACTGCCGGCCCGCAGATCAGATGCGTTATGCTGAAACTGTGCCCACCCCATTGCCGGCAATGGGGAAAAAGTCACGATACATCGCACGATGTCACGTGACGTCGTGAGTTTGACATGCCTGACTTACAGCAACTTCAGTCATGATGGCCAGTGCAAGGGATATTTCATAGAACATTGCGTTGGAAGGCGTCTTGAAGTTTTTCTAACTCCCTGCCCAAACAAATGGCTTTGATTGATATTTTTAATAAGACTAATTGCTAATTAGAAGATAGCAAGTTCTCAGTGCACTTCAATTTTTGATATCATAGGATAGTCTTGTTTTTCTGTTAGGGGGACAATTGAAATTAAAAATCAATGGTGTCAAAAATCAAAGCGGTGTATCTATGTCTGTGCATTTGTGCCAATGCATATCCCCAGAAACATATGCCTATGCATATGCTTATACTTAAAATGAAAACTAATTTGATACAGTCTTATTTAACATAAACTATTTTTCAGGGAAAGCAAATATGTTGCATATGTTCTCAGTCATTCTCTGGAATCTTCCATGAAAATGATGTCTGTGGAGTACATTAAATTAACACTATGCTTGGCCTGATGGGCTACTCATACACTCCACATATAAGTTAAGACATATGTCTTTTCATGTATGTTCAAATAATCCTTCATCTTACATAGTATTCATGACCAGATTTGTTCTCATGGCTCTTCGCACAAATTTGTGACCAAAACTTTAAAAAGGAAACACACAAACGGATTCTCGGAGTTTGTTAACACCAGTTATAAAAAAGAGATCTGGGCATATTCTGACATTTTATTATTTTTGTTTCTTTTTAAAAGAGATAGTCAATGTCGCTTGCAACTCTGAAAGACTATGGATGTGGCTCTGTCCCTCCAAAGCTGCTGTTTAACAGCAAGGAAAAATTATTAAAGACACAAGGAATAATCAGATTTGCTGTGTTTAAGTTAACATTGTTGAATTTTAATTGGATTTAAATTAATCAAATTCAGATCTGCTCCTTCTTTGCAGCGGCCTTGTCTACTGTTTGGAATGCAGCCTTTGAAAAGTGAAATGTGCCTTCCGTTTGAGAAAGCTGCTATTGCTCTGCTCAAGCAAGTTCTTAATGATTTTTCATTTTTCTCACCAACATCAGCAATAGCCACTTCATGTGTTATTCTGAAGCCCTCCCATATCGTAAGGCTGAAGAGTAGCCCTTCCACGTGTAGGTCTGATTTCACAGAGATTTATAACCAGGAAGTACCTTCAGCTGGGTAGTATCTTGTTCCAAGGAAGACAGTTTCAGAACTAGTAGTGTGGGCTCTTTCCAGATATTTTTTTTTCCTAGGTTCAGCATCGTTTATAAAGCACCACATTGATTCGTGATGAAGGCACTGGTAAGAGAGCAGTTATTCTGGACAAAGGTCAATAACTATTGAATCTATTCCTAGAACTCAGAGCATCAGATGTATATGTCTGGTAGGTATTTGTATCTCTTTCAGTTTATGTGAATGGGCATGTTTGTGTATTTGCAGTCTTTGAGCAAACACCTGTCCTTTCCTTGGCTTTGCTGGGTGGCTAGCACAGCTTCATTTGCCCTTTGTACATGTGATTAAATATTAATTAGGCTTCTAATATGAGCAAGTGAGTTCACAGACTCAAGTGCCATATAAATAATGCATGAGGTACCCGAAGGCTCAGCCTGAAAAGCTGATTGGCCATCTCGGATTTGTATAATTATGAAGTTTCATTATTAACAGTGGAGGCACTGGAGAGATTTGCCTAGCTTGAGGGACTTTGAAAGCATAAGCTGTCTCATTAGGGAAGAGGGGAATAAGGCATAATATGCAAACTTGTTAGTGAGAGGGATATATATATATATATATATATATATATATATATATATATATATATATATATATATATATATATACACACACACACACACACACACACACACACACACACATATATAAATTAAGCTCAGGTTTTTAATAGGTATGTGTAAAAGCGAGGGGGGGGGAGAAATGAGAATGTAGGCATATATAAAATAATTCAAGCAAATGGAAAGATGAAATTCAAATAGGAAAGTTTGTAGCATTACCTTTCATCGTTTTCCTTTTATTTGGAGGGCTCTTTTTGCTTCAAAGCATTGAGACTTCATATATAACCATCTTTAATATTTTACTGAAAAATCCACAGGTAGCTTAATGGGTTCAGCAAAGTGAGAGGTAGGGAGGTATGAGAGAATGAAGACTGTCCGGGGTTCTTGCTAGAATGTGTGTTGTGCATGCAATTAAATCTCAAGGTCAAACAATTTACAGACAATTACTTTTCTAACATCTCTAGAAATGCCTGCTTACACGTCTTTAATTTTAAATGATACTGATATTCCAATTCTCCCCAAAGGTTAATGCTGACTAAATCCAGCTGTGACCTGACACGCAGCGACAGCACACTGCCTAATTATCCTCTGGATAGTCATTTACTTTATACCATTAAAGGAATAGGTCGAGAAGATGATTTAGAAGTCTAGGAAAAAAAATGCCAGTTTTACTTTTTTCTTGAAGAAAGGATGGGCAGCAAAAGTAAAAATAAACCTCTTATGAAATGTTATCCGTTTGCTCATGATGGCAGAATGTTTTTTTCAGCTTTTTTTCCCTTGAAGGGGAAAAAACCAACACAACAGGTTAAATTGCTAACTAGTTCATTTTATCCATTGCTGGTGGTGTGGCAATAAATGTCAGTGACAAATTTTGTACTTGTCTTGAAGAATGAATTAAGTTATGCACAAAAGCTGCGTAGTGCTCTTTTTTTAGGATGAATGATTTGCAAAAAAAAAAAAAAGTGGGGGGAGTTTGATCTTTTGGGAGAAAAAAAGATTATATCGATTAAAGGCCTTTTCTATTTTAATGGAAGACAGGTAGTGGTTTAAGATAATTTTAACAGTTACCACCCATGGAGACTGCAGTCTTTTGCTAGAAATTTTTAAGAGCTCAAATCATTTCATATACCATGACTATTATCATAAGGCCATTTGTAATGGTAGAGAAAAAAACACAATTACAAAAAGAGACAACTGTAGTATTTATTAACTAAAGTAAAAGTTACTCTGTTTTGCCCCATTAAGGGACTTTTTTTAAAAAAATATACATACCCATTATCATCAGCGTATTTCCTTTTTTTAAAAAAAATAGTACTGTCTATTAAAAAGCTGAAAAGACCAGTTTATTCAGAAATTTGTTTTGGATGATAGGACAAGAATTACACAAAGAACCCACTTCTCTTTTTATATATGCAATTTTATTAAGTTCCATTATAAAATAAAAATACAGAAAAAACTACAGTTAGAAAGCTAAGAGAAAGGAAGAGAAAAGTACAGAGAAAGAGAGAGATAGAGGGAGAAAGTGGTGGTGATTTCCAACTTTTTTTCAGCTCAGTAAAATAATAAAAATATACAACCTCAACCTTTTGCTTTACATTTCACAACATTTCAAGCCATTTCTATAATAACCAAATCACCTTTAACATCCACCAATTTATTCTTCTCTGTACAGTTAAGGCAAGTAGTCGCCTACATTGGTGGAAGTAGATGGTGGAAGTAGATCGTCACTTTAATGACAATAGCAAAGGTATCCATTCATGTTGTCTTATAAAACCCAGATATAAACCCAGTCCAGAATTTTACCTGGAAAAAGACATGAGTAGACCACATAAAGTGACTATCTGCAGCAGGGTTGTCAAACTGCCGACCCGCAGGCCGGATGTGTCACACAGAAGCTGCGCCCACCCCATTGCCAGCAATGGCAAAACGGTCCCGATACATTGCGCGACGTCATCTGACGTTGTGAGTTTGACATGTCTGATCTACGGTATATATGATGATATTTCAGGGTAGTAATTGCCTTTATGGTGTAGCTAGGTTAAAGTCCTTTGGGATGCTTAGTTGACAATGTTGCCAGCCAAGAAAAAGTCCAAAACTGCAAAGATCAAATTATAGTGGGAACATGGAATATAAGACACATGAACATGGAAAAGATTAAACACATTAACTACACATTGAAATCTTAAGCATCAGTGAATTGCAACCGACTGGGATTAGAAGTCAGAAGTCAATACTGACAGAAGACAATATTGTTTATGACTCTGGACATGGAGGACAAAGAAAGAATGTTGTTGACTAGGAAAAATACAATCAGTAGCCAAATAATATCAATTAGACTTAGTATAAAAGTTATCCAAATTTACATTGCATCTACTGATGCAGCAGAAGAGAATGTTAACAGATTTTATGGTCAACTTCAACCTGAAGTTGACAAAACAAGTAAGGACCATAGGTTGCTTACAATTAGAGATTGAAATAACAAAATTGGAAATACTGAGAAAAACATAATTGGGCTATATGACCTGGGAAATGGAAACAAACCAGGAGAACAACTTACCAATTTTTAGCAAGCCGTGATTTATGACTGCATTTGAGTTCAGAATTAAGCATAGCAAATATAAGCCAAGTCATCACATGACCAAATTCAAAGTTACAACCATTTTTATGACAGTCATTAAGCGAATGCCACAGTTATTAAGTGGACACTGTTGTCATTATGTCAGTACCGCAGTTGTTAAGTGAATCTGTTTTCCTCAGTAGATATTTTTTTGCCTGAAAATGGAAATAAATACCAGAAACTGGCAAAGGAAATGTCACAAATTGAAGTCACGTGATTGCAGGATGTTGCAAATGGCCATAAAAGTGAGCCGGTTGCCAAGCACCAAAATGTGATTATGTAACCACAGGGAGGGGGGTATGGCTGTTGTAATTCCAAATGGGTCGTAAGTATTTATTTATTTATTTATTTATTTTTGGGACTTATATGCCGCCCTATCTCCCGAAGGACTCAGGGTGGCTAACAACAATAAAAACAACAATACAAAAGTTAAGAGAAATTAAATAAACAGCCCCAAAATAAATTAACTAAACAATTAAAAATTAAAACATTTTAAAAACCCGTCATCAGTCCAGGTCAGCCTGATGAAAAAGGAAAGTTTTGAGGGTGCGGCAAAAGGACCGGAGATCCGGGGCCATCCAGAGCTCAAGGGGGAGTTGGTTCCACAGGGCTGGCGCTCCCACAGAGAAGGCCTTCCCCCTGGGGGTCGCCAGCCAACATTGTCTAGCCGACGGCACCCTGAGGAGGCCCTCTCTGTCTGAGCACACTGGGCGATGGGAAGTCATCCCTGGCAGCAGACGGTCCTGCAAATATCCTGGGCCTAGGCCATGTAGGGCTTTAAAGGTAAGTACCAGGACCTTAAATCTCACCCGGAAGACAACCGGTAACCAATGCAGCTCACGCAGGAGGGGTGTAATATGGGAGTATCGGGATGCTCCCATCACTACCCGCGCGGCCGCATTCTGCACCAGCTGGAGCCTCCGGGTGGTCTTCAAGGGCAGCCCCATGTAGAGAGCATTGCAGTAATCTATCCGAGAGGTAACGAGTGCATGAGTGACCGTACGTAGGGCATCTCGGTCCAGATAGGGGCGCAACTGGTGCACCAGGCGAACCTGGGCAAATGCCCCCCTGGCCACGACTCCAATATGATCTTCAAAACTGAGTCGTGAGTCCAGGAGGATGCCTAAATTGCATGCCCTATCAACGGGAGGTAACACCTCTCCTCCCATAACCAAAGATGGAACCTCTTGGACAAGTAAAGATGCCGGTACGTAAAGCCACTCAGTCTTGGCCGGGTTGAGCTGGAGCCTGTTCTTCCCAATCCAAATCCCTACCGCTTCCAGGCAACGGGACATCATATCGAGGGCATCGCTGGGTTGGTTCGGGGTGGAGATAAAAAGCTGGGTATCATCAGCATATTGATGATACCTCACCCCGAAACCACGGATGATCTTGCCCAGCAGCTTCATATAGATGTTGAACAGGAGGGGCGAGAGTACCGACCCCTGAGGCACCCCACAACTAAGGGGCCTAGGGGTTGACCTCTGCCCTCCTGCCAACACCGTCTGCGAACGGCCAGAGAGGTAGGAGAACCACCGTAAAACGGTGCCTCCCACTCCCAACCCCTCAAGACGTCGCAGCAAGATACCATGGTCGATGGTATCAAAAGCTGCTGAGAGGTCTAAAAGGACCAGGACAGAGGAATAACCCCTGTCTCAGGCCCGCCAGAGATCATCCACCAGTGCGACCAATGCCGTCTCCGTGCTGTACCCGGGCCTGAAACCCGATTGGTACGGATCCAGATACTCAGTTTCCTCCAGGACCAAAGGTAGCTGCCGTGCCACCACTCTCTCAACAACCTTTGCAAGGAAGCGAAGGTTGGAGACAGGACGAAAGTTATTTAAAATAGCTGGATCCAAGGCAGGTTTCTTGAGGAGGGGTCTTACCACCGCCTTTTTCAGGGCAGCAGGGAAGCACCCCTCACTCAAGGAAGCATTGATAACTGCCAGGAGCCAGCCTCATGTAACCTCCCGAGCTGCATAAACCAGCCAGGAGGGACACGGGTCCAACAAACACGTAGCTCTGGGGAGGTGTGTTATAATTTCAAATGGTCATTAAATGACCCGTCATAAGTCAATTCATTGTTAACACAGTCTTCCAACTCTCCCCTTCCCCCCCCAAAATGGTGCTATAAACATGGGCATCACCAGATGCAGTACATAAAAATCAGATTGTCTACATTATTGGTACAAGGAGATGGAACAGCTCAGTTTTAATCACAAAAGTACGGCTTGGAGCAGAATAAATCACAACTGCTCCTTTGCAGATTACGAGATAGCTAACCAGTATTCACAACATAATCTTTACCATATATCTACAATCTTCTAGGAGAATATCAGGAATTGATTTAAAGTCTTGAATCTCTTTGAAAGGGAGCCAAAGTAACTACGGAATGCAGTCCAAGAATTTGAAGATAAATGTGGAAACAGAATGTCGAAAACCAAGAAACAGAAGAAAGCAAACTGGGTATCAAAACAAATTGTGAAAAATTCCAAGAAGGGAAATCAAACCTAAGAAAGACAAAAGTCTCAGGAAGGTAGTTAAAGAATTTCAGAGAGCTGCCTAGGGAGACAAGAAGCAGCATACAATGACATCTGTAAAGACACTGATGATGGAAACAGATATGGAAAAGCAAAGAAAGATGTCCAAAAGATCTCCAAACTGTGAAGGAGGTTCTAGCCTCCCACTGGTATACTAGTGAACACCAAGAGGCAGATAGTTACTAGTTCAAAGAAAGTCAAAATAAAAAATGATAGGAGTCAACGTCCAAAATACTTTAGAATGCATTCTGTATTTAGAAGAACCTCTAGTACGAGTAGATGAAATTAGATCACCACTCTGTTAATCACTGTCAAAAAGCTACAGCAATTGATGGAATATCTAGAGAAATATAGCAAGCAACAACAACAACAACAACAACAACAAATCTGGCAAATCTAACCAAATTATGCCAGATTGGAAGAGGTCAGTCTACATTCCAGGACTAAAGAAAGGAGTTATACTGTATCATAGGACACAAACTATCATGCAATATCCTTAATTCCACATGCTAGTGAAATAATCCTTAGGGATCATCCAACAAGATTAGAGCTGTCATAGAAAGAGAAATGCAAGCCATTCAAATTACTTCTAAGAAAGGCTAAAGCAAGAAGCATTGCTGATACAAACTGGATAACTGAGAAACCCAAAGAATACAAAAAAAAGAATTCAATATGTAATTTGTTAATTATACAAAGGCCTTTGACTATGTGGACCACTTCCCAAAGTTTTATTTATTTGATTTATAAGCTGCCCAAATCCACCCTACCTTTGGGTATCATTTACTAGAAAACCTTATTAAAAAAACTTGGGAAAAATGCCTGGAAAACAAAATCTAAATAAATCTGGTCTATTTTGGCTAGAAAGAGAGAGCGTTTGCCTTAAATGACATGGAGTACTTCAGATGAACTGGACGATGCTACTTGTGTTGTCTCCTGATGTATAGAAGGAGAAGAGTAATTGTGATTGCCTTGCTGATGGGTAGGAAGGTTAGTAGAAGTAATGTCATACATCTAATAAGTGGTCAGTAGGCCATTCTGCTGGGATAAAATGGTTGTGTGGATAAGTCCTTCAACACAGTGATTCATTTAAGTAGCAATAAGCCAGGTGAGTAACAGACATAAGGGCAACATCTGAAGAGATTTGTTTATTTAGCCCTTACTATTTGGCGTCACATCCAGTAGACTCATAGAGTCAAAAGAGTGATACAATCTTCAACAGGAAGAAACTTTGGAATAATTGGACGCTGTACTTTGATGGCAAATGAAATTTCTTAGAGTTGTTTATTTCACTTTATGAGGAAAAGAATATTTATTCAGAATGAAAAAGTGGGGGGAAGGTTAAAGTTACAAGGAAAGAAAAAGGAAGTAAGATGAAGAAGCAAGGAAATATTTAAAGAAGTAATTTCCTATTTCATCACAATGAGTATAAACAATCTTTGTAGTATACATTCAATGGTGAAAAAAGTAAGGTTCTACATTTAGGCAGGAAGAATCAAATGCACAGGTATAGTATAGGTGGTACCTTGCTCAATAATAGTAACTGTGAGAGGGACCTCGGAGTCCTAGTAGACAATCACTTCAATTTGAGCCAGCAGTGTGCTGCAGTTGCCAAAAAAGCCAACACAGTGCTAGGCTATATTAACAGAGGGATAGAATCAAGATCAAGTGAAGTACTAATACCACTTTACAATGCTTTGGTAAGGCCACACCTGGAATACTGCATCCAGTTTTGGTCACCATGATGTAAAAAAGATGTCGAGACTCTAGAAAGGGTACAGAGAAGAGCAACAAAGATGATTGGGGGACTGGAGGCTAAAACATATCGGGAACGGTTGCTGGAATTGGGTATGTCTAGTTTAACGAAGAGAAGGGTGAGGGGTGACATGATAGCAGTGTTCCAGTATCTCAGGGGCTGCCACAAAGAAGGGGGAGTCAAGCTATTCTCCAAAGCACCTGAAGGCAGGACAGGAAGCAATGGATGGAAACTAGTCAAGGAGAGAAGCAACCTAGAACTAAGGAGAAACTTCCTGACAGTTAGAACAATTAACCAGTGGAACAACCTGCCTCCAGAGGTGGTGAATGCTCCAACACTGGAGGTTTTTAAGAAGAGACTGGACAGCCATTTGCCTGAAATGGTATAGGGTTTCCTGCCTGAGCAGGGGGTTGGACTAGATGACCTCCAAGGTCCCTTCCAACAACAACTTCTTCTTCTTCTTCTTCTTCTTCTTCTTCTTCTTCTTCTTCTTCTTCTTCTTCTTCTTCTTCTTCTTCTTCTTCTTCTTCATTATTTTTATTATTATTATTATTATTATTATTATTATTATTATTATTATTATTATTACTATTACTATTACTATTACTATTACTATTACTATTATTACTATTATTATTATTACTTCATCTTTTGGATATAGTCTAGCCACAGAAGCAGATATCACTGCTAACACTGTAGCTGCTAATACCTGACTAATATTCTTCAAAAATCTCTTGGAGTATTTCAGATGTCATGACATTTTGTGTCATTTTGTAGTGCTAATCAAAAACAAAATGCAAGGTTTCCCCTTTTTTTCTTTTCCTTTTCTACCTAGAATCTAGTCTTCACAAGTGTCCAATTTTTCAGTCATAAATTCTCAAGTGTCTGTAATATCTTAGGCAAAACAGTTTAGTTCCCATGAAATGCTGTTTATTTATATAATTATTTAAAACTGAAAGAAAAAGTTTTAATATTCCAAATTCAACTGGACCCTTAATTCACTTACAACTTTGTTGCATCAAAGTCTTATTTAGTTTTTTTGCCATTTATTTTCAATTTTTTAAATTCTGAAATTTACGGTTCATTGTTCTTTTATTCAAGAATGAAGGTGAACTCATGAGGTGGCTTTTCAAAGTTGTTGTTCCCAAGTTTTGTAATAGCCTTATGATAGTTATATCACTCTCTGGATGAGATGGACAGTTGCCAACTTTGGCAAACAAACAAATAAATCCCTTTGTCTCCTGCAGTCTCCTTGCCAGGTGCAACTGTCTGGCGCACAGATCGGTGATCTCTCCTTTTCTTAACTGGAGAGGTTCTATAGAAATGGGTTTGCTTGGAGATGTGCTAGTTTTCCATGCCTTCTCCAGACATCAAATGGAAAATGATCTTTAGGTGGTGACTGAATATCATCTGCAGGTTTTTGTTCTTATATACAGCATTCCATCACAGAACTAAGGGATGCCAATTATTCACCATTACTTCAACATTGTTAGGCTTCAAATATGTAATTCCCATAGAGTGTATCTTAAGAAGATACAGTTCTTATTTAAACTATGTGACATAAGGTTCAAACAATCTTAAGAGCAATTGTAACATCCCTTCCCTAGTTAGTTTTTATCCAGTACCGTATACATGATAAATGTGTGGTGTTAGTAAAAGATTCTTCATAAAACAATATCTATCTATCTATATTTATTTAGCTTTATCTTAAAGTCTGTGAGAGTTTTGCCTCATATTGTTCTAAAAAGTTAAGGTGTTTTCATAATTCTCTATTGGAAATGCTTAGCGTAGTTTCAAATGTATATCTGCATATATGGATGGATTATATATTTGCATTATCCTACTCTAATTCCTAAAATGCTTGCTTTCTATCTGTTTCTCTTGCCACCAAATGTCAAGCTCCATGTATTTGGATAAGATCAAGGAAGCAAGAACTGCCCAGATTTTATACAGCAAAGCCTCTTTGAAGTTCCTGTTTATGAGATAAGCTGTCAACTGATTTGCCCTCCATTTCTTGATTGTTTATATCTGTTTTCATGTCTGATTCTTTTCCAGCCACCCCACAATCTCTTCTAACACTCTACCTCCACAGCAATTTATAATACAATAATAGTGAATTATAAAATATCAGTATCAGAAAAGTTACCATAGTTGTCAGGGTCCACTAACTGCATCAAAGCTTTGGCAAAACAGAATGGTTTTAACTGCATTACAAAATTAAATAGGTACTTAATTCTTTCCCCGCAATGTATTTTTCATCAGACAGAAATTAAATTTTAAATTGGAGAAAGATTTCTATGAGATCATCTCAAATTCCTTCCTTCCTTCCTTCCTTCCTTCCTTCCTTCCTTCCTTCCTTCCTTCCTTCCTTCCTTCCTTCCTTCCTTCCTCCATCCCTCCCTCCCTCTGATAATTTCTGACATTTTTTTTGTGCAGAGTGCAGCAAGAGGAAAGATGGGTTGTGGCATGAGAGCCTTGTACAAATAGAATCTGCATTATGTTGTGGTGTTTACCAAAATCTGCCTTGCTTCACATTTCTGTAAGCCTTTGATGGTTTTATTATTCAGGGGTGGGGAAGTAGACAGAATGCAATGAAAGCTGCAGGATGATTTAGCACTGTGGGAACCTAATCAATAAGGCTGTTGTAGAGAGCTCCCAGGAAAGAGAGCTGTTTTCCATCCAGATGATAATGAGGCAGTCTAGCAGCAACCTCTAGAGATAAATACTGGAGCAGTGATTTTTGTGTGGTGCTGCTTTCCTAGTTACTAATTAATAGTTTTGAGGCCAGCAAAACACCCTTTGGCCTCTCTGATACCTGCAAACTTTTGCAGCAAGCCTCACTTGATTCTTCTACCATAAGGGGTCACTCTAGGCTGATTAAATCATGTCAAATCTTAACTTAATGGAATTTATGCACATTCAGGCAATTAGCTGAGAGATCAAAGCTTTCAGTCATCTTTAATTTTTGTTAAACAAATTACTTAATTTTTATTCAGATCCTAGGATGGCAGAGCTGGTACAACTTTACTTTTTTTTTTAACTTACCACCCATTTGCATTTGTATGAATAGGATAAGAAATAAGTGGAGGAATCATTGCCAAGCCTGGAAATATGGGAGGGATTAAAACTTTCAACAGTTGCAGTGCTTCAGATTTGTAAACAAGTCAGTGAAACCAAGCCATGTTACCTAGATTCAACTCTTCCTGTGGCTTAAAGAATAACAGTTGGAAGGGACCTTGGAGGTCTTCTAGTTCAAACCGCTGCTCAAGCAGGAAACCTTATATCATTTCAGACAAATGGTTGTTCAATCTCTTCTTAAAAACCTCCTGTGGTTGAGCACCCACAATTTCTGGAGGCAAGTCATTTTACTAGTTAATTGTTCTCACTGTCAGGTTATTTCTCCTCTTAGGTTGCTTTTCTCCTTGATTAGTTTCCATCGATTGTTTCTTGTCCTGCCTTCAGGTGCTTTGGAGAATAGGTTGACTCTCTCTTGTTTGTGACAACACCTCAAATATTGGAACACTGCTATCATGTCACCCCTAGTCCTTATTTTCATTAGACTTGACATACCCAATTCCTTCAACTGTTCTTCATATGTTTTAGCCTCCAGCCCCAAATCACCTTTGTTGCCCTTCTCTGCAGTCTTTCCAGAGTCTCATCTCCCAGATTATTCAGCCATGCAATGTTTGTTCTCAGTGCAGATTTACTTTCAATCAACAGGTGCCAGAAACTATTTAAGGTCATAGCTGTTTAAAAGATCAAGTAGCTCCTTTAAAGAGGATGGACTTAATGACTGAAGCAGAGCCATAGCATATATGAAAGGGCTCTTAGTTATAATTATTACTCATATGAACTTTTCTTCCTGAAAAAATAATTTGACTTAGGACTTCTATGTCTATATATTATTAATTCTAATAAGTTACTTTTGTAGTTGTGCTTTTGACAGATAAACATGCATTTGGTTTTATGACTTGAAGAAAAATGTTTATCTGCAGAAGTAAGATTATAATTCAGACTACTGCATCTATATGTCTATATGCCCCCTCCGCTTAATTTATATAAGCTTAGCTCACATCACAATAACTTATTAGTTAAGAAGATTCAGTTGATTTTTCTGATCTTAAATATCTATGCCATCTTTGATAGTCCACAAGAGTAGCTTTAATGTGTATTTTCAAAATATGCTGTGCATGCGATGAAATAACTTATTTTTTCCATGCACATATGACTAGGCTAAATACAAACTAATAAAATATAATATCAAACATTAATATAGTAATCCAATCCAATTGAGTGGCCTATAACATTTAAAAGTTTCATTAACAGTTGAATCTAAATAATAATATATTTTTGCCTAAAATAAAAATCAATTTCACAAAGGTTCATTAAGTAAAAGGGCTTAAATGTGTTTTAGGATGTTGATAGATATAATACTGGAGGAAGTTGATTCCAGAGAATAGGTGCTAGACAAGAAAGAGCTCTATATATTAGTATGAGAATATACCAGGTGCTTCTGGATTGATGGTCACCAGGAGAGGTGAGTTGGAAGAAGCTACAAGCACAAGGCCTAAATCAGGGGTAGGCAACCTTGGCTCTTTTATGACTCATGGACTTCAACTCCCAGAATTCCTGAGTCATCTGGAATTTCCATGTTCAGTTTGCAGTGGTGGGAACCCATCTAGTTGGAGACCTAACCAAGGCACCTAAAAAGGAATGTCATCCAGAAGGCTATACATGAGTATTGTAGGTTTATGTATAACAAGTGGATGGGATGCAGGGGGAAATAAAAAGATTGAAAAAAAATGTGCAAAGTTAGTAAGAAAGCACTCAGTGCTTAAACTTGGAGAACTCCAGTGATGAAAAATATCCTGATGATACTCAACTCTATCTCCGCCCTGGTGACCCAAGTGATGCTGTTGCTATTTTCTCATGGTACTTAGAGGCTGGGGAGGAGGGGGGGACTGGATGGGAGACAACAGGCTTCAGTTGAACCCTGGCAAAACCAAATGGCTTTGGGTGCATGCAACTTCAAGATCTAGGACTTTAATTAAGTTCTGGATGAGGGTCATACTACCTCAGACAGTTTTGATTCACAAATTGGGGATTCTCCTGTACTTAATACTTGAAGAGCAGGTACCGTGTTTCCCCAAAAATAAGATCCCTTCTTATTTTTTTTCCCTCCAAAAGAGTCACCAGGTCTTATTTTGGGGGGATGTTTTTTCCACGGTCTGATATTGCGGCAGCAGCACCAACAGCCTCATCAAGCTGGCCCACTTCTTCTGCATCAGCTCACTGCCACTTGCACACGTCGCCCCCCTGGCCTCCATTTTGCTTTCAGGGGCCTTCAGGAAATTAGGTCCAGGATGTCAAATGCACTGGATACTTTAAATAATTGTGGCTTACATTGGGCCACCAGCAGATGGTTTATGCCACCAGCCAATGTTTGACTTGGTAAGCTGTCCTGCACAGGAACTCAACTGAAGTGGGTTTAGGACCGGGGTAGGCAACCTCGGCTCTTTTATGACTCATGGACTTCAACTCCCAGAATTCCTGAGTCATCTGACTCAGGAATTCTGGGAGTTGAAGTCCATGAGTCATAAAAGAGCCGAGGTTGCCTACCCCTGGTCTAGGAGATCGACAGGAAGGGGCATGGAGAGATAACAGAGAGCGTGCTACTTTCTGAAGTGCTTTGGATAAGAATGGAAGATGTTGGATGATAATCGGAAGACACAGAAGGATAGCAGGTATTTAGGCAAAGTTAGGCGAGTTATCAGGGAGTTTGGATAAGTGCCAGTAGAAACAGAGCACTTTGCTAGCCTATTGAGGAAAAACTAGGGAGGAGAGGAATAGAGAATACAGGGAAGAGGAGAAACTGTCATAAGGACTGGTTATATAGGGAGCAGGTTAAATTATTAGATGACCACATTTTTTGTTACAAAGGAAAAAGAAAAGTAACAGATGGCACTACTAAAGTAGTAGCTTGGGCCTTTTCTACTTTGGATGCAAAATAATTACCAAATGTATTAGGTGTAAGCCAGGAATAACATTCCTTAGCAGCAGTGGGTGGAGAATAAAAAATGAGAAAAAGATGGCTGCAAAACTTGACTTGAGCAAATGCTACGTTTTGATAATAAGGTTGCACTGCCTATTATTGCAGGGTAAAATAGAAAAGGTTTGTTAGAAAGGTGCCCTCTTATCAGCGATCAATAGTTTCATACACTTTGGCTCCAGTTTTCAAACTTGAATGGCTGCTGCAAATTAATCAGTTAAGGTAAACAAAAGTTGGATTTTGTAGTTTTTGATGATGAGCTGTGTTGATATAAGGCAATTTAATCACATTTCAGATGTCTTTGTCACAATCAGGAAGCCTCATTTTTCAGATCTTCCGCATAATTTAACAAGGGCCTCCGCGTGAAAAATCACTTTTAGAATGTATTGAAACCTTATGAGCCCTGATGCTCTGCCCTGCAAAATTTTGAAAGTAACATTATTGTGGATGAAACAGACAGTGGGCTACATCAAGGAGTTTTTTTTATTTGAAGTCTTTTGATCAAAATATCTGCAAATCTAAAAGTAATTTTGGCTTGTAGCTGGGAGAATGATGATCTTCTCTCCCATTTTGAATTCTAGTACTTTCTCTTTCTTCTGGTTAATTTCCCTTTCTTTGAATTTTCCTACATACCTATCAAGCAAAACCTCTAAATGGAACCTATGAATCTATGTGCAAGCCTGTTTTCAGGTGATCTTTTCCAATAGTTTTCTTCACTTTGCTTCTTTCTCTAGATACTTTGTTGCCCCCCAAATAAGACCAGGTCTTTTTTTTACCTCCAAAAGAGGCACCAGGTCTTATTTTTGGGGGATGTCTTACTCACCTCTGTCGCTGACAGCCCTGCCCAGCTGGTCTATTTCTTCTGCGGATGAAGGAGCAGCTTCATTGTGCAGCTGCATTCCAGCCTGCATTTCTCAGTCGCAGGCCTTTCCGGAAGGCCACTGTAGCTGAGTACCGGGCTATGGATTGAATCCATAGCTCGGTTCTTAGCTGCAGTGGCCTTCTGGAAAGGCCTGTGACTGAGAAATGCAGGCCTGGCTGCAGAAGAGGCCTCAGAAGAAGAAGTGGACCAGCGAGGAGAGGCCTGGTTGTGAGGTAAGTGGGTACGTAGGGTCAATCTGCCCCCCCCCACCCTAGCTTGATTTTTAAGTTTGTGCCTCACCGCCAAACTACGGCTTATTTTAGGGAAAGGGCTTATATTAGGCCCACCCACCCCCAAAATCAAGCTAACTCCTCTACAGTTGGGAAGGAGGGGTATACATATTGGATTGAGGTAAAAAAATATGTCCTGTTCAATGCAGTAAAATCAATAGAGAGAGGTAATGCTATTGGCTATGAAAGTAAACATAAGGTTGGAAGTTCCTCTCAAGCTATGCAAACAGTCCTAAAAAAACCTACATCAGAATAGTCCCTTTGCAGAGCCTTTTGTAGGGTTACTCCTCAGCTGATTCTGAAGTGCAGTTAAAAAGTGCAGAACAGAGGGATTTTTACCCCTGTGAATACGTTGTGTGGAAACATGCATGCAGGCACATTTATAGGTGTAAATAATTAGAATCTAGATAAAATATATCTCAAGCTAGATGGGAAATTAAAATCTCTCTCTTTTCATACTAGACTTAAATGAAATCAAGACTTCAGACTCAAGATGTCCCTCTGTAAAAATGCTACATATGGTTGCTCAAATAGGAAGTTGTTTTACACATTGAACTTAAGGAAGAGATACTGTAAGTCTTGAATCTTGGAAAAAACCTATAAGGTTTGGCTAAAGGAAAACTTTCTAAAGCCTTGAAAAATGGAGTTTATATAGTAGAGGGGTCTTCAAACTTGGCAACTTTAAGACTTGTGGACATCTGAGTCCTTCGGGAGAAGGGCGGTATACAAATAAATAATAATAATAATAATAATAATAATAATAATAATAATAATAATAATAATAATAATAATAATTATCAACTCCTAGAATTTTTCAGCCAGCCAGGGGTGGCTGAGGAATTTTGGGAGTTGAAGTCCACAAGCCTTAAAGTTGCCAAGTTTGAAGACCCCTGATATAGTATATGAGGCTAACCCAAGCATGTCTGATGTACATAGAGAAGTTGTAAGATTTTGCCCTTGATAGTGTTCTATTGTGTGCATATTCTGGACCATATAGAGAAAGTATTTACAATTCTTGATGTCTGAAAGAAATCCCAAGCAGTTTTTTTTTTATGATTTATCTAATCTATTGCCTGACTGATGTGGTGGCCTAAGTGGTGAAGGCTCTCACCTCCCGCTTGGAAGGTTGAAAATCCAATGCTAAGTAACGGCAGATGTTTCTCTCTTAGGGCACAAAGAAAAAAACATCTGTGAACTCCACAGGGCATCAGGAAGGGCATCTGGCCAGTAAATGCTCAGTTCCATCCAGTCGTCCAAGCTCTACCCCAAGTCAAGGGATGCTCAGTTCCATCCAGTCGTCCAAGCTCTACCCCAAGTCAAGGGATTACAGGGTTGCAAAAAGGGAGGTTTTCTTATCTAATGTATTGCTTGAATAAAACTCAAGCTGAATCTGAGCAGTGCAACTTACTTTCTGGTGGAATTAATGAGATGCAAACTTGACTGCAGAAATTAGCAAATTGACATTAAGAAAAGCAGTTTACAAAACACTACTGAACACATCTATTTTGTTTTATGTGTTTCCAGAGGAAGAATTATAATACTGCCATTGTTCTAGCAATACTTTTCATATCTCTAAATTTGGTCTGATTCAGAATAGCCTGCCACTTTCACCAAACACATCACTTTAACTGGGTCTGCCATTTAATTGTAAATAAATTGCACGCCTAGCTATCTGGTTTTATGAGAGCATTTTGGTGCTCCATAGCACTTACTATCCCGGGCAGTCTTGAGTCATTAAAAACATAAATGTATATGAAAGGATGTTCTCCACCTTCTGTGATACATTTACCTTTTTAAAAAAAATACAGCTACAAATTTTTATTAGGTTTAGATACATCTTTTTTTTTAAATTTTAGACTTTAAAGACAACTTTTTAAATTGTAGAGTTTTAGAGTTTTAGTTTATGTTTTTTGTTCAAAGGAATTTCCCACAATTTTAAATACCCCTGATCTAATATATATATATATATTATATATATATAAAGTGTATATATATATATATATATATATATATATATATATATATATATATATATATATATATATATAGTGTATGTATATATATATATATATATATATATATATATATATATATATATACACACACACTTTAATTTACTAGCACCTGGTGGTAACGAATGAATGAATTTCTCATGTGACTTAAAAACCTTAGTAAAAAATGGACAGTAAACCAAGATTATTGTCAAAGATTATTTGGTATTTTTACTGATTTCTTCACAACTCTTTGACTGAAATGTCATCAATGACATTCTTGCAAATAATGATAATGGAACCTGATACTAACTTTTTTTTAAAAAAAATATATCTTTAATAGGTGAATTTAATATTTTTAACTGGTTTTTAACTTTTGTATGTTTTGATTTTTAATTCCCTGTAAACCGCCCTGAGTCCTCAGGGAAAGGGCGGTATATAAATATAATAAAATAAAATAAATAAATAAATAAATAAGCGGTCTACCAAATATATGTGCTCTCAAAGTCAGCATCAGCTGAACATGAAAAGGTTTGGAATAAATATATCCCAAAAGTTAGCAAACTAAACGAAACCAAATAGTAGTGTATGTATGTATACACTCATACACAGTGCTTTTTTTGTAAAAAAAAAAAGTGCCAGAACTCACACACGTCATACAACCCGCCTTGCCTACCCTATAAGGTTCCATCCAAAAAAGGTGCCGGAACTCTGTTCTGGGCATTCTATGACAAAAAAAGCCCTGCTCATACATATGTTTATGTATGGGTGTGTGTGTACATATTTTGGAACCTGTTTCCAACAAGAAATAGGAAACCAGCTTAAGGAAAAGAGAAGAGAACAATATAGGAAAGGACGATTGAGTTGCAGAAGTTACTAGAGTAAGGCTCTGCATAGTTAACAGTGAGAATAGAACCCAGTTGGTGGATGTAAAATATCTTCCCATCTTCACAAGAGGCAGTGATAATGAAACCCCTTTCATCTCATATGAAAGGACCTATAAGGACTTTGGAATATGTAAGGAAGAGCATGTGAAATGTATCTGTTCTCAAACCACTGGGGTATTGAGAGAAGTACACACAGATGTGCCAGCTTCTGAATACAAAAACATATCCTCTCTTTAAAAACTGAGTCAACATTCAGTTTAGATTAATTGAAGAAGAAAGCAAAAGAAACTTCAGGGCTTTGGGAAAAAAATATCATCTATCAGATCATTTAGGGGCATTCTATTTGAAACAGCCTTTGTTGCAACAGTAGCAAGCTTAAGGCACCTTGTTTTCTAGTTCTGTGTGCCAGCAACATTGTCTTTTATCTAGAAGTGGAACCATTCCTTTCATCTGGCCCTCTAGATTTGCAAGGAAGCACCAAAACATTTACCAACCATTGCCAAGGCAACTGTAAGAGCTGACCAGGCTAAGCCTGAGGGAGGGGGTCAAATGCATGATCAGTTTTATCTACCGCCAGTTTGCCTTGACCGTTAGTAGCTCAGACTCTTGCAGAGAGCTACAGTAGCACATAATAAATTTGTACTCATTTGAGCAGCCTTGGTTCCTGGTTTCTTGCACCGAACAGCAGCTGAAACTGTGAACCAAGTGGATTTGCGAGCATGGAAATATTTAGGAGGTAACAGTAATCTCAACAAGCAGTCTGGGTGTCTCCCTAAAATTCTCAAAAATCACGCAACAACTGGAAGTGTTGATCCAGAGAACCTAGGGTCATCCTCTGGCCAACAGTAGGTGAGGCTGCTTGCTTTCCTTGTGAGAAAAGACATTGTAATAAAGATTGTCTGATGCAACAGAAAGAATGTCAACATTTATCTCAAAGCCAACTTTCCATGATACCTACAGCAGAAAAATAAATAGAAATGATAGTCCCAGTGCAGTAATGCTCCAGGGGCCAGCTGGAGGAGTCAGCTTTTGATTCCTTGAAATCTGTGATCAAGTTCGATAAATTTCAGCCTTTTCAAGTAAGCAGTGATCAATTTCAGAAAATTTACTGAGCATTTAAGAATCCTCTTAAATCTCTGCTATCTCCAGGAAGTGTTGAAAAAGAAAATCTGAAAAAATTAACCATGTACTGGTAGTCTTCATTCATTTAGTGACTGTTCAAAGTTAAATGGCAGTGAAAATAACTTATGACCGTTTTTCACATTTGCGACTGTTGTAGCATCCCCAAGATCACATGATCAAAATTCAGATGATTAGCAACTGGTTCATATTGATGACGGTTGCATTGTCCTGGGGTCATGTGATCAGCTTTTGTGACCTTCTGAAAAGCAGAGTCAATAGCAGAGGTCCCCAACCTTTTGAGTACCAGGCACCGGTTCTGTGGAGAGAGGTTTTTCTGTGGACTGGAGGGGTGGTTTTGTGTGCTGCCTGCATCCCACAGATGGGGTTTTGCTTGTTTGTGTGGCCTGGTTGCTGGCATGCTGCAGCCCAGTACCAGTCCACAGACCGAGCGTTGGGGACCCCTGGTCAATGGGGAAGCCACCATGTTACTAACTTTACAAATGCAATGATTCTCTTATGGTAAATGGGGCAAACTCACTTAACAAATGTTTCACTTAGCAACATAAATTTTGGGTTCAACAGTGTTCATCACTTGAGGACTACCTTTAGACAAGACACGATTTGGAGAAAGTTAATATACCCTGTGTAATCCAGATACCTGCACAAAAGGTGTTGAGCACCTTTGTAAAGAAATGGACAAAAGCTTCTCAAAGACATCCTGTCCTTTGAAACAAATCAGATTTGGATGAAGGTGCTGTGTTTCTTTTTTCATCTGAAGAGCCGCACCTCTAAGTCCTCTCCAAAGATGGAGGAAAAAGATGGAGAAGAAAAGGCTTGTTTTCTCCATTGGATCGTTTCAAAGGTACCCTTAGTCACCCAAGCCCAGTGGACAGAGCGGCTGGAAGGATTTTTTTAAAAAAAAGTCTGTGGGGTCCTTGGTGCTCTCTGACATGGTTCCGTTTGTTTGGTTTTTGGCAGACATTTCATTATCCAGTTAGAAAACATCAGTGCTAGAAAGGAGTGGATTTGGTTTCAGTTTATATTCAAGTGGCTTGCCCTGTCAGTGTTGGTGGGAATGCTTTTTTTCCCCTTAGTATTTCCTTGATTGAGCTATTGTTTATTTTTTGATTGTTTGTCTGAGTTGGTAGTTCATTGATTGGGGTATAGTTTACTGCTTGATTGTTGGGCTAGTGTTAATCCTGGTTTTAATCTTCACTTATGAGGGTGTTGACTACTGTGAAGGAGGTGTTTTGGTCTTTTTGTTTCCTTTTTAGCTTTTTGATTGTCTCTTTTAAATGGTATGTAGACGTTGTGTATCTCTGTGCCTGTTGATAGCTGATTTATTTTAACTGCCACACTTCGTAAAGTCTCTTTTAGCATGGGATAATTATTAATCTGCCTTTCTTCCCCAAGTCAAAACTTTCAGGTTTTTCTTTACACAGTCCAAATTGCCTACTTTAAGTGGGCCTATTGATAGCTTGAGAACTTCAGAGAAACTCTTCAAGAGTTAAATAGTTATTTAAGAAGTAATTCAGTCAGACCGACTGTATTAATACTCTGAGTAAAAAAAAAAAAAGACCTGTTCTGATTCTGTGGAAAATCTTTATCGAGTCCCAGTTGCTAAAAGTTGTGATAACCTATGTCTTTGGAGATTGATGCAGTAGGGTTACTTTCTATTGACCTCACCTTGCTGAAACGCAACATTGCAGTATAATGTAAGGGTTTTGTGTAATCTAGGAACTTAATCAAAATAACTGAAAGGGGAGGAAAAGCCTTCCAATAGCTCCTGTTCTCGCTTAGATTATAAAGGAGAATCTGGATTTTTTTTTTTACAAAGCATATACAGTATCTTCATAAACTCTGTCATTATCAGTTGTGGTAAAATTGGGATCTGCAGCTTAGATGAAACAATAACAGTTTTAGTGTATGAGAAATTAACTGGATAGTAGTTACAGTACTTCATACTGTATGTAGCTTTCTGACCATATATATATATATATATATATATATATATATATATATATATATATATATATATATATATGTCAAATGCTTGTTAACTATTTTTAGAATAGTTAACACAATTTACACACACACACACATACATACATACATATATATATGTATGTATTATGTATGTATGTATGTGTGTGTGTGTGTGTAAATTGTGTTAACTATTCTAAAAATAGTTAACAAGCATTTGACATATATATATATGTATTTTCTGAGGTTTTCGCGGGTGTTCGTATGTGGATCTTTGGTTATTCGGGTTTTTCCCCGCGTAGAACTAAAGGTGTAGGGGCGACGTTTCGACGGAATCCCATCCGTCATCATCAGGCTAGTGGCTTCTGCTTCCTTCTTCTGGGAGAAGCATGTGGCTGTTTGTTCCTCTTTAATATATATATTAACAACACCTTGGGGTGTTTTTTTACAGTGGTAAGTATGTAAGCACCTTCGTTATTGTCATGTGTAATCTAGAGGTTCTGTAAATAATTAAATTTAATAGGAGATATGTGACTATGCTGATGGCACTAGTGTGATAGCTGAAAATGCAAATGATCTTCAAGCTTCACTGTTGAAGGTCAAGGAGCACAAACTTAACGAGGAGCACAAATTAAATAAAAAAAGATCAAACTAAGGGCAACAGGTACAGCAGCCAACTTAAGAAGTTACAATGAAGACATTGGTGGATGTCTGGTGGATAATTTCTGCTTTTTAGGGTCTATCAGTCAAGAAAACAACAGTCAAAAAATATGGCACAACTGACAATTCATAGAGTAGCAATTAAAGCTACACACACACACACACACACACACATTTGTATGGTAAAGGGAATGATTTTCCTTGTGGCACCCTGTGGAAGTGAAAGTTTCACTTTCAGAAGCAGGTTAGAAAGAAAATTGACACTTTGATGTTGGTTCAGGTGAAAACCTATTATAATTATTTTTTACCAGATAACTCCCAGTTTAATGCCAGGATGAAATTAACATTATTTTATGGGGAAGTACTGGGGTTTCCCACATGGCAGGGGGGCGGGCTTTATTTTAAGTATGGTTCAATATTTGAAAGGTTGGGCCAACCTTTAGTAGATCTAATCAGTTGAAAAAACTATCACCTCAAAAGGTTTATTTTTTAAAAAAAAAATATTTGGAATTTCCTAAGTTTTATTGGGCCATTGAGTTCAGTGAAAAAAGAACAGGAGAAAAAATGTTTTTTAAAAAATAAATATTGATTTTTTTAACATAAACACCTTTTGTTGTTGTTGTTGTTAGTTGCGAAGTCGTGTCCGACCCATTGCGACCCTATGGACAATGTTCCTCCAGGTCTTCCTGTCCTCTACCATCTTCTGGAGTCCATCTAGGCTCACGCCTACTGCTTCAGTGACTCCATCCAGCCACCTCATTCTCTGTCGTCCCCTTCTTCTATTGCCCTCAATCTTTCCCAGCATTAGGCTCTTCTCCAGTGAGTCCTTCCTTCTCATTAGGTGGCCAAAGTATTTGAGTTTAAGCTTCAGGATCTGGCCTTCTAAAGAGCAGTCAGGGTTGATCTCCTCTAGGACTGACTGGTTTGATCGCCTTGCAGTCCAAGGAACTCGCAGGAGTCTTCTCCAGCACCATAGTTCAAAGGCTTCAATTCTTTGGCGCGCAGCCTTTCTTATGGTCCAGCTTATGGTCTTTCTTCTAAACACCTTAATATTTGGTAAACAGCGTGTTGTCTGGGCTTATATTTGCAAAGTAATCACTAACAATCAGTTTCCATATTCCAAAGTCCACATAATAGCTTTGCTTGATTTTCTCTTCTTCCAATAATAATCTCTTTACCAACCTTGAATTGATGCAGGGAAATAATTATCTTGACATCAGATGCAGTGAGTCTAATAGCTTCACCAGGGCTTTTTTTCTCATAGAACGCTCAGAACGGAGTTCCGGCACCTTTTTTGGATGGAACCTTGTAGGATAGGCATGGTGGGTTGTATGACATGTGTGAGTTCCGGCACCTTTTTCTTTTACAAAAAAAGCACTGGGCTTCACCCAATGAGAATTCTGCTTCTGGTCTTCCTAAGACTCAAAGAAAGTATTATTTGGTAAACAGATGGAGGAAAGCCACAGGCAACAGGAAGACAAAACTGGTCTGTGGGAAAAAAGTGCAATCCTACTATTCCCCTTTGAAAAAAATCTTCAAACTTCAAACATGTAGTGTCTTATCAACTCTACAAATCTATATATAATCTGTGTACATTTTGTGTGTAATGTTGCATCTCGCATAGAAAATGCATGTGCAGATATTTTACTGAGATTATTAGTGAAGTTTCTGTATGAGCATCATATTGCTGAAGAATAAATTTGAGTATACATCTTTTCTTTACAGCTATATATGCAGGCATAGTGGAAACTGCTGGATATTGTGTGTATAGTACTTTTCCATTTCCTCATTTTAATTATTTTGGATCGCTGAATTTGGATCTATATCCCAAAAGTGCCTCTGCAAATGTTATACCATGTCTTTGAAACATAATGATGCTCCATCCTGAACATTACAAATTCAAGCTCCAATATAAATTAGATTACAAATTGTGAAGAAGAAAGAGGTAGACATAAAATTCAATGCCACATTTTGAGGCACCTCACCTCATTTACTTAGTATTAATATACATCCATGAAAATGGATTCTTCACAGACTGGGAGAAGTGAAAAAAAAGAAATGTATTTCCTAGTTCCTAACAATTTTACACTGACTAGTCTCTGTTGAGAAGGATTCAGAAGATCTTTAAATAGGCATAGCTAACTTAGGATATTTTGCCACAAAGGCAAAGGAAAAAATTTCTCCCCGCACTCTCCATTTCACATATAAAAGTTTCTTTCCATACCTCGAGAAGATGCTTTCTTGAGGCAATTGCCTAGTTTTCTCTAATGGGAGATCTACTGTAGCTATTAAGATTGGTATCACATAAATAGCAGCAAGCCTTGTTTAAATCTATATTGCACACACTGAATGTGGTAGCTGCTTTTTCCCTCCCGATCCTGACAGGATTTCTGAAACAAACAAGTTTAGGAATGTATTTAGGGAAGATCATCTGATGAGAAACCTATCACCTTACCCAGTTGGAACTTTGAATCATATAGATATTGCCTTTCAGAAGAAAAAAAAAATCTTCATACCAAATACATAAAGTTTCTCATTTGACAACTTTGGATCACTCTCGGTTGATTTTGGAAACTAAGCTGGGTTAGCCTTGATTATATTTGGATGAGAGACCACCTGGAGATTCCAGGAGTGCTTGTCAAAATTAGGAAACTTCCTGAAAGAAGGCAGGAGCAAACTCCTTCCACAGTGCTATCAAGCAAACTCTGAGGATTTATTTATTTATCCATTCATTTATAGTGTTTCCCATCTTTATTTTTTATTTTTTGATAACACTGTGAGGTGAGTTGGGCTAAGAGAGAGTAACTTGTCCAAAGACTCCCAGCCATCCAGATGCAGTGCTCACTGATGGACCTCATTTAAAGATTTCTTTGTTTTTAGTCATCTCTATGTCTTGTCTGTCTGCCTGTCTGTCCCCCCCCCGAACTTGAAATATCATTGGAATAGCATGTAGTTTTATTGGCAATTTTTTTTTCCAAAGTACACTTGTCTTTTTCCTAGGGCTGAGAGAGAGAGAGAGTCACTGACTCAAGGTCAGCTGGCTTTTGTAACTAAGCTGGGACTAGAACTCATGGTCTCCTGGTTTCTAGCCTGATGCCTTAACCACTACACCAAACTGGTTCTCATTTAGAAAGGATCTAGCTATAATGATGAAAATAACTTCCATCTATGACATTATGCGCAGAGCTAAAATTGCAAGGCCTACATCTTGTTTCAATGATTGGAAGCATTTTTCCCCACAGTGGCTTTTTGTGACAGACGTTAATGAAAACTGTAGCATTTTCAGATAAGAGTTATATTTCATTATACAGGTACAAGAAGTAATTTTCTTATCTAATTTCTTAATGAGCCTAAACATGGGTGCTAGCCTTTCCTCATCTGTAAAGTTATTTTCTATTAGGTTGCCTAACAATATTAAATGATTCAATGGTATTTTAAGTTAGGTCAGCACTCCACATAAATCTGAAATTGTTTTTACAATAGAAATTAAAAGTTTGAGTGTCAAGTATTCCTCAAGATCCACAGTATTTCCTCAGAGGAACATCCCAACCTAGTGTACTACCATGTTGCTAACAGTCAGTTTATATCAAAGAATTGTTTGCTTTTTATTTTGTTTTCAACATCATCTATCTCTCAATCAAATGTGGTCATTTCCCCATAATTGAAGATGGCTTTATATTTGGAGAGTAGGAGGTGAAAAATGGATTTCATTGAAGGATTTAGAACAATTACATGTGTGATATAAATTAGATGTTTGTCAGGGATAACCACAAGCAGTTTGAAGCCTCTTTCTTATGTCTGTCTGTCTGTCTCTCTTACACACAAACACTCTCACACACAGACACACATACAGAAAGACACAACATTAGATTCCTATAGTTTGCCTCTGGCCAACTATAGCAATTTTGTTTGATTTACTTATTTACACTTCAAGCACTGTCACGTCTGTCCTGCAAGTTGAATGTGCCTTTCACAGGTCTATTACAGATTTGGTATACATGAGAATACATGAGAACAGTTCCTATTATGAAATAGGGGTAATTGTGTAAAGTTACCATAATAATTTATCATGTGTTGGGAGACAAGGAGTAATTGTTTGAAATATGCGATCCAAGCCCCAACCTTCCTACAGCTCATGCTGTAATTTATTGTCACTGGATTAGTAGACCAAGCACTCTGGTAAACAAAAGAAGAGCTCCCTTTAATGTTATGCTGTAATAAAATTATTCTGTGTTTGTCAGCTTTTAAACCTTGAGGCCTGAATATATTTTGTGGTCCCAGAGCACAGAGACATGATGCCAGCTCTGAGTAAAAACTCAGTATCCTTTACATATTAGTTCACCATCTTAGCTTCAGAAAGGTATCCTAAGTAGTTAGTTTTGTGGGAAAATCTCCACATTAGCCAAGGCATTTTAATAAACTTTTTTTATCATTGGATCATGTGAATCAACATTTTGGCTATGATTCTGCCTTTCCTTTGTTCATGATCCAATAACGATAAACTGTATCCTGAGTAAAATATTAGGGCTGAGTTCCTCTTTCCATATTAAGTAGAAGTACTTTCAATGTGGCACTCCAAAGTTGCATTTTCCCTTGGTATAGAATGGAATGCAATGGGTTGGGATGGGATGGGATGGGATAGAATAGAATAGAATAGAATAGAATAACAGAGTTGAAAGGGACCTTGGAGGTCTTCTAGTCCAACCCACTTTCTCAGGTGGGAAGCCCTATACCATTTGTATACCATGGTACTTATTGTCTATCTTGATATCATTGATATTCACTGAGGTAGCAAGATGTCATAAAGACCCCAAAGACGCTGTTACAGATTTATTATAGCAAAGGGAGGGTTTAACACTGCACTACTACAGGTAGTCCTTGACTTACAACTGTACATTTAGTGACCTTTCATAGTTACAGTGGCACTGGAAAAAAATGACATGACCAGTTTTCACACTTAAAAGTGTTGCAGCATCCCCATAGTCAGGTGATCAAAATTCAGACGCTTGGCAACTGACACATTTATGGCAGTTGCAGTGTCCCAGAGTCACGTGATCACCATGTGACCATCTGACGAGCAAAATTAATGGGGCAACCAGATTCACCTGTCAACTGTGTTGCTGACTTAACAACTGGAGTGATTCACTTAACAACTGTGGCAAGGAAGGTTGTAAAAGGGAGCAAAAATTCACTTAACAAATGTCTTGACCAGCAACAGAAATTTTGGGCTCCATTATAATCAATCAATTGTGGTTGTAAGTTGAGGACTGCCTGTATTTTCACATATTCTTTACCTTTTTAAAAAGCAGTGCTATCTAAAAAAAATTACTGAGAAACACAGACACGGTTTGGTTTACTTTTTTATTAGTATCCCCCCCTTTTTTTTATACAGGTCCTAATTTAGACCCCTGACAAAAAGAAAATGTATCTTGAATATGCATCGCAGATTCCAAAAATGAAAAGAAATTGCATTTGGATAGCACTTACTCAATAGACAGAAATGATACATGGTAAGAAGGTGCACTGTCTGCCCTGTGATAGATTAAACTACTTTGTAGGAAAATTACTGTGGAGACAGTCACCACCACCACCAGCACCGTGGCTAAATCTTTAATAAAATTCTCTTCCATATTCAGGAGCAAGGTATGAAGTACACAATAAGCAGAGTGAAGTAGAGTGCCATTTATCAAACCACTGCAAGGTCTGTAATCTCCTGCTTTATCTTCTTCTCTCCTCACGCCCCCCCCACCTCTTTTCGTATTTTATTGTTACAATGAGTCACATTTTCCTATGCATTGCGCATTCAGCTTTAACCTACTATCTGCATACTGTCTCTCTTGTCTGTAATTAGTTTTTTGTCTTTCTGGTGGACCTTTGATTGTGGTGCTTTAAAAACTCACCTGCTATTCTTACAATTATGAGGGAGAAACACGGGAAACAGGTTCCTGAAGTCCCGTCATAATTTAGCAGGAGCCAGAGGACTAAAGGCTGCACAGTAGCTTGTCTTCCATTTCAAGGCAAAAGAAACCCAAAATTCTGGATTTGGCCCCTGGGTGGCGCTACATGGCTGGAGCTGCTGAGCACCCAAGGCATTTCAGCTTTCAGAGGAAGGGAGAAAGGAAGCCATCATTACCAGAAACGGGGGAAAAAAATATAGTTGCTCAGGACTTGGTTTCAAAGTTGCTAGAATGTAAAAAAAAAAGAGTTTTGCGTGAGGGCAGTCTTTTCTTCCAATGGGATGATAGCGTCATCCTTGTCTATAATATTTATACAGTAAAGATGCCAGAGCGTCATTTAATTCTACACAGTGGTTTATGTCTTGATGTGGTCAGTGAGAAAGATAGTAGATTTCTGGCATTTCATGCAACCCGAATATGCATACATACATATTCAATCAGTGCTAGAGCCCTGGGATGACTGTATTTGGTGCTATTATAACCCCTTCTTTATTGTCTGAATAGCGTTTTTATGACAAAACATTTATATTCAGCTTGCCTTTATACTTGCCTGAAAAGAAGCAATCACCAATAGAGATAAGGCAACAATGGTAATGATAACTCTGCTTGTGGAATATGAAAAGCTGGGCCCAAATAGGCTCCTCTCCTCAAGGCTGATTCAGACTGGAATTGTTACTTATTGCAGAGTACCCTAGAAATGGTGGTGGGATTTTTGGAGTGTTTTGCTTAAACAGCCTGCACTGGCTTCATAGGCTTGGAGATAATGGTGAGACGAAATCACTTCCAGGAGACTGAAATGAACAGATAAGTTGGATAGAGTTAGTCACTAATTTTTTTTCTTGTAGACCTATCTATCTATCTATCTATCTATCTATCTATCTATCTATCTATCTATCTATCTATCTATCTATCAATCAATCTATCATCTACCTACCTACCTACCTACCTACCTACGTGTGTGTGTAACTGCAAAGTAACTCGTTCCACCAGTTACTTTGTAAAACTGAAGATCATCAATCGGCCTTTAGACAAGAAACCATCATGAAAATCTCAGCCAAACCTGTATCACTTTCTATTCTGGCCTTGAAAAACAGATTTCCCCCTTCTTCCCCTTTTCTCTACTCTCTACCCTCATTTCTCTTTTTCCCTTTTCCTGGAAAAATGCAGTGGTTAAAATGATTCTGTACTGTTGCCAAGAAAATAACATAGATATATCACAAGTGAAGCTTAACTCTCACCCCATCTTGTGCTCCCAGATTGTAAGTCTGAAGGACAGAATTCAATCTCTCTCTCTCTCTCTCTCTCTCTCTCTCTCTCTCTCTCTCTCTCTCTCTCTCTCTCCCTCTCTCTCTCTCTCTCTCTCTCTCTCACACACACACACACACACACACACACACACAAAATTGTGTATAAGAAATGGGGTAAAAAATAATGCATAAATAGAAAAAGGCATTGGTGTAAAAATAAAATCACAATCACTAAAACGTGGCCAGAAACTAATGCTTGCATATACAGTAGACTAAAGTGACTATCTGAATATTTGAAGAATTTTCATGGGATCTGTAACCCAGGTCTTGGGAAGCCAGATTCTTATATGATAATGTAATGCTATTAAATGATACATTATTTGGAAGAAAATGTTACTTCAGAAATGGATGATGGACAAGGCTTACAGAAACTGAGCATTTTGATACATAATGGAGGATATCTTCTACAGCTTATTTCTTTCATTAGATCCTTGACTCCGAGAAACCTCTAAGAATCTTTGAAGATAACACTAATAGATGGACAGATTCATGAAGATGTGGGTAAGACTCCAAAAAGCATGGACTTAGCTCGTCTAAAGATTCAAAGGTTAAAAAAAAGCACTGAAGAACATACCAGCAACCAACATGTCTTTATGGAATTGATGTCACCTGACCTATTTTTCTAACTAGACCCAACAAATCTCCAACACTTTCATTTCATACCACCTGAAGCTTTGGAAGATTCTTCAACTTGTTAGCTACCACATATGTAACTGAGCTATTATCTATTTTCCCTAGATAAGAGTCACAACTTCCTCAGACAACTTCTAATTCAGAAAAAAATCTTCAGAGCATGAATTTGGTCAAGGGGATCCTAACTCAGTTCAGTACCTGTCTGTTTTCTAAGGGAGACATGGTAACCTCTAAAATTTTACGTTGTACGTCAGACAGAAATGCCAGTTACGATTTGCTGTCCAGCAGCATTGCCCAATTGATTAGAACCTATCCACCTGGTTCTGAATCTGTATTTTTAGGTAAGCTAAACTTAATCATCCATTTTACAGGTGAGCAAACAGAGATTCAGACAATGATACCGAACTGTGTGCATCCTCCTGATGTGTCAACAGCATTGAGAAACAGAACATCTTGGCGCCTCTTTTAAGGTCATACAGAAACATAGAAAGTTCCTCTCATATCCTTGGGCGCCGAATGGTGACAGAAGTGCAAGAGGTACCGTTGTTTTCCCATTTTTTGTGTGGAATGTTAGCTGCTGTGGAGAGGTTTGGCTGCTGCAATCTACAGTACCGTTGCTTATTTTTAGATGTCTTACCACTTGGGCATGGCTCTCATAAAAGGGACGTTGCTTTTAACAAGACACATGTTTGAGTGTATATTAGCAATATAAACCAGAACCAACATTAGAAGTTCTGGGTATTTAGTAGCAGGAATATAGGAATGATTAAATTGAGTGGATGCTATTGTTTGTGCTAGAGAGTTCTATATGATAGGATATTGTCAGTCATATTTGTAGCAGTAAACAGACCTTTACGTTAAAAAAAAATGTATAGAGTGTTATATCACCATGACACTATTGTTCTTATTAATAACGAGTGTCTTATTAGTAAGAATGGAAACTTATTTCTTGAAAAGCAATACCATACACTGAGCTCAATGGTATTATAGCCATATGATTCTAATATGATTTCTGTATACTTCTGTGGGAGAAAGGGAAACTCAGCCCTGCCTTCTCTAACCCCTTAATTATTGTTTGTCCACTATGGAAAACCAAACCATTGTTCTTAATTTGTAAAAAACAATTATGACAGATATGTGTAATCAGGGGACCTGATTAGAACAAAATGTACGTTTAATACTAGTGTTCTCCTATGACCTTGTTGCCTGATGCCTTTTATTCTTAATCATTTATATATGTTTAAATAACCAGAAAAGGGGAAAATGCAGTTTTACTAAATATTGAAATATAGCATTAAGGGAAAATGTGCTTACATCGATTTTGGGCCATGGAGTTAATATACAATAAAGATGTACATAGTTTATTCCGCTGTTCTGAAAGACATAAATCTAAAGGAATATAAGTACAGAATTATGAATAGACATCTAGATAGCTGTGTAACTTTTTAAGCACTTTCATTGGTTATCACACTGGTTTTCCAAGTACTTGAAAAACACATAACATTATTTTTTGCCAAAAGCAATGCATGTAATGAGAGTCAGAGTAAGAATTGCTTTGTGCTTCTAGCATTTTATTGAAATAACAGATGCAAAGATAAGACATTTTCTACCAAACTTTTTTTCTGGGTAAACCTTCTTTTGACTTTATCTTAGTCTCATTACCTGTTATTGAAGATATTGCTTCTTACAGGTTCTTGGGGAAAGTGCAGGAACATTTAATGTAAATTTTAAAATATGTGCATGGACTACTTAAGAATATGCACGCTGAATATTAAACAAACACCTGAACTTCCTGGTGTTGTTGCCTAGATCCAGCACTTTGTTATCTGCTACGTGCAGTGGTTTTAAATTTCTTATTACATTCTGGTCTCTCAGTCTATGCAGCTTCTGCATGATGTATGTGAGAAGGACTTCCAGCAGAGATACTTATCAAGCATTCACCTAAAAGTTGATTTTCCCCCCTTTTAGTTCTTGGGTCCAAGATACTGCATATCGATCATAAAATATCTGCCTAAAACATTTTAGTCAAACCTGCTGTGCAATCATATACCACATAGGCCGAACATTATGGATAAGTGATGAGTGATGAATATCTTAAACTTGCAAGGATATAGGCATGAGAACTCAGCTGTATGTAGGCTAGGATGAGAGATGAGCAAAGGGCATACTGACATTTTCCACCAAATTTGTAGAGAGAAATTTGGTAGATATTTTCTCCAAATTTTCACTGGGAAACAGCACATTCTCCAAAAGTTTGAAGGCCTCTGAATATTTCTTTTTCCTTTGTTTCAATCTAATTCAAGAGTAGCCTAAATATGTAGGCATTCTGACAGATTACATTACTCTGAATCTTGGAAAGTAGTCAGATAGTTACAGAAACTTGAAGAGTCTGGAGACAGTCACATCTTAACCATTTCATTATTTGTGGTTTGTTGCACAGTCAGCCAGATGTTCAGACTGGATTTAGCATTTTTGTCCACCTATCAAGTCCTTCCCAAGGATCAGGGATAGGCAGATTAGCATTATTATTGCCTTAGAATTAGGGTTGACTCAATGGCAACTGCCTGGACATAATAATAAAGACTTCCAGTGTTGGAGCATTCACCACTTCTGGAGGCAGGTTGTTCCACTAGTTAATTGTTCTAACTGTCAGGAAGTTTCTCCTTAGTTCTAGGTTGCTTCTCTCCTTGACTAGTTTCCATCCATTGCTTTTTGTCCTTCAGGCGCTTTGGAGAATAGCTTGACTCCCTCTTCTTTGTGGCAACCCTTGAGATATTGGAATACTGCTATCATGTCCCCCTCATCCTTCTTTTCATTAAACTAGACATACCCAATTCCAGCAACCGTTCCTTATATGTTTTAGCCTGCAGACCTCTAATCATCTTTGTTGCTCTTCTCTGTACTCTTTCTAGAGTATCTACATCTTTTTTACATCGTGGTGACCAAAACTGGATGCAGTATTCCAAGTGTGACCTTACCAAGGCATTGTAAAGTGGCATTAATACTTCACGTGATCTTGATTCTATCCCCCTGTTAATGCAGCCTAGCACTGTGTTGGCATTTTTGGCAGCTGCAGCACACTGCTGGCTCATATTTAAGTGATTGTCCACTACGACTCCAAGATCCCTCTCACAGTTACTACTATTGAGCAAGCTACCATCTATACTATACCTGTGCATTTGGTTTTTCTTGCCTAAACCTTACTTTTTTCACCATTGAATTTCATTTTGTTAGTGCCTAATGTTCAAGTCTGTCCAGATCCTCCTGTATTTTAAGCCTATCTTCTGGAGTACTGGCTATTCCTGCCAGCTTGGTCTGCAAATTTGATGAGTTCCCCATCTATCCCCTTGTCCAAATTATTGAGGAAGATGTTGAAGAGCACTGGGCCAGCACAGAGCCCTGGGGCACCCCACTACACACTTCCCTCCATGTAGATGCATTCCATTGAGGACCACACGCTGAGTATGGCCAGTCAGCCAGCTACAAATCCATCTGGTGGTGATGCTGTCTAACCCACATTTTTCTATCTTATCAAGTAGTAGGTTGTGATCTACTTTATCAAATGCCTTACTGAAGTCCAAGTAAATTATATCCACAGCATTCCTCTGGTCCACTAATTTTGTCACTTTGTCAAAGAATGCAATAAGATTTGTCTGCAATTTTCTGCAATTTTCTTGGCAAGATTTTTGGAAGTGATTTATCATTGCCTACTTCCTAGGGCTGACAGAGAGTGCCAGGGCTTCTAGGTGGAAGCGATGGCAGAGCAAAGAAAAAAAATGTCAAGATGGCATCTGTAACCACACAATTGAGGCCTTGTCCCCTTTTTCTGTTGGCATGTATTACGTCTGGATACCCCTGGGCTTGAGGAATAACTGAATACCATCCCATGACCCACTTTAAAAAACCATGAAGTGGCTGTGAAAAACATGTTAAGGAAAAGTCATCCAGTTGAGGAGAAGAACTTCCATCTATTTGGAGAGGTATTATGTTGGCTATCCTCTTGTTAAGTCAAAATCACAGTTTCTTCATTTGTGGGCAAATAATTTGGTTGTTAAACATGGTATATATCCAGGTAGTTCTCATGTAACGAACAGTTGCTTAGCAACCATTCAAAGTTATAATGGATCCCCAGAAGGTACTTAGGACACATCCTCTGCAGTCACATGACCTCATTTTGGGTGCTTGGCAACCGGCTCACACTTACAGCCAGTTCTGCATTCCCTAGTCATGTGACCATGATTTACAATTTTTTTGCTGGTTTCTGGCAAAAAACGTCCATAGGAATGAGTGGGTTTACAGTACGACTGCTACAAAAAAAGGTCGTAAAATGGGTTGGCCACATGGGTACTTTGATTTACTACCATAATGATTTATGAAAGAAATTTTGGGCTTCATTATGGTCCTAGGTCAAGGACTACCTGTATTATCTCCCGTTGATCTCTGAATGGAATTGCTTCTTTTTCCAATTCAATTTGTGTAAAAGCCTTATGGAGGGACTGAGGAATTTTTAAAGGATTAATACAAGAGAGAAAAGCAAAGACTCTTCTGGACTTATTCATTGTGCTTGCATATGCACACACAGAGTAGTTTGTAAAACAATAAAGCAGGGAAGAGCTTCCCCCCAGCCCCTGAGCACTTTGCAGTTATAACACTGACATTCAGTGTCAGATTGCTGAAAATTGGAGGCCTCGTTTCCTGCCAGTTTCCAGCAGAAAATTTAATAAGGTATGGCTAGGCTTAATTCACTAGAAACAGACAAACAAATGGACACTAGTGAAAATTCCTAAGAAATCCATTTTGAAAATTGCCACCGCTCTTTGCATGTCACCACCCACCCACTGTGGCCCACAGGCTGCTGAACATAATTCTAAAAAGAGGGGGAAAGAGAGGAGAAATCTCTGGTCACAAACACCTGCTTATTGTATTAAAAAAAAACAAAAAACCCTTCGAACAATCCTGATCTGCAGATAGATGCTGAGCCATAGCAAAAAACATTTTAAAATGGAGAAGCTGAACAAGGGCACAAGAAACGGATATAGATCACAGCTTTTCTGTGTATGCTTCTTCATGATCACCTACTGATCCAGAGTTTCCAGAAGTCATGGGGCAGTTTTGCTGAAAGAACGTCATGGCCTTGTTTCCACAAAACTATTAAGTTTGGTTTGCTTTGTGATTGGTGAGGCCCTCGGGAGGACTGTACACCGGGAGTCCACAATTAATGCATTAAACCTTTCTTGCTTAAAAAGTCCTGGTTTTGCGTCATGGGGAAGAGAGGAAAGCCTGGGCTTAATTCTCTGTGTTTGGTATCAGACCTTGTTAACATTTCAGCAAGAAAACATTATTGTTATAGCTATTTCCTTTGTCATTGACTTTGCTCTGTGCTAGAGGCACAGGTCTATTAATTGTAGATTTGGAAGTTGGCTAGGTTACAAAATCTTGAAATGTATTTAAACTGTAGCTGGAAGACTTCTGCTAAAACCCCTGGCAGCTTGCCACACTCTTGAGTTGTTGTAGTAGGACACTGTCTCCCACCCTATTTATTTCCTGACAGTTAACATTTTGTGGCTTTTGAACATCATCATAGGCAGGTCTTCATTGGTTTGTTGTGGAGGGTTAGGGCTTAGCTTTAAAGAAGTAAGTAATGGATCCTGCAAGTTATGCTCAACCCCTAGAGATATTTTTTTTAAAAAAATACAGACAGCAACTGTCTCGTCTAAAGATGTTTTTGGACTTCCCAATCTACTTGATGACCCTCAGTTTTGCTAGCCGCACCTGAGACAAGTTGGTTATATGCTGCCTTTTGCAGTAGATTGTACGGAAAAGCTGTTTTATACAGAATATAAAATATATGGAAATGGGTGTTTTGATTAGATTGCAAGTGTCAGAGGTGAAAACTTTGGGTAATGGTTTATTATGAATCTGTGAACATCCTTAGAAGGAAGAATATTGTGCAGTATTCATACAAGATAAGAGAAAAAAACCAAAACAATCACAAAAGAGATAGAGGTGCATTCATTGAAATAAAATGAGAGACAGTGAAGGCTTTTTTGTAATGATATTTTGATTTTTTTTCTCCTTGCGTAAATGCAAATACTAGTTATTGGTAATTTTAGCTAGTTATTGCTGTTTAATGTTAATTAAATACTAATACTTCTAAATGTGGCTTGGGTTTGGAGGACTTCAGATTCTGGGAGCTTACCAAATCTGATACTGGATGGGGTTTGTACTACCCCAAGAGACTTAATGTGAAATATGGAAGTTCTCCTGGATTAACAAGTCCTGCTTGAAAAAGCAGTGGCAGTCATGGTTGGGAGGACTTTTTCACAACTTCGGGTTGTGTGCCAGTGATACCCATTCCTAGACTGGGAGGGTCTACTCTAGGTCACTCACTCATGCCCTGGTCACCTCCACAATGGATTCCTGTAATGTGCTGTACATGGGGCTACTCATGAAGAACATCTGGAAATTAAAGCTGGTACAGTGGCATGGGAAATTATGGATGTTCCTCATTCACTGCATGTTACATCTCTGCTTTATGATTTTCATTGGTTGCCAGTTTGCTCCTGGGTTCAATTCAAAGTTCTGGTTGTGACCTATAAAGCCTACCTGGCATGGGACCAGGTTATTTGACAGACTGAAAGAAATTATTTAGCTATTGTGTCCTTTATCATTGATTGATGCCTGTGGGATTTCTGGGAGTTGTAGTTCCAGTATGCACCTGGAGCTTGCCAAGCTAAGGACAACCAATAAGAGCTAACCTACCTTGCAGAGGTCACTTCTTACTTTAGTTAGTTTGTCCCTTTTAAACATGCATCAAGGCAGAACTACAAAAATCAAGAGCTGCCACCAACAGACTTTTGTTATTCGAAAGGATTTCTCTTACCTATAATCTGATTGCTTTATGCCTTTCACAAAAGCAAAGGTGATTCTGTCCTTGCAAACTTCTCAGTGATCTCTGACTAATGTAATACAGGTCTTCATTCATAACAGACAGCATAAATTACCACTTTAAATTACCATTTTGACCTTTCCTTGACTAAGGCTACTTGCTTGTGATAGATAACTTCAGATAAGAATTGTAATGCATTTTATCTAAAAGTATGCTAGAAATTATAATCAGGAATGGAGAATACTCTTGATTCTGATGTTACGTTCCATAAACATTGCCCTTTTCACATCTAAAACACAATTGCACTACCATTAGGCACGCTGCTTTCTGCTCCCATTACCAAGTGAGGTGCAGCTTATTTCTGCAGATCCTATATGAAATGCTGCCGGGATCATATTAGTTTGCCAAAACCAACTATTAACATATATTAAAAAAAAACCTCTACTGAAAGGAAAAAGGTATAATCCACTGAATGGCAATGGAAGCTTCTAATGCATATAGCAACAGCATGGAGGCTATTTTCATTGAGATCATATCAAGTTCATCCTTAGCTCTTGCTGCTGAGTGCATTTTTTTCCTGCACCACATCACAATTGCTATTTACATGTGAAGAAGGGGCACATTCATTGCATCTACCCAATGGACGACTAATTTGGCCTTGCTTCATAGTAGATACTGAAGTCTTCTCATATACCTCTTGATTTAATTCAGAATCCCACTTCGTTACAGGCCTCTGACTAGATGACTTTGCACAAAGTCTTTGTGTGATAAGAAGGGGGCTACCTTATCACCGGTAGAAAAGGAAGTTATGGTAAAGGGATGAAAAGAAGGTGTGCATGCAATATATATGTTGATTGTCAGAATATTAGCTTTATTGCTTGTGGAACAGTGAAGAGAGACACAGCCTTTGAAATTGATTTTATTTCCAGAATAAAGCATGGTGATCCAAATCTGTTTTGTAGGAACTTCTGAGTGAAAGAGAGATCTTATAGTTATTGGTTAGAGACCATGTACAAATACACAAGTGAGTTAAATAATGCAATGTTTGAAGCATGAACTGAAAGGTATTTTAATTAATTTATATTTAGAATTTTTAATTTATTTTTTAATTCTTTAATTTTAATTTATTGCACAGATGATTTCAATTTTATTTTTATCTTGATTTCTGTACTTATTATATGTTTTGTTGTTAGCCGCCCTGAGTCCTTCGGGAGATAGGGCGGGATATAAATCCCATCAATATATAAAATAATAAATAAATAAATGAACACAGTTTAATTTTAAATAACACTTCCACCATTCATTTGTATATTATCATACTTCACCTGGACAGAAGTGAGACAGAATAGAAATGGATCCAATTGGTCATCTCTTGAGAGGGTTATTCAGAGGGCAGCAAGGAGGCCACAGGTTCTGTGTGTCTACCTGACTCTTTTCTGTTGGGTTGATCAGCTGCAGATCCATCCCTTGCCTGTTTCTTATAGGTCTTTTATTCTAGTACTTGCTAAATGCAATTCATGCAGTTATAAATAATAATTTTCACTTGTACATACTAATCGCACATAATGCAATTTGTACAATTTTGTCAATAAATTTCACGTGTACATGACCATCGTACAAACCACATTATTAGCAAAAGGATCTTAACATTAAGAATGAAATCCTTCATTTGTTTACATGCTGGTTGTGCATGTCTGTATCAACTCCTCTCCTGACTCACCATCTGACATCTCCACTCCCAATCCCCTTGGCTTACTCAGAAGGGTATCAGGATCAGTGGTATTAAAAGCCACCTCAAGACCAAAGAAGGCCAAGATGGACACACCACCCTGTTCTGGTCCTGATAGAAGACACTTTACTAACAGTTAAGACTTCCTGATTCAATTTGGTGGTAGAATCTGTTTATTGCATAAGTCCCTCTAGTATTTATTGTACTTGAGCTCATCATGATTTCTAGCTAATGGAAAACATTACTGGAGAGTCTTATTTTATGTACATCATTTTTTTTATTCTTAAGTGTTTACTTTTTGGGTCATGTCCTTGAATTCTTGGAAATGAGAAACAAGAATCATTTGAACACTGTTTGTGTTTACAGAACGCTTTGAGGCTCTCCCCTTCTATGCCTATGGAATTTGTTTAGTTTCTCCTTGATTGCTTTCTGTAATACACAATTCAGATAATACAATAGGAGCAAAGGAAATCAGATCATGCAGTTCTTAGGAAGAAATATCAATTTATAAATTATTGTACTTTCTCTAATAGAAACATGAGAATATTGGGGCAACACTAAGCATCTGATAATCAACGTATACATGTGCAATAAATAAATAAAATAAATAAAAACAAATGAAGTATGGAAACTGCTATGTAAGAGGGGTTAGTGTACGAATATGGGATATCTGTGGAGGGTGGGGTATGTGTGGAGGTTTTGGGGTTAAAAAGGGAAAGGTAGTTGCTATACAATTGAAATTCTGCCCCCTTTCACACAAGACATAGTGAATTTGTCTGTCACTTACCAGGTGCTCAAATAAGGATATAAACAGTTTTTAAGCATAAGACAACTCAAAATACTTAATTCTTTATCAAAATTTTCAAAGCAGTTTACATCAAAACTTACGAAAAAAATACAAGCAATCTCTGAATGCTAATAAAAGGACTCTTGAAAATGAATGCAATCAAAACTGATATTGGAAATAAAAAAAACATTAGGAACAATCCAAAAACTTGGAGCAATTTGCAATTATAACAGTAATTGCTATGCTAAAGTGTTGCATTTATTTTAAAAGAAAACCTGTGCTATTAGGTGAAGTTCTTGGCATTTTAAATCACAAAAAATCTCTTTGCAAGTAATGAAAACTGAAACATACAGGCAATCCAAATAACCTATTATTCACATATTTTAGTCGATTTTTAAAAAAGTAACCTTTGAAACTTAAAAACTATGTAATGTCCTCCAACAAATCCTATTTTAAAAGACCAAAATATTGTGGTGATGTTGTTGTTGATGATGATGATGATTGTGACAAATTTATAGAGGTGATCAGTTTTATATAAGCATTGGAGTTGTACAGGCATTAGAAATGTCTGTTTCTATATTCCTGTATACTTATGGGCATTACTTTTTTAACTTTGATGTTTTCTCTGTCGTTTGCCATATATTTTCTATATTTTATATTTCTAGTTCTGTTTTCACTAGAACGAGAGGTTTTGCTTTTCTCATTTAGGGATGATGAGAACAAAGGAAACCTATTTTGTTTAGATAGAAGTTCATTAACCTAATGTAGGATGTAGTCCATTATTTTATTTGCTATCTATATTCCATAAATAGGGCTTTAGGCAATGAAGTTAATATAGTTTTAGTAGCTTGGGAAGAGGTTTGTTTTCCTGATCAAAATCATACAAATCCAAGTTGCTTTTTTATTAAATGGGGAAAAGACATGTGAGTTGGTTAGCGCCATGCCTTTCAAAGGATAGTTCATTATTTGCAGTAGCTTTCTACTACTGAGTTTGCTTAACTGAAAAAAGTACTAGAAGTGGAATTGGTTTTCACAATTGAAAATAAGTCTTCATGACTCTGCCTTTCCCACTCAAGGCCATTATGTAATTTCCCCATAATATGCAGAGATATATCTTAAGGTAAATAGAGTTACAGCTTGTATTGACATGCTTTTCATATTGATACCTTTGGTAATAGTGGGATACAGTTATTAATAGGACTGTAACTAATAACATGGAAAAACTGAACAGATATCCCAAGTACTTTTTTTTAATCCATATTCTAAATATATCTTAATTCTTTCTTAAGTAAGATATTACAATAAAGAAATACTATCAACCAGAAATGATCTCATGAAGAGCAACAGTGTAAAAGATGCCCAAATCTGTTTATAAAACATTTTTCCAATAATTACATTTGTTTTCAACACAGTTAAGGGGAAAAAAACTATTTATGGTTATTGGGATTTTTTTAAAAAAAAGCAAAAATAAAAAGCAATGTTACAGACTGTTTCTAAAATACAAGTGTTTAAGTTCAATCCATTTTGATGTCAGCCTTCGTTGTTCACTTAATATATATTACCTTCAAATTATATTTCTTTTAAACAGTGGTAGCTCAGCAGATTTTCTAACAAAGCTTCTTTGCCTACCCCTACAACCAAGTCATGTCTGCTTCATATGCAGTGGAGTGGAGCTCTGGTGACAACCAGTGATTAATTAGTTCCAAAAGTGTGCAGTCCCTAAGGATACCCTAGGAGATGCTTTCCGGGCCTTGTTTAAAAGAAACATACTGCTTGCATTTACAGGTGTTGGTAGAGTGAATTTAGATTGGCTATAACTCTGCTCTGAGTTTGTTACATTGCTGTACTTATTCTGTTCTCCTGTTACAGGCAATATATTAATTGTATTGAATGATCCATTGCTAAAATTCAGTCTTTGCAATACTTATATATTTTCACCAGTGGCCACTTCTTTGAACAACAATAATCCAATAATCCTTTGTCCACAGTTCCTCATTATTGCCAGGATATCTGGGTGGATGAATGTTGAAAAAGGCCCAAACATCTGAAAGATACCATGTTCCCTATCTCTTCAATAAAGGTTTACAGAAAAAGGAAAGAAGAAAATAGATGGTCTCCACAAATGTTCTCCTCTCTGTGTCAAGAGTCATATCATTCCAAGGGTTTCCCAGGTGTAGAACACAGAAGGAAATCAGAATTTATTCTTACAGAAATCTCTACCAGCTCAAGGGGGATTTATTTATTTATTTATTTTGCAATTGGTCGGGATGTAAAAACATACTATTCAATATTTCTGTGCCATGATATTTTCAACACAAAACTTTTTCATTAATGCATATTTGATGGGCTAACCTGATAAAGGAAAGGTTTCTGAATGTGGAAGTGTGATTTCATGTCATGAAACAGACAATTTTTATATGCAAAAGTCAGTTCTAATTAAGGCTACCAGATATACACATGAACAAGAACATTGTGAAGGTGTCCTTCTTATTAATTATTTTTATATGGCATTGCTTTATCCTACCACAGTTATTGGAACTTTTTATGGAACATACTTAAATCCTTTTGATTTTAGTATGTCTCCTCTATAAACAACTAAACCTGGAGTATGAAACAAGTCTGATTTTTAAAAATGACTTCTACCTTCTGAATTTCTATTTTAAATACCAAAGCACCAATATAGACCCTTGTTTCTAGTCAGGTACCCACAGGAAAAGTTTGGTGGGGCAGCAGTTATTCTGGGAATGTTCTGATAGTTATTAACCCTTCATTTATGCCAGGATAAAAATGTGGAATATGCATATAGATAGAATTTTAGATTCATTGCCTCAATACAGAGCTGTTCATGGGTGCTTGATATCGTAGCAGGAATACTGGCATTTGACTCTAGTCTCAGTCTGAGTTTCTTCTACTGTGTCCTACTACTGGGTTATGATTTATCTATATACAACCCCAGGAGATATTTCTTTGAGAAGAGTCTTTTTAGTCTGATTATCTTCAGGCATGCTGATATGAAAGTGCCAAAAAGTCAGTCATTTTTCAGTTAGTTATCTAGCTTTGTAGAGTAATCACGTAGTCTTTGAAAGCAGCACTGAGATTGATAACAAGGAGGATATTGCTACCATTTATGTACTATTTTGTTAACACAAGAAAGTAAAGGGGCTGATCACAAAGAGCATTTGTACTTCGGAGATTATTGATGAAATGCAACAGTGCATGGGCAAACTACTGCACTGTTAATATCATGAACTACTCTACTTTAGACAGTATATAAATCAGGGGTCTTCAAACGTGGTCCTTTGTGGACTTCAACTCCCAGAATTCTGCAGCCAGGCACGCTGGCTGAGGAATTCTGGGAGTTGAAGTCCACAAGTCATAAAAGGACCACGTTTGAAGACCCCTGATATAAATCTACACTGCAACATGCAACCTATTCCATATCTTAATACGAGCCTATCACTGTCATTGGGAAAATGTCAAACATATAACAAGATTTGCCAGTATTTACTGTTCCCATATCTTAACTTCTGACTGATTTTTTTTGGCTAAGTCATCCAGATTTCATATTGTATAAATTGGGTATCTTCCAGTTATACAAGTCTGTATGGTGGGTGATGCAGAGTAATGACCAACACGTGCATGACTTTCAGGGTTTTATTTACACACTGAAGTGACATTTTAAATGGAGATGGAACATTAAAAAATAAAATAGGAATGGTCAGACCTAACAGCTATGTCTCTTTTGTATTGTAGAAGCCTACACAAGTTGTACAAGCCATCATCCTCCCAATAGACTCTCCAGCCATCACAATTTTGCAGAGCCTTCTGTTCTGTGGCAGACAGATGGAGATTTTATTAAATCAGGCCTTAAACATACAGAGATGATTCTTGCTAACAGCAGGCTATGTGTCTGAGAAGACTGAAATATTTATCTGCTATTATTAAAATCACTATTATAGGATACAGTGACAACTTAGAAGCAGATGCTTCTTTAAAACCTGTGGGAAAATACAGGGTGAAGGTAAAGGAAATATTGCGCTAAATTATTCACATGTGTAAATAGTCTAAACAAGAATACATGAAATTCCCAAAAATGATTTGGAGCTGAGAAAACAACCTGAGAATTTGGGAGGGGTTTTTTTTGCACTATTTCAACAATTGTGTTAGTTAATGGGGGAGGGAGGTTGGTAGATTTTAATGTTTGTTAGGGACGCTGCATAGGAGAAGGGTGAGAAATTGATTTTGTGCTCTATTTAGTCCAATGAAGTTTGGAGGTTTACTGATAAAATACTGTCACGTAATCCCTAAAATAAAATCTAAATCTTGTAATAGTTAGCAATAGTAAAAAAAATAGTAAGCCAGTTACAGATTTTGTCATAAATTTAACAAATTTCTTTGATTTGGCTTATGTAAGTCTGCACACTGCTGATTGGTTTGAGGAAAATCTACAATCACTCATGGTTGCCAACTTCTTATCAGCAGTGGATTGAGTTATGCTGATAGATGATTTAACCTGAAACTTAAGGGCTCTTGCAAACTGCAATGTAGGACCCAGTAAGATTTTCTCCATTTCTCCCAGCTGTATCCAATAAGACAAAGCAATATTTGGATGGAGACAACTCAGCATCAGCTTCCTATCACTACCTCAGCCAATATTCTTAGTTGTGGACTGGGTGGGAAGTAAGGGAAAGAACAGTTGTCTATATTGAGGTCCATTATCCCTCTAAAGCTGCAGTTGGTTGTTGGAGATCAGTGATAAGTATTAAGAGATGGAGCTGATGACATATTTGTTTGGATGTGACAGTTTGATTGTGGCATATTAGTAGCAGATTTGAAAGCTTAATAATCAAAGTTAAGTTTTATTTCTAATAAAGAATAAGAGATGTAACAGTTTTGTTTGTTATACTACCTCTTTATTATAGGGAAAATTACAACTATGGAATTATTGCCTATTAAAGTGTTAATTAGTAGACATGTATATGAAAGATTTGGCATTATGTAAATTTGTGTAATCAATCATGATGCTCAAATTATTTAATCAGAGTTCAACTAAAAGTTCTTTAATCAGTTGGCAGCTATAATATCAGAAGGATAATAACAAGGAGATACATTTTGCATGTGTAATATCTTGTTGAAATGCTGATCCCAGTAAGGGCCAACTTGGCATTTGCTATCTCTGAAGATGACCTTCCTGTTAACTTTATGAAGTTGTCCAGATCAGGAAATATGTTCCACAAGAAGACTAGAAGTCTGTTTATTAAGAAAAGCTGCAGTAATGCAAGTCTGACTTTTCCCCCCCTCCCTTATAAACCAGGGAGTTAGGGGGAAGCAAATCTGAGTCTCTTTCTAATATTTCCCCTTCACCTGGGCTCAAAGCATGTTTGTCCACCTGTTCTTGTCTTAATGGTTTCCAGATAACTAAAAGATCCCATTGGTGGCACAGTGGTTAGAATGCCGTACTGCAGGATAACTCATTGCTCACTCCAGGAGTTCGATTCTGAGGGGATCTTTCCGAGGTCAGTAAAATGAGAATCCAGATTGTTGGGGGCAATATGCTGACTCTGTAAACTGCTTAGAGAGGGCTGTAAAGCACTGTGAAGTGGTATATAAGTCTAAGGGCTACAGCTATTGCTATTTCAAGGTCATCTCCATAGCTCCCTATATCTACTTAGATGATGCCAGTGAACAGTGGCCGAGGTAGTTACCTATGAGAGTCTCGGAGTAAAATGGTCCGTGTTCAGGTGGTTTCCCACAGCCTGCCCCCTTCTAAAAATTGAAATTCACGTATTATACTATGTGAAGACTTTTTAGTCTTGATTTGTGGGAAAAGTCAGTTAGTTGCATACTACCATGCACTCTCCCTGACCCTTATCTGCCCCCTGCACAGCACTTCGTGTGGACTCTTAAGTACCCTCCCCAACCTGTACCAGTTCCTTGTGCGTTTCCCGACTCATGCAGCACCTTTGAGGATACTCAGTGAGGAAATAAGCAAGAAGTCAGAAGTTTCCTCCATTCCTGCTACTTTTTTGCGCCACCCCCCGCCCCCCGTCATCAGGAAGGCTCTGTAGAGGTGCCCATGGTCGTTCTGTTTCTCTGTTTAGATAATATTTCTGAAATGATGATCCAACAGGGTATGGGTTATCTCTATCCCATTCTGAAGCTCTAATGCAGACATGTCAAACACAAGGCCCGGGGGCCAGATCCGGCCCGCGAAGTGGTTTCATGCGGCCCGCGAAGCCAACCTGGAAACAGTGAGGGAACGGCCCCCACTGCCTTGGCCCTGGCCCAGAGACCCTCCTCCAGCCAGAGAGCCTCAGATCTGTCGCACTCCTGCCCAGGCCCCCATAGGCACCCTTGATGCGAACGATGTAGAGCTGGCCACGCCCACCCAGCAGGCCATACCCACCCGGCCCCTTGAGGGCAACCGCAATGCCGATGCGGCCCTCAATGAAATCGAGTTTGACACCCCTGCTCTAATGGATCAAGTTATTAAACTTAAAAGGCACATTTGTGAGCTAGGTGGCTATGTAAATCTGATAAACAAACTAACAACAAATTCTCTCTCAAGCAGAGGAGCATTCCCAGGAAGGGGATAGGAAGCAAAGCCATATTTTCAAAAGAGCACCTGGTTTCTGTGTTGTCGTACTATCAAATCACGCAGCTTCTCAGTGCAATATAGTTGATAAGAAAAAAACAACAACGGTATTTCCACTGGAAAAAATAGAAATAAATCAACTGAACGTAATAGTAAGCTGTGTGTTTACTGCAAGGGATACATAATATGTTGTTGGTGTTTGCCATTTAAGGAGCCAGGAAAATGGTGTCTTGGTCTTTTTTGTGTTCTTTCTTCATAGTTTTGAAAGAGGCCAAAAGCATACATTAGCATTTTTATCCTTCTCTGTAAATAAAGATCGGCATAGTATTTTGTGCTTTGTCATTTGCACCCAAGTATATGATGAAGCCACTCTTAATCATCTGCATTCAAGTTAGAATAGAGGATCTCCTCCATCTTTTATGTGTATGGTGCACAAGTGTAATTCTTCACATTGGCTGTACCTCCCACAGAGATGGGGATTTAACAGAAATACTCTACCCTACTGAATTATGCACATATACTGTACCTCATCTTGCTTAGTTCTCCATGAAATGTCAGAAGTACCTCCTACCGTGCCATGTCGACAACTCCAGCAATACTGATTAAATTTCTATATACTATCAAATTGCTGAGTCCTGCCATCCATAAATTATGAAATCTTTCTTATACTTCATAAGCCACTTCTTAAATGTGAATTTTCAGCTTAGCAGGGTTGTGTTATAATTTTATTTATAGGTTTGTTTTCTTTAAAAAAGCATGGCCCATATTTTAAGTTTAAGGAATGTAGAATAATTTTAAATGTATTTGTTTTAGTGAAAGAAGTAAATTGAGTAACTCAACCTATTACTTGTAGTCCAAGTAAGGAAATGATGTTGCTGCATTCCAGTGCAAAGCCTCTGATACACGTGCGCACACGCGCGTGCACACACGCACACACACAAGTGTACACACATATGTGTGCGTACACGAGTGCGCACAAACACACACGTAGACAAGAGAGTCCCTACTTAGATTCTACCTCCAGTGAAAAATGATCTCTAGAAGTGTAATTAGGATCAAAGTATTACACTAAATACTGCTGCATAAGGGTTAATAGGGTCTGTGGTCATTTCACACTTCAAATGACTATGTGCAGTTTCTCCATTCTAGGTTGCATATTTTAAATCACATTCAGTATTGTTGACCTTTTAGCCTCAAATACTAAGAATTTAACATAAATAGCCTACTGCTACTAATCTAAAGATTCTGGCTCAAACTTACTATGCAGAGATCTTCCTAGTTGTTGTTGTTGTTTTTAAAATTGTGATAAAAGGTTCAGTAAAAAGTGAAATGTCATGTTGCATCATTCTATGCCAGTCATTGAAATGCAGTTGTTGCTATCAACAGGATCAGCCAGTTTCATGTATGAAACACACAGATTGTTGACTTATAGCTTAGAAAAATAATTACTATGGATTTCTTTAAAAATGTATATGCTTCCTCTTAAAGAAAAACAGCCTGAGACAATGTATAGCTATTAACAACTACATTCAATTCAACATCAGAAAACCCAGTGAACTTAAAAACAAAAAATTCATCTGACTAATAAGGCACATAATAGTCTGTGACTGGTGGAATCAAGTGCTTGCATTCAAAGATGCTGAGTCAGTTTTAATTTTTCATATTCAGTATGTACCATGAGGCACAAAATGGTAAAACAAAGTGTGATAAAATTTTTTAAAATAATTCAATAAAGCTGCAAACATTTCTCCAAACTCTCCCATTATCTTTCCCCCCTCTCCTTTCTGTCCTCCTCCCCTCACCTCTTCTGTTGCAAACTCTCTCCATTTCCCTCTGCTGGTTCTGTTGCCCCTCTTTTCATGTGTAAAACGTGGCCATGTTTCCACTCCCAAGATGGCCTTTTAATAATAATAATAAATAATAATAATAAACCTTTATTGTCAAAGTACAACATGTGTACATTGAGATTAGCTGAGCCTCCCCCTGTGCTCCCTCCCCCCAACACACAGTGACAACAAACCCTCCATCCCACCACACTATGTGAACCAACTACACCACACACCGGCCTCCCAAGTCAACTCTGCATAAGATTATATCCCATTCAAAAGCCTAACAGCCCACGGATAAAAGCTGTTCTTCAGCCTGTTGGTACGGCTGGCTATATTCCTATATCTCCTACCGGATGGTAGGAGAGTAAAGAGATACCGTCCAGGGTGTGAGTCATCCCTGAGAATCTTCCTCACTCTTCCAAGGCAACGAGCCCTGGCGATGTCATCCAGTGGTGTCAGGGAACAGCCCACAATGTCTTGTGCTGTGCTCACTACCCTCTGTAATGCTTTCCTGTCCGTGGCTGTCAGACCGGCATACCAAACCACAATACCATATGAGAGGACGCTCTCTATGGTAGACCGGTAAAAGAGGGTCATTAGCTGTTGTTCTATCCTGTTCTTCCGCAAGATCCTAAGAAAGTGAAGCCTCTGTTGGGCCTTTCTAGCCACCTGGGTTGTGTTAACTTTCCAGGTCAGATCTTCACAGAGGTAGACTCCCAGAAATTTAAAGGAGGGAACTCTCTCTACACAGTCCTCCCCGATGTAAAGTGGGGCAGGTTCCTCTTTTTTTCTCCGGAAGTCTAACACCATCTCTTTCGTCTTGCTGATGTTTAGGTGCAAGTTGTTGTTACTACACCATATGGATAGTTTTTGTACCTCCGCCCTATATGCTGTCTCATCCCCACCTGTAATAAGACCCACCACAGTTGTATCATCTGCGAACTTGATTATCGCAGTGGATGGGTCAGATGATACACAATCATAAGTGTATAAAGAGTACAGGTAGGGGCTAAGCACACAGCCCTGTGGCGTGCCGGTGCAAAGCTTCAGGGGGGCGGACAAAGCAGACCCGACCCTCACTGTTTGTACCCGATCCCTAAGAAAGTCTTGAATCCAATCGCAGATAGCGGGGGAGAATTTCAAGTCAGTCAGCTTCTCGATGAGAATGCTCGGCAAAATGGTGTTGAAAGCCGAGCTGTAGTCAACAAAAAGCATCCTGACGTAGCTTCCAGGTTTCTCGAGATGACTTGCTACAGAGTGTAAAGCAGTAGCTATGGCATCGTCTGTCGACCTATTTCCCCTGTAGGCAAATTGATGTTTATCAAAGTCCAGTGGGAGGCATGTCCTAAGATGTTGGAGAACCAATCTTTCGAAGCATTTCATGACTACAGACGTTAATGCAATCCTATCACAAGAAAAAAACATAAAAAACCCCTTATCTACAAAATTCATTTAGGAAATGGTAGGTGAGAAACCACACATATTCCATCCTAATGAAGGGTGCATGCTTGATTGGATCAACCTTCCATCCTCTTAACACAGGGCAAGGCAACCTTGGCTCTTTTATGACTCGTGGACTTCAACTCCCAGAATTCCTGAGCCAGCTATGCTGAGCTATGCTGGCTCAGGAATTCTGGGAGTTGAAGTCCACGAGTCATAAAAGAGCCAAGGTTGCCTACCCATGTCTTAACATCTTACATCTTCCTTTGTTTAAACTCATATCTCACTTGTGCAAAATGTGTCCACAAATCAGTTCTTTTAGATTCCCTATCCCCCAACCAAAAAATGTATAAAAAATCTCTGCCTTTCTATTGTTCAGGGTCCCTCTTTCTTGCAAAGCAAGTACCCAGAGGTCATTGAATAAAGCTTAGCCATTTCTCTTGTCCTTTTAGTAAAGGTAAAGGTTCCCCCGCACATGCGTGCTAGTTGTTTCCAACTCTAGGGGCCGGTGCTCATCTCCGTTACAAAACCGAAGAGCCAGCGCTTGTCCGAGGACGTCTCCGTGGTCATGTGGCCGGCATGACTAGACGCCAAAGGCGCACGGAACACTGTTAACTTCCCACCGTGGCGGTCCCTATTTTTCTACTTGCATTTTTACGTGCTTTAGAACTGCTAGGTTGGCAGAAGCTGGGACGAGTAACAGGCGCTCACTCTGTTACGCGGCACTCGGGATTCGACCCGCCAAACTGCCGACCATCTGATCGACAAGCTCAGTGTCCTAACCCACTGAGCCACCGCGTCCTTTTACATCAGTAAAAATTCCACAAAACAAGAAATAAACTAAGACAAATAAACTTGAATCTTCTGAAGTTACATTTGTATCTAAATCCAGCCAGTAACAATGCTCCCCCCCATGTTGCATCACAATTAATAGATGTGAATCATCATTATTTTTGGGCTTTGGGCTCCAGCACCATGGATAGTACCAAGTGAACTACTTGCTCTGAAAGCTTATAATGAAACCTTTAAGTATCAGAAGATGGCAGCACCTGGCCATTTTTTCAAGTCAGATGTCCCAGATTGCCTGCATGGGGTGAAATTTGGGAGAATGCTTTGACTGCCAAAGTTTTAAAGGTAGTGAGGTTGAAGTGGAGTCTTGGTGATTACATGCAAACAGCTCTGCACTTTACTTGGCAATGCCAAGTAAAATATTAAGGTTGGCTTAATCCCTTGATTTTTCTGAAAGCTCACAAAGGAGGTATTGACTGTACAAGGTCCATTGAAAGTTGAAGGATTTTGCTGAAGGCTTTCTAACATCTCAGGAGGCTCAAGAGACTTTAATTTTGTAATGGTGGCTGGACCCAATGCATCCTTCTGTTGGGACTGTTGATTCTTCTGCCACTGTTTTTAAATACAGGCCATCATTATTCATTTGCCTTGTGAATTAAACCTTCCCCCATACAGAGACTGTTTACAAATATATTTGAATCTGTTGTTGTTTAAGGAATGCTACAAGGAGAGGCTTCTATGTGCAGATATTCTACTAAGTAGCTTCCTCTATATAACTATGAATTGGAAGAGCAAGTTTATGATAGTTGCAGCAAAATATTCGGCCACATTGTTTTGCATACCAGCATAAATGATCAAGTTATCTAAAGTGCAGTGGGCACCAATAAAATCATGTGAACTATCACAACAGCAGTAATTGGATTCTGAATTGTAAGATGGTAAAAATAAGCATAAAGAAAGAAAGAAATAGAAGCAACATCCAAAGAAATATAGTGAGTATATATTTAAGAGTATTAAATAATGTTGAATCACTATGAATATATTCAAACAAAAAAAATCAAATTGATAAAAGAAGAAAAGAAATATGTCTTCTTTCAAAATATTTACTTACATAAATATTATGAAAGAAAGGAAAGGAAATCATTGCTTGAAGAATAAAAAAAATAACTTTGGTTTTATTAACTGATTCGTCTTCTTTGGTGGCTCAGCAAAAATGTTCTTTAAAAAAAGGCATTTTTATGCCTAGCTCATTGATCCAAAGGCCTTAATAAGAATTGAAATCCTGGCTGCAGTGCTAAGCCTTCCTCCCAAGTGAGAACAATATGTTTCTGCAAGTGAGATGATAGAAATCAAGAGGAGGAAGGAAATTGTAAGTGTAAAGGAACAGCAACAGCAACTGATTTCTCTGTACCTTAATTTACACACACACACACACACACACACACACACACACACACAAACCAGCCTTTTCTCTCTGAAATCTTATCTCTGCACAATTCAGAACAATGACTGTAATGGAACTTCGGATGACATTACTTCAAATGCAATTTTATTTGCTCTATAGGAGTACAATACAATACAATTTAATTTTGTCTAAATGATGTCAAGTGATACTGAACCATCCCCATGATGGGGAACTTGTTTGTAACTAAATTCCTGAGCTGTAGCTAGCAGGCTAGTTTCAACCACAAGACAACACTGAATTTTGTACTTCCATGATATCAAAAATAATGGCAGCAGAATTAACATATTGTAATTTGGGAGGAAACAAAAGAGAACATTGGGATCATAGGTTGCTCTGAAAACAACCCAGTGGTGGGTATCTGTATATACTTCCAGAAAAATACAATTGGTAGAACCTATTTCATTTCACAAAGCCTAGAGTGTTTCAATTTGCCTCTTTTGGAGCTCCCTGCATGATCACTTCCTTGCAAGCTGAGAGCTCAGCATGAGATATTAAGGTTTTGCTAGGTCCTATCAAGAGATTTAAAATAAAATCTGCTAATATTCTTTTAAAAACTATTTCATTTATTCCTTCTTTTTTTTTTGCTCTTTTTAAACTTTTGTTTTTTGGCGGGTGTATTGAATCATACCAGCTTCTTGTTAGCCATTCATTAATTATAGTTCCAATACTAAAAATGTAGTGGGATAAGTAGTAATTGCATTTATTGATCTCAAATGGTATGGTTATGAAATTATACCATGAAATATTGAGTTGTTGATACTGAACTTGAAGGTCCCTTCTAGTCTCCTGCCTCTGCTTCTTGGTCTATAAGCAAGATAAACTGGACTATCTTCAAATATCTGCAGCAGAGGAATATCAATTCCAAAGTAGGACAAATGATCATCTTTTGGATCTTAGATATGTCTGCCCTCTTCCTACTTCCATTGTCTCATTCACAGGCCATAATAGGACAATGTATTCATAATCCAGTTTAGTCTAAGGACAGGTCCTGGTCCCACCCATCCCCCATTCTCTCAATTAAATGGTTTTCCAATAAAGCTACATGTTTATAAGATACTTTTTAGCAGCTGCCTAGCACTATTGAGGTCCCAGTTTCTTCATCATGCTAAATCAGATGTGAGAATATTATCGGGAATATTTTAAATTGTTTTTTAAATGCAGAAGAATATCTGTTATTAAGTCGAGAAGCATTAGCTGGACAATTGGCCTGTGTAGAAAGAAAATTACTGTTTTTATTAGCTCTGACTAGTGACTAAGAGATGAATGTTAATATGAACCTAGATTAATAAGGTTTATTGAAGTATTTGGATTAATTACACATACACAAACTTTTAATTGCAGGTATATCCAAGAGAACATGTATGGGCCTCAAAGATGAGACCATGAACCACATTTTCTTTACAGCACATACTAGCTGGAATGGTATTAGAATCCCTAATGCTTGTCTGTCTGTCTATCTGTTTATTATTTTCACATAAATGAAAGGTAAACATGAAATTTTAAAAAGTGAAATTAAATAAGAGGGATAAAGATAACAGAATAAGTAGAAAAGATTGTGTGTGTATACATATATATGAATGAGTAACTTCTTTACCACAGTTATAAACATATTCATTATCCCTCTTTAAAGTTACAAGTTGTTTCTCATTTTCCTATATACAATCCTAATGCTAGACTTTTAATAATATTTTTCCTAAAAGTATAGCTTTATTCATTGATTGGAGTATGTCAGGTTATGTAGGCTAATTAGCCTTTAGGGAAGGAGCAGAATTTATAAATGGATTTTTTTTTGATGCTGGCACGTGTTATAGTCTGGGATTACATATACCTGAATATGATGTCCAAATTATGCAGGAAATATGTATGAAGAGTTTGCACCTACTGCTGGGGAGATGGGTGAGACATATTCTATACATTTATGAGATGTAATGGATGTTGATGCCACTGCATCTCCTTGAATTAATTAGCCCTTAATTTTCCCTTTACAGTGAATACTCTCTCCTCTGGGTTTCTGAGTCTCTTCCCAAGTCAGCATCAACTAGGCAACTATTTAGCTGTGTTTCTGTACCAGCTGGCAGCCAATGGCTCTCTACAGGGACTTAAAAAGGGGGAAAGCAGCCAATCATGCATAGTGTAATTTACATTTGATTGATGAAGATCTTAGAATCACAGAAACAATTAATTTGTACCATGGCTCCTATGGGTCTAAAACTGAAAGATTTTTGCCACTGGTACAAACATTAATTTTCATCTTGATCAATCTCCCATATTTTTATATGTCACATTTGTTCATGAGATACTTTTAAAATCATGCATGTTAAACGTTGACTTGGGCAGAGTATGTATTTCAGAATTAAATAATCTAGTTCAGCAAATTAACTGACTGAATACATTTGAATTTAGCTACAGGGAAGATTTTGCTAGTATATATTTATATAATATTATGTTGAAAGTTTGCTCTTGGGATTTTCCACAACAATTATGCTTGTTTTCATGCTTTTAATATCAGAACCATACTGTGTCCGGCACTAATCTTTTCAAAGTGGAGTGATTTGAATAGAACACTTGCAAAGTGTTCATTAATCAGATTAAAAATATCCATTAGAATAACTTGTGTTCATTATATTGGTAAGTGGAATTTGTTTTCATAAGACCTATGCTGTGCTTACCCAGTCTGGTGCCAGCTAAATGTGTCAAATTTCAACTCCCAGAAATCCTGGTCTGAGCCATGAGCTGACATGCAATACATGATTGTTTCAAGTACTTCCTGGCTTCCATAGTTTCTGTTCATTCAGTAAGATTAGAGAGAACGATCCATTTAATTAAGCAATGCTATTTATTAGGATGTAGGAAGTGTGCCTTCTCTGCAGTGGGTGCTTGCCTTCCAGAAGCCAGAGGCCTGCACAGCTCCCATCCTAAAGATGTTCTGAAAGTCTTTGAAAACTTGGCTGGTTTCCCAGGCCTTGGGTAGGGTGACTGCTAAATCTGTAAATTGTTTTTGTTGTTGTTGCTTTGTTTGGTTTCTCTTCTCTTCTGGATACCGTGATCTGTTTGTCAAGTTTTACTGTTCTTGCTTTTAAAATAGAAGCAGCCCAGAGGCATTTTTTTAAAATTCCATTTATATCCCGCCCTTCTTCAAAGACTCAGGGCGGCTTACAAGCTTAGCAGTAGCCTTCATTCTATGTATATGCCTGCTTATTAGGGCTTTCACACACCCCGCAAGTGGCATTATTACAAAGTCAGCTTATTGCCCCCAACAATCTGGGTCCTCATTTTACCTACCTCGGAAGGATGGAAGGCTGAGTCAACCTTGAGCCTGGTGGGACTCGAACCTGCACTAATTGCAGGCAGCTGGTGTTACTTAAGGAGGCATTAGCCCACTGCTCCACCATGTCTTCCATTGGCCTCTAAAATTAAATAAACAAAAAGTAATTTCAAAGACTTTGTGAACTTAAAATGCATTTTACACGTAAGAAGAAAAATGGGTACTCTCTGTTTGGGAAAACCTGAGAATAGTGTTGGCTCTCCCATTCTAAAATCTCATCATGATACCCTATATTTAGTAATAGAATAATCACATTGAAAGCAGTGTTACTTGTTCTGGTATATGTGGTCTAAGCATGATGAAGTCATATTTGTGCAACCTCTGAGTAGCAGGCCAATTTCTGTTCATCTGATGCTTCACAAGATATAACTTGTATACCCTTCAGAGCCTCTGGAGGAAGATGGCTTATAATGTAATAAACAGGCAACCTATTTTTGAAACTTTTTTTAAAAAAAGAATTATAGCAAAGAGTAAGAGTAACTTCAAGCATCTCACTTATTTTTTTAATCATTGATATTTACTTTCAAATTCAAACCAAGTTCAGTGATTATTTTTAATGCAAGAAATAATTTAAACGCTTTATTCTATTAATTACCCATCTGCTGTGTTCTTAGTCAGAAAACCTAGTTTTAGGAAATAAGTGTAAATACTATATAGATTTCATGAATGTTACTATATTAACCAAGTTACATACGATCACAAATAAACTATATTTGTAATTATGAGAACTATATCTGGACCGAGATGCTCTACGTACAGTCACTCATGCGCTTGTGACCTCCCGGTTAGACTACTGCAACGCTCTCTACATGGGGCTGCCCTTGAGGACCACCTGAAGGCTTCAACTGGTGCAGAATTCAGCCGCGCGAGTTTTGATGGGAGCTTCCCGATACTCCCATGTAATACCTCTTCTCCGTGAGCTGCATTGGCTTCCGGTTGCCCTCCGGGTGAGATTCAAGGTGCTGGTAATGACCTATAAAGCCCTAAATGGCTTGGGTCCAGACTATCTAAGGGAACACCTGCTGCCGGCATCATCTTCTCATCGTCCTGTGCGCCCCCACAGGGAGGGCCTTCTCAGGGTACCACCGGTTAATGAATGCCGGCGGGTTATTCCCAGGGGAAGGGCGTTCTCTGTGGGTGCGCCTGCCCTATGGAACCAACTACCCACAGAACTTAGGACTGCCCCTGACCTTCGCTCATTTCGCCGGGACCTGAAAACTTGGCTCTTTGATCTGTTTGGTCCAGACTGTGGGGTTGTTAATTTAACTGGGTTTTAGACTTACTCTTGGGGCTTGAATTTAATTTGTTTTAATTGTTTTTATTTTTTGTATTCATGGTTTTAACTGCCCTGTAAACCGCCCTGAGTCCTATGGGAATAGGGCGGTATACAAATCCAATTAAATAAATAAATAACTAAAAATATATCAAATGGTATACCATGACATGCTAAAATTTTAATATTTAAGCAAGTTGATACTTACATTCCTTTGCTACACATACGTAGTTACAGGCAAAAAAAAAACCAAAAAACCAGCCATACAGTATTGCAATAAACACTGGCATATTTCTTTGCATCAGGACCCAGGACATGAATCTGAATTGGGTCTCAAAGGAGCACAATAGTGCAATCCATGGAATATATACTGAGAATATATGCATATCTGAGTTGTCGTTTCCTATTCTCTGTGACACGTGATCATGATGTAGCAATTCCTGTAATTAATTGTAAAAATAATGCTGAATTTGCTTAACCTTGAATGTCCATGGAGATTCTGAATCATCTAGGTCATGGTTGTCCCAAAGGTGCTTTTCTAAAAGCAACTGGACTTTTTTTTCTTTTTGCTTGAAGAAGTTTCATTTCTCATCCAAGAACATGAAGCTTCTTGGGTGAGAATCGAAATGTTTTCAAGGAAAAAAAAGAAAGTCCAGTTGCCTTTTAGGAAAACACCTTTGAGACTTAACCTTGAATACACATGAAAAGATTATTTCTTTTTCTGATGAACAGAGTGCATTTAAATGATGATATACTAGAAGTTTTTACTTTCTGCCTAAGTATCCAACAGTATATTAGAAGAAAGAGGAAACACTGAAGCCCAGGTGTAAAGGTACATCTGTAGAAAGACTGATAAAGAATGAAAAGAGATATGGAATATTTTTTAATAATAATGTTCAGTTGGATAGAATGTTATCTAACATACATGTTTTCTAAACTTCAAACAGAGCTAGAAGACAAAGCTTAACATGCAAATAAAGACTGGAAAGAATTACATGGATTCCAAGCTCAGCCTGGATAGGTTCAAAAACATGTGGGCATTCATCTCAAGGCCTCTCCATTTTAAACCTGAGCTTTATGGTGTGGCAATCTGCCAGCCTTCTCAGTTAGACAAGATAGGAAACATAACAAGATTTAGAGCTAATTCTACTGTATAGTAAGGTTACTTTCACATTCCTCACATTTTCTTCACAGTACACAATCACAAAATTCTTACAGATCTCTAAAGCCTAATCATTAACATAAAAAAATAGGCTAAGGATCAAAAAGGTAAAAACTTATATCAGGGCAAAAGGCAAAGATAGCATTGAACAAAAAAAAGAAAGCTTGACATCTAACAAAGAAGAAAACTCTGAACTAATCTAAGGGGGGGAAAAACCAAGTTCACACAGAAAAGCCAAAGCGGAAGCAAGTAAATAGTAGTCATATTCATCAGAAAGTAGATCATAACTCAAGTTTTAATATTGAGTTTCTGAAACTATAATATCTCAGAGTTTTTTTATACCTCTAATTTTGATCAGGTAATATATTTGCACGATATATTTGTATTCTCATCCCAATGAACAATTATTCTAAACAAAAATAAAAGCTGAAGTTGTTGACATAATCAAATATTAGAAAGTTAAATCCCATCTTTTCTCACAGAATCTGTTGCAACTAAATGTGAGATACTTTGCATTACTACGTTTTGTAAGACATGTGAATAATATTTTTAAGAGTGTTGTGTTCTTACTTCCACGGCTTTGTGCTGATTTGATAATTCATCATGAAAAGCCCTTGAGATTGATGGAAGAATATTCTATAAAACCTACTACAGTTATATTTTATTTTAAAGTCCAACCATCTGCAGTCAAATATACATAGCACAACACAACATAACAAAGTACAAATCTATTAGAATAACAGTTCAAAATTATCCTTGTGTCCATTGATTTAATTATGAATCCCAAAGCTACCCCCTTTTTTGATCAGAGGCTAATAGCACATTTGGAATCCCAATAAGTCACAAGAAGAAACAATTCTGTGACTGGATTGTAACTTGGATGAATATTGGAGAGGAACATTTAAGAGCTGATAATCAGTGGATAATAAAGTTAGCCTGGATAAATTTTATAGAGCACTGGAAAAAATAAAATGAGTTTAACTTGAAGTGATTAAAAAAACATGAAAAATGTGGAAAGTCAAAAGATAAGAGGAAAATAGCAGATAATAAAATAAGGAAAAAGAATCAATAGAAGAGGACCAAAGTAGAGATAAAAGTTGAAATTAAAACAGGATGAAAACAAAGAGGGAATAGAAAAATTGGGAAAGGCATTTAACATGTATAAACAACTGTGTTTCAATTAAAACACAGAAAAAATGGTAGTATATGTTTCAGGAATAGCAGAAAAAACTTTGTTCCTGAAGAGATTTTTCCCCTCTGGGATAGTACAAGCATGTATCAAGGAAGTTGTATGAGATATCTTTCCCCTTGACCATTCCTTTCCTGTATTCATCACAAAAAAATTGCCTACACAAATGGCAGGTCATGTAATAAATCTTCTTCTACATTATATAATTCCAAATTGCAAGTCTTTGGCCTGTAAACATGTATATGATGTCTGAATGATTCTTCTCTTCTGCTGTCATCTCTGTACATACGTAGAGACAAGATGAAAGGGGAACTTATTCCCTCCTTAGAAGTATAGAGCAATATAATTCCGAATGAAGTTTTCCTTGTGTATTCTATTTTTTATGCAACCTACTTTCGAAGGTAAGGAATGCTATGTATAGCAGAGGTGTCAAACTCGATTGTGTCATGTGATGTATTGCAACGTTGTTTGCCTTTGTGGAGCCACGGTGGGCGTGGCCTGTATGTGACATATCCGGCTCATGGGCCACCAGTTTGACACCCTTGATGTATAGTATAGTTCTGACTGATAATACCATCCTTTTAGTTCTTACTGACAGTATCATCATTTTCATATTCAAATTGTCATTTGATCCAATGGAATTTGCTATCTATAGAGTTTCTTTCCTTGAAGAAATGTGTTGTTTTTCAGGTCTCTATTAGCAAGAAATGATATCCCTGAAGTGTTAAAGCTGGGGTGTGATCCAACAAGAGAATTCCAGGTCTGGTGACAGGAAGGCGACAGAAAAGTAAAGTAGTAGCCTTTTATGAAATAGACAGGAAGTAACCATGAGGGCAAGGGAGAAGTTATAACAGCAAGCAGAGAAAGAAAGAAAGGGGTGGGGCAAGGCCTGAGACAGGATTTATGTAAAGCCACTTGGGGTGTGGATGTTCCACCATCATTTACATGGACTCTTGAATTCTCTTAAGGAGGAAATCTAGAAGATTGTTTATCATGTCACAGATGATTAAGTTTGACCTTAATAAGATGGAAGTTTATGAACCCCTATGATGTGGAGTTCCTTTGGCCAGTCTAGGAATCCCTGAGAAGATGATATGACTTCTTGGTCAACCATAAAGATCTTTTAGTCTTTCTGCCCAGAGCAGGAATCCTCCAACCATCCTAAACAAAGAGCTGTCCAAGTTTTGTCTAAAAATCTACAATGACCCATGTTTTCAGGATGAATGCTATTCACTATCTAATAGCATGTACAGTCAGGAAATCACACCCCCCCCGTTTTTTTTTTTTACTATTTGTAAAGCTTCTAGGTCATAGCAAACACTCTTTTCCAACAACCCAAGAGACGGCTCTACACATGGACATCACCCGACGGTCAACACAGAAATCAGATTGACTATATGCTCTGCAGCCAAAGATGGAGAAGCTCTATACAGTCAGTAAAAACAAGACCAGGAGCTGACTGTGGCTCAGACCATGAGCTTCTCATTGCAAAGTTTAGGCTTAAACTGAAGAAAGTAGGGAAAAGCACCAGGCCAGTCAGGTATGAATTAAATCATATCCCCATTGAATATACAGTAGAGGTGACAAATAGATTTAAGGAATTAGATCTGATAGACAGAGTGCCTGAAGAACTATGGACAGAGGTTCGCAACATTGTACAAGAGGTAGCAACCAAAACCATCCCGAAGAAAAAGAAATGCAAGAAAGCAAAATGGCTGTCTGAGGAAGCTTTGCAAATAGCTGAGGAAAGGAGGGAAGCAAAAGGCAAGGGAGAAAAAGAAAGATACGCCCAATTGAATGCAGAATTCCAGAGAATAGCTAGAAGAGATAAGAATGCCTTCTTAAATGAACAGTGCAAAGAAATAGAAGAAAACAATTGAATAGGGAGGACCAGAGATCTTTTCAAGAAAATTGGAGAGATGAAGGGAACGTTCAATGCAAAAATGGGCATGATAAAGGATCAAAATGGCAGGGACCTAACAGAGGCAGAAGAGATTAAGAAGAGATGGCAAAATTACACAGAAGAACTATACAAGAATGAGCTTAACGTCCCTGATAATCACAATGAGGTGGTCACTGACCTCGAGCCAGACATCCTAGAATGTGAAGTGAAGTGGGCCTTAGAAAAGCTGAGCAACAACAAAGCTAGTGGAGGTGACAGTATTCCAGCTGAGCTATTCAAAATCTTAAAAGACAATGCAGTAAAAGTGCTACACTCAATTTGCCAGCAAATTTGGAAAACTCAACAGTGGCCACAGGATTGGAAAAGATCAGTTTATATTCCAATTCCAAAGAAAGGCAGTGCCAAAGAATGTTCAAACTATCGCCCCATTGCACTCATTTCTCATGCTAGTAAAGTTATGCTTAAAATCCTACAAGCTAGACTCCAGCAGTATGTCGATCGAGAACTACCAGAAGTACAGGCAGGATTTCGAAGAGGCAGAGGAACTAGAGATCAAATAGCCAACATACGCTGGATCATGGAGAAAGCTAGAGAGTTCCAGAAAAACATCTACTTCTGCTTCATTGACTATGCTAAAGCCTTTGATTGTGTGGATCATAACAAACTGTGGCAAGTTCTTAAAGAGATGGAAGTACCAGAACATCTTATTTGTCTCTTGAGAAACCTATATGCGGGCCAAGAAGCAACAGTGAGAACTGGACACGGAACCACTGATTGGTTCCAAATTGGGAAAGGAGTCCGGCAAGGCTGTATACTGTCGCCTTGCCTATTTAACTTATATGCAGAACACATCATGAGAAAGGCAGGGCTAGATGAATCAAAAGTTGGAATTAAGATTGCCGGAAGAAATATCAACAACCTAAGATATGCAGATGATACCACTCTAATGGCAGAAAGTGAAGAGGAACTGAAGAGTCTCTTGTTGCGAGTGAAGATGGAGAGTGCAAAAGTTGGGTTGAAACTAAACATTAAGAAAACCAAGATCATGGCATCCGGCCCTCTCAATTCCTGGCAAATAGATGGGGAAGAAATGGAGGTAGTGACAGATTTTATTTTCCTGGGCTCCAAGATCACTGCAGATGGGGACTGTAGTCAAGAAATTAAAAGACGCTTGCTCCTCGGGAGGAAAGCCATGGCAAATCTAGACAGCACACTAAAAAGCAGAGACATCACCCTGTCAACAAAAGTGCGTATAGTCAAGGCTATGGTCTTCCCAGTTGCAATGTATGGCAGTGAAAGTTGGACCATAAGAAAGGCTGAGCGCAGAAGAATTGAGGCCTTTGAACTCTGGTGCTGGAGAAGACTCCTGCGAGTCCCTTGGACTGCAAGGCGATCAAACCGGTCAGTCCTAGAGGAGATCAACCCTGACTGCTCTTTAGAAGGCCAGATCCTGAAGCTAAAACTCAAATACTTTGGCCACCTAATGAGGAGGAAGGACTCACTGGAGAAGAGCCTAATGCTGGGAAAGATTGAGGGCAATAGAAGAAGGGGACGACAGAGAATGAGGTGGCTGGATGGAGTCACTGAAGCAGTAGGCGTGAGTTTAGATGGACTCCAGAAGATGGTAGAGGACAGGAAAGCCTGGAGGAACATTGTCCATAGGGTCGCGATGGGTCGGACACGACTTCGCAACTAACAACAACAACAACAAAGCTTCTAACCATTTGTTTGTGTTCTGTCCTCAGGCACTGTGGAGAAAAATCCACACCCTCTTCTCTGTGACAACCTAGTACGGTAAAAATCTACCACGTTTCCCCTTAGCCTTCTTTAGGTTAAACATACCCAATTCCTTTAATTGTCTTTCATAAGGTTTACCTCCAAGCTCCTTGCCATCTTTGTGGCTTTTCTCTGCACTCTTTCCAATTCTTCAGAATCCTAAAATGCTAACACAGTTCCAAGAACCTCTCAACCAGTGATGGGATTCAGCCGGTTCGCACCACTTCGGCAGAACTGGTAGCTAATTTTTTGTTGCCCAGGCCCAGAATGGACCTCCGGAAGCAGCATCCACACAGAGAAGCAGTTGTTCACATATTTGAATCCTACCACTGCTCTCAGCTACCTTGAAGCACTGTTTGAACAGACAGTGAATAGTAGTGCAATATAGTTATGAGGATGTGCTGGTGGACTTTTGTGAGCTATGAGGTTTGTTTCAGTTTCAGGATATGGCCTTCTAAAGAGCAGTCAGGGTTAATCTCCTCTAGGACTAACCAGTTTGAATGCCTTGCAGTCCAAGGGACTTGTGGGAGGCTTCTCCAGCACCATAGTTCAAAGGCCTCAATTCTTTGGCGTTCAGCCTTTCCAACTTTCACAACTATACATTGCAACTGGGAAAACCACTTTTGTTGGCAGGGTGATGTCTCTGCTTTTTAGTGTGCTGTCTAGATTTGCCATGCCTTTCCTCCCCAGGAGCAAGCGTCTTTTAATTTCTTGGCTGCAGTCCCCATCTGTGGTGATCTTGGAGCCCAGGAAAATAAAATCTGTCACTACCTCCATTTCTTCCCCATCTATTTGCCAGGAATAAGAGAGGGCCAGATGCCATGATCTTGGTTTCCTTAAAGTAATATAGTTTTATTCAGGTTTTCCAATGAATTTCAAGAGGTGGAAAGAAGAGACAAAAGTTTGTTTGTGTTCTGAGATCTACCAACTGGAGAACATTTATTTTCTGCTGACCTTATGACTGTACTTTTTCTTCTGCTTCCCCCAGTGGCGTAGCGTGGGGGGTGCAGGGGGGGCCGGCCGCACCGGGCGCAACATCTGGGGGGGCGCGCTCGCACTGAGCTGCTCAGGGAGCCCCAAGGGCTGCACAGAGTCGGCTTGGCTCCGCTCTCGAGCTGCTCTTTCTTGCAAAGCGAAACGAGTCCGGCAGGTGAGATGGGCGGCCACATAAACTGAATAAAATAAATAGAAGCGCCCAACTCTCCGCCCAGGCTCAGGCCAACCGCAAGCGCCCTGCAGGCGCCCCGGCAGGCTTGGCTGAGCGAAGACGGACCCGCCGGCCGGCTGGCCTAGCTTCGTGCGCATGCGTGGCTTTATTTAGCGGGGCTCACGTGCGAGCTTGAATGCAGCAGCTCTTGCAGGTCGGAGCCCCGCCCACCCGCCCTCGAGAGGGACCCGGAAGCATCCCGCATGCGCGCGACTCTTCTTGGAAAGTCTACGCCGCTGCGGGGCGCGTCTTTTCGGTGGTGCCATGATGTCACCGGGTTAGGGGGCGCAAATTGCCCCGGGTGCTGACAACCCACGCTACGCCACTGGCTTCCCCCCCCCACTTTTAGTTCTGTGTTATTATTGAATATTGTATTGATTTAAAATTTTTACATAACCTTAAAATCTGCTTGGAGAAATAAGGGCAATGATTTAAAAAAGGTTTTTCTATTTTGTGACTTTTTTGGCTGCTTGTAAAATTGTGCTCTCCCTTTAGCAATAAATGAATTTTAATGCTGAAGCATTAAAAGCTTATTTTAAGCATTACATTTAGCATGATTTTTTACTGGGACTTTTTAAGGTCTGTTCATTTCAAACCTTTATAATTATTAAAAATATATATTTTAAAGCTGGTTGCCATTACATTCTGGTTGTACTGAATGTCACTTTGATTTTGAATTTATTCTTAATTTTTAAAAACCCATTCTTGTCATTTTTCTGAATAGTAGGTGAATACCACATCTAGATTAAATCTCAGCCCTCAACATTTTTTCAAGCTAATTATTCTAACTTGATTCCAACAAAGGACATTTTTGAATAGGAAGTAGATAATTTTATTATTTAATGAAATATATCTACTTAGGAAACTGAGAATCCCAGGGTTGCCAAAACGGCAAGATTTCTACCTTTAGTGGGAATCCGACCAGTGTATTTTATGACTGGGTAATAGACAGTATCATATAAATGCATTTGGCATAGTAAAGTTTTGAGATGACAATATGACAATAGCTACCTTAGACAAGCCAGATTGCTTAAAATTCGACCACAGAAGTGATTACTCATTATGGAAATGTTTCATCAAACATAACATAAATTGGACATACAACATATTAATAGCAAATTTTGTTTACACATTTTATCTCTATTATCTATGCCCATAAGAGCAATTCAATCAATTTTTCACTAAGTACTTTTCAAAATATAATTACTCTTATGGGCAGATCTATGAACAGCCGCGCTATCTACACTATAGTTCACTAATTGCACTTCTGAGCCATTATAATGAATTATTCTTCTACGTTCCTTAAGAAGATCAGTTAAAGCTAATCACTTCCATCACATACATCACTTTCTAAGAAATCAATCTATAGCAGCCTTTTCATTTACAGCTTCATTTCTTTTTAATTTTCTAGCATTCCGGGATATGGCAATAAATACACACATCATAATCTGTTAGCATCACAGATTTAGTAAGTAAGACGCATAGTGTGCGTTGATTAGTTTATGAAACCTTTGAGGCATGTTTCTCTCTCTCTGGATATATTCTCATTTACTCCTAGGACTGGACTTTGGAAAGGATTAAATAAGATTCTTTGCAAAGTGCATTAGTATGAAAACAAAATCAAATATTTGTGACTTTTGCAAAGCTCTTGCGCCATCTTGGTTATTTGCACATGTCTGCACATGTAGAAGCAACACTTCTCCAAGCAGCAAGAGGGCTGGCCATGTGTCAGTTTGGTAAAAGACACAGTTGTTTTAATGCTTCAGAGGTAGGCAGTTTGCAAAGCAACTCTTTCACAAGCCTTGCAAAGTCTTTTGTGATTTTCTTTGCAAAAGCTTTCATGGGATAAGATAAAGAAGCTTGCCTTTTCATATTTTATTTTATTTTATTTTAATTCCATTTATATCCCGCCCTTCTCCGAAGACTCAGGGCGGCTTACAAGCTTCTGTGTCTTTTATCATTTGCCTTGTATTTTCCTGTTGAACATTGTGTAGTTTAGTGCAGAAAGTAAGAGATCAAGGAAATGAGTAAGGGGATCAATGAGAAAAAAAACCAGTTAAGGCCTTAGAAGGCATCTTTTTCCAAGGATCCTCCAAAACCAGCCCTGCATATAATGACACGTGAATAGACATGATAGTGTATCATAACATTAAGATGCGGTTTCAAAATGTTTCGAAAGTCATGTTAAATAATATTTCTGCTACTGAAGACTTATCTGGCTGTCAAAAGTTGAGGTCAAAGAGAAGGAAGGTAGAGAACATTTGCTATTGATAAACACAGAAATAAACTACATTAGTATACTATTCAAAAGAGACAATAAAAAAACTAAGAAGGAAGCAAAAAGATCAGAACATACCCTGTCCTGCAATTAGAACCAGGATAACCAGGAATTAATAGCAAGCGAGCAACCAAGCAGAAAACAAGAATCCTAATTAAAGAAGTACCAAAGAGAAAACCACACCAACATTGCAAGGGCAAATACTGTATATGAATAGGGAACAAACCACACATTCATTGGCACTGATTATATTACCTAGTTGGGTAGTGAAATGTCTGCAAGCAAACAACCAAGCTCAAAAAACATCAAAATCTCCAAAGTTCAACCCCAAGCTAAATATATTCTCTTATATTGGAGTCATTGTACACTCAGAGCTTGTGTATGTATCCTTGACTCAGATCTTTAAGACTTGGAGATGGATATGGGTGACAAATACTAATCTGAATTTATTTACATGATTTTATATTTCATATTTGGCTTCATCTCAACTTCATCCCATCCCTTAATTTTTGTTTTCTAAATTACAAGCTATTACCACTTCACAATTCTCATATTCTCCTTATTGCTCAGAATTATCGCTCTGATTCAGAAAGGTGTCTCGTTATCCGTTGGTCAACTAATTGGCTTCATTTATTACTTTCAACCCTGCTTACGTTTCATGCAAACTGTCAAGTTTTATCATCAACAAATCTTTCTTTTTGACGCTCTCGTTGTTTCTCTTTCTTAATATTTTTGATTAGTAAACTTTTCAGGAAACCTTCCACCCTTGGTGAAATTAAAAATGTACTGCTTGGTTGCTGGATAAATTATTTCAGCAAAGTGCTAAAAATGGCAGGTTATGAGTATTGCAAGTTGTTGTTTTTAATTGCAAATAGTTATTGGTGTGTAGGCAACTTGACTAAGAATGAAAAACATTTTAGTCCAGTGAAATAGTATCACTATTCTCCCTGTATCTTGCTTTTAAAATTTGAATAAGAGAATTGCTTGCTGCAACTTTTATTCGAGTTGCCAGAACTTGCTATGATACTGCATTAACTATAACATCTAATTACAGTTTAACATAAGCTGCTTTTACCATCGCTGTACAGAAACTCAAGAGATGACTCACAAATTTGTTACTGCCATTAGAAGATATTGATAAAAACAACCCACCAGAATTGAAATACACATTGAGAAATTATTTCCAGAAGATAATAAAATACAGTGGGGCTTAGCTAGTTTTTACTGATAAATACATAAATAAATATATATATTAATGCCATCAAATTAGTCATTTCAAAGGCTATAAACTGATGCTGACTTTGGTCAAATCATTAGCATTAGGATGTGTCCTAATTTTTTCTAGCGGATGTATGAAAGATATTCTGCATGAATGAAAATGAAGAAGAAATTGATTAATCAGGGTCCAGTCACACAGAGAAATGCAACACACACATGCAAACCTGATGCAATAAATTTGTTCATTTTTTGCAACCAGGAACTACAAAACAAGGATTCTTGGACTTGCAAGTGGCCTATAGACCATTAATTGCCCAATCTCATTCTGTTGCTTTTTCCATCTAAAGCATGGGTGTTAAACTTGATGTGTCACATGATGTGTCACGGCATATCACGACATTTTTCGCATTGCCAGAGCTAGCGTGGGTGTGGCCACCACACGATGCAACTGGCCCGCGGGCCGGCCCTTTGATACCCCTGATCTAGAGCAAACTTTGTTTATATGCAGTTGAATTCTGTACAGGTAGTCCTTGACTCACAATAGTTCATTTAGTTACAACAGGATTGGAAAAAAGTGACTTGTGACTATTTTTCACACTTAGGATGGTTGCAGCATCCCCAGGGTCATGTGATCAAAATTCAGATGCTTGGGAACTGACTCATGTTTATGACCATTGCTGTGTCCCAAGGTCACGTGATCACCTTCTATGACCTTCTGACAAGCAAAGTCAATGGGGAAGCCAGATTCACTTAACAACTGTCTTACTAACACAACCACTTCAGTGATTCACTTAACAACTGTGGCAAGAAAAATCGTAAAATGGTACCAAGATCACTTAACAAATGTTTTACTTAACAAGAGAAATGTTGGGCTCAGTTCTGCTCATACGTCGAGGACTACCTATAGCTTACTTCAGAACTTTTATTTTTTTATTTTTTTAATTTTAATTCCATTTATATCCCACCCTTCTCCGAAGACTCAGGGCGGCTTACAAGCTTAGCAGTAGCCTTCATTCTATGTATATGCCTGCTTATTAGGGCTTTCACACACACCCCAAGCGGCATTATTACAATGTCAGCTTAATTGCAATTACAATTACAATCTGGGTCCTCATTTTACCTACCTCGGAAGGATGGAAGGCTGAGTCAACCTTGAGCCTGGTGGGACGCGAACCTGCACTAATTGCAGGCAGCTGGGGTTACTTAAGGAGGCATTAGCCCACTGCTCCACCAAGGCTCTTTTAAATCTGAATTTTGTTGGCTTTATCATAGTCCAGGGGTAGGCAACCTTGGCTCTTTTATGACTCATGGACTTCAGCTCCCAGAATTCCTGAGCCAGCATGGCTGGCTCAGGAATTCTGGAAGTTGAAGTCCATGAGTCATAAATGAGCCGAGGTTGCCTACCCCTGTCATAGTCTCTCGTATCTCAACTTGAGGTGGCAGATCTCATATTTCCCCTTTTTCATGATGCAGAGAAGTATCCTTATTTTTTTCCCCCATAAAAGTTGGAGTTAATGATACTTCGAATAATTACTGAAGTTACCTTTACCCAAAAAGCAAAGGTCATTTAGGGATCCAATTAGAAATTCAACAACATGTCACTGCTCCTCTCATGAAATCATTTTAAAAAATGATTTGTCCTGTGCTGTTGTCACATTTGTTAAAACTGGAAAACAAGCAATTCTTAATTTTCATTTGTAATTACTGTTAAGATTTCTAATACTTTTTCACTACAGATAAGAAAGGAAATTTAAGCCTGCTGCTTGAAATCAATACAAGAAGTTTATTTTATGCAAACACACAGAAATTCCTCATGATAGTTTGAAAAATATGTAGAATTGCCTGAAGAAGATATGAGTTTATTGAATTTCCACACTTTACTGTTTCATAGGCTGTATCCTAACCAGATGCTATAATCTGATTGCATCAACTTAGAAGTATATAAAATTTTATTTTAATGTTAAAACGCTGCTAGCTTTGGTTCTTAGTTTCTTTTTTCTTCTTTTATCTTTCACTGGAATTAAAGTACTGAAGGTAATACAAGATAACTTTAATAAAAACAGTTGGATTTTATAGGCTTAAATTTACTAATTCATTTTCTACATATATAGGGAAATTCTGGTAGGTACTCTTTAGGTTGGTATAAAGCAATATGTATTTTATTGAATGAGGGGTGAAATGTCTATTAATGTAGCTGATATGGATATAAGAGTTTTGCTAAATCATTTTACAGTATTCAGTGTTACATTTTCTCATTTTTTTTAAAAAAAAGCATATTGTAGTCATTTTTAGTGTATTCTAGAAGTAAGTAATATTGACACAGTCAGCTATCATTTTGTCAGAACCATTTTATCACTGCATCTAATGAAAATGTATGCCTTCAATTCCTTGTGTCTTGGCGAGGAGCTTTTAAGTTTTGGTTCAAAGAAGTATAAAACCCATACCAAAATAAAATCAAAGGACCTTGTGGTAGAAATTAAACATTAGAGAAAAGGAGACTAGAAAACTATAGAAGAAATTACTCTTCAGGAGCACTTGGGTGGTACAAGATGCTAGGTTTGTGCACATAATACTCAAGCACAGTGCAATTTGTTTGCCTTTAGCATTTTGAGATATATTATCAAAGCCATTGTGATTACTTTCTCCTTTGGGCGGAAGAGTTATATATAAATAAAAGGAGAAAAACCATGATTTATGGTTTAGTGGTCCAAGCAAAACCCAACCAGTTGGGATTTGTTCAAGGCACAAACCATATCGTCCTATAATACGCATGAAAGGTCAAAGAAGCCATAGCCAGCTTTGAAAGGTTATGAATGAACCATAATGATGGATGGATCTCCTGAACTAAAGTTTAAAGAATAGAAAAAGACAAACTCTTTGCTAATGCCTAATTTTGGCCACCAGTATAATATAGAGGAGATGACTATGGCTTGCTCAGAATGTCCATTTATTTTGGAGCTAAAAAAAAATACTGTTAAAATATTCTCATCTAGCATGGACCTCCACCAGAGCTTGTTGATTTGACTAGAATGATAAACGTGGTATCATGCTCTGCTTTTGTATGTGCATGTGATATCATCATACATGTAAACAAAGGTACAAAGCTTGCATCCTGGCATTGCTTTTGTTATTCAACCCCCCCAGCCAAGGGCCTTGTGTAGATAGTAAGGAAGATAACCTTGACAGGGATATGCAGGAACTATTACATAAAGCAAAAGGGGCTGAAACATTTTTGAAGTTCAGACCAAGACAGTAATATTCAGAAGTGGCCTAATTCAGGGCTTTTCAACCAGTGGTACAGGTACCACCTGTGGTACAATGGCACCTGGCAGGTGGTACATGACCATCCTAGAAAAGTGGTAGGGGAGGGGAATGAGCTGAACCAGTGGCAGCACCACACAAGCCTGAGTGAGAGATGGCTGGAGATGCAGGGCTGTCAAGGCTCAGCGGAAGTACCAGGATCAGCACCAGGCTCCAGCTGGAGCTTGGCATTGATCCTGGCGCTTCTGTTGAGCCCAGAAGAAGCAGTGATCAGCTGGAATGTTGCCGCATCTCCAAGGCCTTGTGATTTACATTCAGATGCGTGGCAACGGATTCATATTTATGACAGTCACAGTGTCCCAGGGTCATGTGAAGAGACCAAAACCTGCTGCAACCACCCAACAGAGGGAGGGGGAATAAAAACCAAAGGACCCCCCACCCCACCCCCACTGCCAATCAAGTTTTTGACACCTTGCTAGGTGACTGGTGGTACTTGGATGTTGCCATATCCTAAAAGTAGTACAATGGGTGAAAAGGTTGAAAAGGCCTGGCCTAATTCACTGGATTATAAGGAAGAGGAAGATGCACAGCACAATCAGGCTTGCAAGACCAGGGCTTTTTTTCTCATAGAACGCCCAGAACGGAGTTCCGGCACCTTTTTTGGATGGAGCCTTGTAGGATAGGCATGGTGGGTTGTATGACATGTGTGAGTTCCGGCACCTTTTTCTTTTACAAAAAAAGCACTATAGCCAAACTCAATAAAAATAGTTTTAGCCTTTGTGTGAAATTGATTTCCTGGTCTGGCCTACCTGTTGGGGCTGACACATTACTGTGGTTTAGGTTTTGATTAATGCAAATATAAACAAGGATTTTGCAATACAATCCTATTCATGCCTACCAAGAAGCAAGCACAAATAAAATCAGCAGGATCTCCTTTCAGATCTCTGTCTAGGAACACAGCCTTAAAATACTTCTGAGTGGAACTACTTCTTGGTCATTTTTGATCATGTATTCGAGTTTGGGAGGAAATGATTGCCGAGCCTGTCATATTAATCAGAAGAGCAAAGAGATTTATAACACGATGGAACCATAAAGTTTACCTTCATCTTCTGCGATACAAATGGGCATTTTCAGTGCTTCTGTTATAGAAGAGACTCTGCAATAATAATGCTGCTATTATAATACAATTTCTGTAATAATAGCCTTTCTGTTATAAAATACCATTACAGAAATGCTATTATAAGGCAAGCATGGTTGTTTAGTATTGCTTTGGCAATAAAGGTGCTAAAAAGCCTCGGCATGTTATAGGAAATTATTGCAATTTTTTTCTCATCTGGCACAGAAAATTTTTCACCCAGGATCTTGTCTGCAGCTGCAGTCTCTGGAAAGCCACCCTCATACTTCACAATGATGTTTCTTTGAATTACAGTAAACATTGTGCATTTATAACAGGAAATTATTGGACGGGCTAAAGACAAAAGTTCCCACCCACCACTATTCCCTCTCTGCTTATCTTAATTCACCTTCTCTCGGGGAAAAAAAGTTTCATATTGGAAATATTTGCATAGATTTATCACATTTGTATAGTTCAGTGTTAGTGCTTGGGGAATAAAACAGAAGACCCCATGTTTTCCAACCATCTTTGTTTCGTGTGAGGAGCCACCTCCTGAATGGATACCAGCGACACCATTTTATTCATTTCTCTTTCTAGCTTTTCAGTTATGATAGATGCAACTGAATCACGGCTATAAGAATGCATTGTGCGAGGAGCAGAGACTTTCCTGTGTGAGGTTTGCTCACTATGTGGGACTTAATGGCTGCAGTCATGCAACACCTATAGCCGAGGGAGCTTAAGATCTAGCAACCGTATGTGTGCAAGGTTGCTTAGTTTTAACACTGTGTTTGGTTTGGTAGTTTTAACACTGACCTAGTCTGCTTGAGTGATTTATTGTTTTGGGGGGAATGATACAAAAAGCAAAAAACATTAATATTTTCACAGTTAATTAAAATATGAAACATTATATTATTATTAAGTTAAAGGAATGCTACCAAGGTTTGCACAATGGATTTCTTTCCAGTATTCACAATGGAGGTGAAGGTGAAGGTGCCTATGGATCATGGTGATTGCATTCATGCAGGTTTCTTGACAGAATTAGAAAAATGCTTGGCTATAGCATTCTTCCAAGATATTTTTTTTCTAGCTTCCTATCCTGACAAATGGTCTGGGATCCCCAAATGCTTTCCCATCTAAGTGCTAACCAGGGTCCGTCCTTTTTAATTTCTGAAAATAGTCAAGACAGATACACAGAAGAAAGACTTAAAGGAGGGGGAAAAATTGAACTTATTATGCAGTCCATGAAATCACCACCATGAAAAGACTAAAAATGCTGTTTTAAAAGGCACAGTTCAAACATCCACAGAATCTTCAAAGCCCGAATAAAAGGACTTATACTATAGTATAAGACAGGGTCTTAAAGAGAGAAGATACCTCGAAAAAAGATGTGGAATCTGATAGTGTGTTTTCCAACTAACAAATATTATTAAAAGGCACAAGCTTTTGTCAGCTGCAGCTCATAAAACCATATGCCTTTTTAGTAACATTTGTTAGTCAGAAAAGGTGCTACCAGATTCCTCCTGATTTATTTTTTTTGTCATGGCTCTTCCTACAGTGACTGTACTTATGATATTACTTCAGTTTTCCTTTGTTTTGCAACAGTCATAAATGAAATTATTGGTTGTAAAGTTATTTTTTCCTCACTGTTGTAACTGCAATTGATCACTAAACAAGACAGTCTTTAAACAAGGTCTGCTTGTACTGTACACGGTTGTGAAACTGATTGAGTTTCCTTTCTGAATTAATACACTCATAACACATTTTGAAATGCAAGGATTAGGCTTTTTCCCCTCTGAAAACATGTTTAAGATAGTTGAAACCTTTGGAAATACATACTTGTTTCTGATGTTGATGTGCATCTACGGTCGCATGAAGAAAGCTAATTACTGCAAAAGAATGAGATATCATTGGTATTCAATAACTTTTTCAAGAGATATTATCAAGTCCCATAAAACATTATTCCACTTTACGAACCCAACATAGGGCATGCAGATCTAAAGAGTTTGGAATGTGGTTAATGAATTTGTCTGCAACAGTAAATATTGTGTTTTCACACATAGTTGTTCAACACTACTTATATGGAGTTTTGAATCACAGAGGTACCCTTCTCTGGTTAATAAGAGCTTTCATTTTGGATGAACTTTCATAATTGCTTTGCCCTGCCTTGACTGAAGATATTCCTGATAATTAAATTATTTGCAGTAACTTCAGGCCTTACAGTTATTTGCCTTCACGTTTCTAGTTTGTTAGGTTTAGGCAAATTGGGGTCAGTTCAAACCCTGAGCTATAAATATTCTCTTCTTTAGGCAAAGTGTTTGAAATTTCATCCTGAATCTCTCAAATGGATCTCTTTGGTGAGTCAAACAAAACTTTCCCCCTCTTTTCATTTCTCCCATGCTGTTTTACCACAGATGAAAGTTTCTTCCATTCTGATATCTTTTAATGTGTTTTGCTTTTAAAGAGGTCTCACGCCACAGCCTACATTTGCAGAACTGGTTTGATGAAATGTCTTTTGGGTGTTTTGAAGCTGTGCTTTGTCTGTCTTTCTTGTGAACCTCAGTGACCTTTGTCATTCCTCTGTCATTGAGAACCGCAGATGTTTTGCATTAAGATATAAATATGGACCATTCATTCTGTCAGAAAGGCCTTTCCCTATTCTTAATGTTTAAGACTTAGTTATAATTAAGCATTATATTTGAATAGCCTGTCAGAGACCCAGTCTATACACTTAGAATAAAGGAGTGATAAAGCTTTTCCTGGCCTTTATCTCTCTGATTGTGGGAAGAACAACTAGCCTATATATAAGAAAATTATTATGCTAGGATCCTCATGATACTTTCTTAAATGCAGGAAAACCCTTTCCCTCCCTCACATGGTTTCTTTTTGGCATGCAGACACACAAGGTACACCTTGAAGCTTTCAAACTAGCAAAATGGTATGGTTCAGAGAAAGCATTTTCTTCTAATTGCTTTAATTCAGTAGTGTGCTTCCAGACTAAATCTGACACTGAAAGGGCTACGTTGTATATCTGACTTATGGATCCACTGATGAGATAGTGTTAAGCATTAATTTTCAGCCAATATAATGGGAATGCAAACCATTCTTCAAAATGTGTTTTAGGCAAATTTGTAAGTGCAAGAATGATCAAATATAAAATGCTAACTTAACATGAGCAAAGCTTTCTACCTGATCAGCTATATTTCATCCTTTACTCTAGTAAAGCTATGGCAATGATCTCAAGGTTCCCCAAATCTCTTTCCCGATACTGACTTTTCCCTTTGTGTTCAATTGGTAGTTCTAATGCTCTTGCTGGCATTTCTGTCTTGATGTTTAAATGACTTGTTAAGCTGAATGCTGTGAAGATGGAACTCCTGATTTAATGCCACCAACTACACTTGTGTTAGGATATTGTGTGTTTCCTATTCTGTCCAAGGATCTATACTGGGGGTCCTCAAACTTGGCCCTTTTATGACGTGTGGACTTTAACTCCCAGAATTCCTCAGCCAGGGCGCCTGGCTGAGGAATTCTGGGAGCTGAAGTCCACAAGTCATAAAAGGGCCAGGTTTGAAGACCCCCTGATCTATACTGTGATTCTTTTGTAAATAATTGCTCTCTCACTCTCTAAAAATAAAACTTTTTATAGACTCATAGGGTTGGTATTATTCCTTATTTCAGACTGGGATCTCTTCCTCTAAAGCAGGGGTCTTCAAACTTGGCCCTTTTATGACTTGTGGACTTCAACTTCCAGAATTCCTCAGCCAGTTTGCCTGGCTGAGGAATTCTGGGAGTTGAAGTCCACAAGTCATAAAAGGGCCAAGTTTGAAGACCCCTGCTCTAAAGCTTCCATCTCTTGGTTTCTGTCCTAATCATGGGAACTCTCTTCCTTGTGATATCCTTCAAGTATTGGAAGACTGTGATCATGCTTTCTGTTAACATTCTATTCTTTAGGTTAAACCTGCTCACTTCCTTTAAATGTTCTTCATAGCACTTAATCTCTAAGCCCCTCACTTTCTTTGTTTCTCTTCTTTGCACTTTATTCAATTCAGAATAAGAGAATAACAGAGTTGGAAGGGACCTTGGAAGTCCAAGTCCTTGTTCAAGCAGGAGACCCTATATCAGTGATGGTGAACCATTTAGAGACCGAGTGCCCAAAAACTGCCCTGCCCCCACCCTGTCCCCCACCCCGCCCACACACAGGGCCACCCACTGCCTCCACAGCCTGCTGCAGCAGATAGCCCAGGAGGCCCAGCAGCACTATGGCAGCCATGCCCACCGCCCATGCCCTGCAGTATCTGTGCATGATGGGGTGCGAGGGCGGAGTGTTGTCCCTGTTGCCTGGCTGCCGTGTCCTTGGCTGTGCTGTTCTGCACAGGCCATGCCTGGGGGTGACTCTCCTCCAGGAGGATGCTGGTGAGGAGGGGGCCGTAGTGGGAGGCGGGGCTGGGGCGATGGCTCACGTGCCCACAGAGAGGGCTCTGAGTGCGCACGCGTGCCATAGGTTCACCACCACTGCCCTGTATCATTCCAGACAAGTGGGTCTCTAGGCACTTCTTAAAGGTCTCCTCAGCATTCTTCTTGCATTGTGGCAATCAAAATTGGATATAGTAATTCAGATGTAGTCTGACCAGGAGATCACATAGTGGAACAATCAGTTCCTCTAATCTTGACATAGGTAGTCCTCAAATTATGGTGGTAGTTGGGACTGGAATTTCCATCACTAAATAATGTAGTTGTAAGCATAACATCTCACTCCATCATCAATGGGGAACCTGGCAGGAAATTGCAAATCCCAAGTGTCTTGACAGCAGGCCAGCCTGTATGCTGGCCTGCTGTCAAAGTGGGAGAAGAAGCAAGGATATGTGCCGTGGCTGGTGCAAGTGCAGTGGACTTGGAGTGGCTGCTGCCAGATGGCAGAGGGTGTGTGAGGGTGTGCAAGTGTACGGTTTGTGCATGTGTGTGCCTACGTGACCAGGTAATTTTGACAGCTTTAGCCCTTTTCTGGATCATGAGTAAGCTGTAGTCTACCAGGATACCCAAGATCCTTCTCATAATCATTACTATTAAGTCAGGTACTACTTATTTAGTACATCTGATTTTTCCTAAGTCCAGAGTCCTATATTTCTTGCCATTGAACTGCATTTTTTTTAAAAGACCCAATGTTCAAAACTATTAAGATGCTTTTGAACCAGAATCAGATTTATGTCATTTGTAAATTTGCTAAGCATGACTTCTAGCCCTCACCTAAATCATCTATAAAAATGTTGGAAGAGTACTGAGCCCAGGGCAGAACCCTGAGGTATTCCACTGCATACGTCTCCACATGTAGACAAGTTGAGCATTAAGGTACATTAAGGACCCCACATTTAATACAGTACATCCAAGTGCCAATTCAACTGGTAGTGGGACAATCCATCCCACATTGTTCCATGATATCAAGGAGGTGGTTGTGCTCAGCTTGTCTTATGAAATGTAGGTATACTACATCCACAGTATTCTTTTAGCTACTAATCAGGTCATTTTCTCAAAAAAGGGAATAAAATTAGTCTGTCATGACCTATTTTTAACAACCCTTGCTGTCTTCCATTCATCGCTTTTTTTTCTTGGTGTTTGCAAGTCCCCTGCTTGATGATCTTTTGGCAAATGCAGTTTTCATTGCAGATTCAGCTGCATTAGTACTTCCCACTGTAAACTGCTGATTTAAGGAGGAGGTCTTCAGGATGAATTAGAGCAACATCAGACTACCCTGAGGTCTTCCAGATGGAGCTGTAGATTTGACCACAGAGTGAGTTGATCCACTGCTCTTAACATATGATTTTGTTGCCTGGTGCTTATTAAGTGCACCAGCTCCTGGCTCCCTCCTTCTGCACTCCCAAGTCTTTTGTTTTGTTTTGTTTTTAAATCAAGTGGGAAACTTGGCAAATCGTGCTGTAGAGGCAACATATTTTGTTGCGTGTGGTCACTGTAGAAGAAGCCTGGGTCAACCTGCCTCTCAACTCCTCGTATCCTGCTATGATGCCTGAACATCAGGGCAGAGTAAAGGAGCCAAAATATAGCACCCAACCCTGCTTTTTTCCTCTCTTTATAGAGGGGAAAAGAATGTATTTTTCAACAGAAAACTGAGGGTACAAGATGAAGCACTCTGCCCATAGTCGCCGAGAGTCAGGTATTATACATGTTTAATAATAAATAAATTACATGACTTACAGAGAGTGGTGGGATTCAAATATGTGAACAACTGGTTCTCTGTGTGGATGCTGCTTCCGGAAGTCCATTCTGGGCCTGGGCAACAAAAAATTAGCTACCGGTTCTGCCAAAGTGGTGCGAACCAGCTGAATCCCACCATTGCTTACAGACCAGGAAGCAATCGCCGACTGGCTGAGACAACTCTGTGCTCATGGCTAGACAGGATACCTTCCTACTGATTCAGTTCTGTATGAGTACTGTAGACACTTAAACAAATATACATGTCCATTTGAACACACTGCTATGCTGAAATTGTCTGCACAATCCATATAATCTTTGCTGATTTTTAACTGTGGTTTGAAGAGAGTTGGGTGATGGAATGGCTAATCATTTGGATGTGTCCTTAAAGCATTGTACCTTTGTGTACCACTCCACCAGAAAACACTGCAAAGACATCTTTACCTACTCTTTTCCCATGTAGCTTCACCGAAACCAACCACGAAATTCTTCTTCCCAGACAGAGTGAAAAGAGAAAAATAATTGACTCCAAATCCACGTGCAAAAATTTCTCTTAGATGCCTACCTTGGCCTGCCGTCACGCACATTACTTCTGCTGTTAACATCATGCTATTACGGACTAGTACAGCCTGCCTACAGACATGCCTAGTTATATCTGTTCAACAAATCTTTGCTTGATAAATATGGAAAATTTAACTATTCTATGACAGAAAGTTCCTCTACCCGCACCGCCTTCTTCTTCTTCTTCTTCCTGTTGTTTGAAATGGTAACGCCAAGGCTACGGTGCCTTTTCTCTGTTATTTCAGGCTTGACAATATGGCTATCATTCCTGACAGCTCGACACGATATTAGCTATTCCCAGTGTCAGATGAGAAGAGCTGATGCTCTGCTATGCTGTGTTGGAAAATTAGATGGGAATCTCTCGCTCTTTCTTGATATGCATGTGAGAGAGTTTAGTGCAGCTGCTCAAGACTCTGATTTCCTGGGTTTTTCTTGGCTGCGGTGTAATTTGATAGCCAATTTGCCTGAGGTGTTAAGAAGATGATGCATTTCCTGTGGGCACAAGGTGGCTGCTAACTAAAGCAGCAACCCTTTCAGGCAGGAAACCTTTCAGGTGCACACAATACTGTACCCCTTCGGATCAAAGGAAGGAAAACCAATTAGCCAGAACTTTAACCTCTGTTAACTTTGTTTTTGTTGTGGGAGCTTTTTAACCTTTTCTTTCCCCTCAATACTTTTCTTTATTCTTTCATTGGGTCTTTTCCTCACAGAACCACCTCCTCGTGTTTCTCCTCCTGCGTTCGAGGACTCGGCCGCTTAAATCCAAGAATGATTTTTGAGGGGATCAAGTGTACGCGATTTTTGAATGTGTGCCATAAGTCCTTGGCAGCTAGCCAGGAAACCTCAGAGGAGCAAAATTAATGAAGGGAGGGTAACAAACGAACTGGAGTGTGTGGCTGGTAATGCGGTATTCATTTAATTGGAGCAGGTTTCGGTGCAAACCTCTCCGTTTTAATTGGAAAAGGAATGGGGGGGCGGCGGAGGGTGTTCAGGGAGAAAAAAGGAGGGAAAGAATGCATAAAGTTTTCAAGGCTGGTCTGTGGCAGAGAAAGAACTCAATTTAGGGCAATTTGCTCAGCAAGCTGGGCTGCCGCCTCCCTTGGGGATGGGGATGAGAGAGAAAATGGAACCAAAAGAGAACTTGATAAAATCACCTAGCTCAGACAATCTCAGCAGAATAGGTTTTTTACTGAGTTAAACCTATTTCAATCAATGTGGTTCTTTTCATATAAGTCACACATAAAGAGCCACCAGATTACAATGAAAATCGAGGATGTTGCACGTGGGAGCCTTAAGGACAAGTGAAGTACAGAAGAGGTTTTTTGTGGTTGTGCTTGTCACCGTCAGGTTGGTTTGTTTGATTTTCCCTCTCTGGCCATGGAAACAAATTTGAGGTTTTTCACTCCATCGCTCTTTCCTACTTTCACTTTTCCTCATTGTTGTTCAAAGTTATGATTCCAGACAAAGCTTTAAGTTTGAGATTCACTCAGACTTATATTGGCATCTCTTGTAACCAAGAAAAGATCATACCTTGTATCCTGCTCCATTTTTGCTCCTGAGATTGCCTTTCTGGAACCTTGAGTAGAATGAATATACAGTGAAATAAAATGAACTAAAGAAGCTTAAGAAATAATCCATCCCATCATTTTGTCCCATCACCTACTTTGGTGAGATTTCACTGATAAATCTCCTGCCTTTTTTTTCTGAAGACAATATAAATTAATGGAATGCAGTTAAAGTAGTGTTGGGTTGCCATTGAACCCTCTCTGCCCTCCTGTCAACACCGACTGCGAGCGGCCCTGGAGGTAGGAGGAGAACCACCGTAGAACGGTGCCTCCCACTCCCAACACCCTGAGACGCCGCAGCAGGATACCATGGTCGATGGTATCGAAAGCCGCTGAGAGATCTAATAGGACCAGGACAGAGGAGCAACCCCTGTCCCTAGCCCATAATTGTGATAATGCAACTCTCCTGTCAGGTAATGTGAGATATCCCACCACTGAACCTTTGATGTCACTTGTGATTCTAGGCAACACAGGTGGTCCTTGACTTATGTATGTGTACACTTTGAGAGCCAGCAACTAAATTTCATTTTTAATGTGTGCCGTTGTGCCCACTAGGAAAAAGTGACAATGAAGCTTATCTAATCTAATCACAATTGAGCCCAAAATTTCTGTCGGTGAGCAAGACAGTTGTTTAGTGAGTTTTGTCCCATGTTATAACCTTTTCTCGCCATAGTTGCTATGTGAATCACTGCAGTGTTAAGTTAGTAACACGGTTGTTAAGTGAGTTTGTCTTCTCCATTGACTTTGTCAGAAGGTCACAAAAGGTGATCTTCATGACCCTGGGACACCTCAGCTGTCATGAATATGAACCAATTGCCGAGTGTCTGAATTTTGATCTCATGACCATGGGGATGCTGCAATAGTTGTTAAGTGTGAAAAACAGTCATATGTCATTTTTTTAGTGCCGTTGTAATTTCAAATGTTCACTAAACGAATAGTTATAAGTTGAGGGCTATCTGTATTTATGTTGTTTTAAAGTCCAAACTCTTAGTGTGCTTGACAGTTTCGCTCCCAGTGAATTTAGACTACTTGTTTGCTAATCTTAGTTTTTCATATAGTGTTAAGATTAAATACAGGTAGTCCTCAACTTACGACCACAACTGAGCCTCAAAGTGCCAAGTGAGAAATTTGTTAAGTGAGTTTTGCTCTATTTTGCGACCTTTCTTGCCACAGTTATTAAGTGAATCACTGCACTTGTTAAGTTTGTAACACAGTTGTTAAGTCAATGGCTTCCCCATTGACTTCGCTTGTCAGAAGGTCACAAAAGGGGATCACCTGACCTCAGGACACAGCAAATGTCATAAATATGAACCAGTTGTCAAGCATCCAAATATAAATCATATGCCTCAATGGTCATAAGTGTGAGAAAAGGTGTTAAGTCACTTTTTTCAGTGCCGTTGTATCTTTGAATTGTCACTAGGCAAACTATTGTAAGTTGAGGACTACCTGTACTTCTTAAGTTGCAGACTATTTTGATTTATTGCAAGTCATCAGGTCAGTGTTAACTCTTAGCGACCATATAGATAGATTTTCTCCACAATGATCTGCCTTAATGTGGCCCTTTTTCCAATGCTGCATCCATTGCCATGGTAACTAAGTTTATCTACTTTGCTAGTGGTCATCCTCTTCATCTCTTTCCTCCCACCTTTTCCCAGAAGAGCTAGGTCTTCGCACAATGTGTCCAAAATTAGGACACTTTGTGCTTCAGTTGAAAAATTTGGGTCGATTTGGTTCATAATCCATTTCTTTGCTTTCTTGGCTAGCCATTGGATTTTCACGAGTCTTCTCTAATACTACCATTCCAAAGCATAAATGAATGCATTGACAGCAAGATACAACCTGAGTATTGATTAATATAGACATTTCTTCCCTGGCCTATTTTGTAATTATTCTTTGTGCTGGTGTTGAGATCTGTGTCTAGAATGAAGTAGAAATCACTTGAAGTATGAAGTCAAAATAATTGGGGGAGGGAGGAGACATAAACCTGAAAAGATGGTGGCAATTTGATATTACCTAACATCAATGTTAAGTAATGTCAGTTTGAAGAGGGAGAAACTTCAAAGGCTTGCAACGAAGTGGCTCTTGAGATGTATCTGAACTTCAAGGAGTAGAGCAGCCTATTCCAGGTTCTTGAGAAGCACTCAGCAGATGGACTTGTGACTTCTGCTTGATTGTTATGGTGTGACTAATCATAACAGTATCTCAAACATATGTTCTGTTGCTAATATTAGATATCAGTGACACCCATTTTCAAAGTGTTTGAATAGACTGTTGAACATATATTTTCATTCTAGGATTGGAGTATTCTATTTTCCTCTAGACTATGCTAAATTATCTTCTGGACTAAAGTTAACTAGAGCTGAAAAGTAAGTTTTTTGTCACAGGCAAGGGGAGAAAAAAAAAGGAATGGTGGAATGTTGAATTCACCTTGAGTAAAGAACAAGCCTACATCCAGAGAATTACACTATAAAGGAAGCAAAAGCCAAGTCAAACCAAGGCTTAAAACAGATCATTTCAGAAATGGCCATCAAAACAAAGAAGTGACAGAGAAATAGCCCAGACTATTCACCAGTACAATATAAAGTGCTATTTCAAGTAAGATATGACAAGTTTATTTTAAATGTGTTTTTTTGTGTGTATTTATATATGTTGGTAGTGATAATTTGTTGACTGAGCGTGTGCCTGTGTGTGAAAGAAAAGGAATGCACGCACACACAAATCCATATTTTGTTAGTTAGAAAAGGTGCTGCCAGACTCCTCATTTTTGACTACCATAGAATAAAAAAGAGGGGTTTTTTTTGACAATTCTTAATAGTTTTTTTAGTCTGAATATGAGGTTTGGCAGGAGTGTAACTTTCTGCATGTAGTAGTTCTTTGTGGGTTGGCTTGGATGCCAAACATGTTTCACTTTTGCAGTATTTGTAGAAAATGAGCTTCAACATTAACCTCTTTTTTGCAGTTATGTGTATGGATGAGATGCTCAATCCTTGGCGCCATTTTCCGCAAGATTAGCAGTATTTTCCCTAAGGGGACAAGACTTGTGGAGGATGCAGCTACATTAAACCCCTCTGAGTTGAATTGTTAGGCTTTGGCAAGGCATTTTATTCACCCCAGCTTTGGTTCTTTGTAATTTATGGTTTATAGATGAATATAATACGTGAGTTCAGTTTATAGTTCAACAAACTATGGTTGGGGCATAGTGCAATAATTGAACCCAACACTGGAACCAATTGATGAGAACTGCAACTAAAAAGTGGAAGATTTTCCTGTTTCCTGATTGAAATGGGAGTGTGTAGAAAAAATTATCACAAATTCAGTTCTCTGGATTATAAGGGACTCTTTATGCTCCAAAGGTAACTCTACATCATATTAAAAAAAAGGTTAAGATAGTGGCTAATTTGATCTCTACACCTCCCCCCCCCCGGTATTTCACATATGTTGCCTGCGTGATGCACCTAAAACATGCAGAGCTTTGATTGCATTATCACAGCTACATCTTGCTTTTTTTGACTGTATCCTGCAGACATTCAGTCTGAGCTGTATCCAAAACATGATCTCAGCTGGAAAGGCAAGGTTATATAGGGGCCCATATGCAGTTAGACTTTAATGTCTCTCTTATGAAAAATAAATTCTATAAAAAGGAGAAAGGTGTTCTGATCATTTGTTGTGTCTGTGTGCACGCATGTGTATATGAGACACATGTGCACACGCATTCATGATGGGGTTGGATTTTTATCAAGACCAAGCAGCCCAGAAGAAATCTGTGAAATGTTTCAAGTTCTACAGCATCCTTTATGATACAAGGGGGAAGGCTGCCATAAATGTGAGAAATTGGAGATTCTTTTGCGCTGATTTGCTTGATCTTAATAAAAAATATTGGTGCAATGGCTCAGTAGTTAAGAAGCTGAACTTGTCAGCTGGAAAGATGACAACCTGGGTTTGAGACCTAAGCACCACCCCAGCTCCCTGCCCCCCTAGTAGTTTGAAAGCATGCAAATGCAAATAAATAGGTATCACTTTGGTGGGAAGGTAACAGCGTTCCGTGTTTTGCCACATGCTTTGCACTGCGGGGTGATGTCATGCTGGCCACATGACCCCGGGAGCATCTCTGAACAACATTGGCTCCCTCAGCTAAGAAACAGAGATGAGCACCACCCCCTTAGAATTGTACACAACTGGATAGGGGAAAACTTCACCTTTACCTGGTAAAAATATTACACATGGAATCTGGATTTCTATGGTTACTCATTTAATGATATACAATCCTGATCCTGCCTTCCAACAATAACCTGAGAACATTTGGAATTTAAAACCTCGTCTTCCCTTCCGGATCCAGGATCTTAGCACCACAGTCTTTGATTAAATGACACATTTTGGTTCCATTGTTTTTACCAGCTTTCTCATTCAATTCTTCGACAGCATTTCCTCTCAGCTGAATATTGTTATCACTTCTTAATTCTCATTTTCTTCCAAGCTGCCTATATTATCACCCCCTTTCCCATTTCAGAGACTCAATTCTTACTGTTTAATTTACTAATTGGCTTTTTACCTTCAGATCCTATTGCCTATGTGTGCAATTTGATCCTGCTTAGGCAAAGTCCTCCCTTACAACTCCTTTTGCTTGCTCACTCTTTCAGTGCTCTCTGTATATTAGTTAGTTGCTAGTTAGTATGTTTGGGGAAAAATTGCACTTGGGTGTTTTTAATATTGGTATTTGTATTAATGTTACAGAAACTTGGTCACACTACTTTCTCTTCATGGCATGGTCTTTCATGGCTTTTATGAATGAAATTATACCCCACTGCAATGTCTTCAGGGCTTCTAAGCAGAATAATAATAATAATAATAATAATAATAATAATAATAATAATAATAATAATAATAATAATAATAATAATAATTTTATTTGTATACCGCCCTTCTCCTGAAGGACTCAGTGTTCTGTACCAGCCTGCTACCGGCCCTGCAGCAAAAGCAGGGACAACCCTTTACAAACGGCAAGAGGCTGGAATAAAGCCTGCCAAATTTATTCACATAAAACAGAGCAAGACAAGACACCAACCATGAAACAGGAGCTAAGAAACAGGAACTATCCAAGCGGTTGCCTTCAGGAAACCAGCCCTCCCACACATTCCCCTTAAATACAGTTCAGGGCGTGGCCTCTCTCTGCCTCCTTCCGAGGTGCCCCATTGCCTTCCTCTGTTTACTCCTGATTGACTGCCTCCTGCGTCGGGCGTCCTTGAACAGGGCCAGCTGTGGGTCATCTTCATCCACGCTGTCAGGCTCACACAGCTGGGGCTGCGTCATGACCAGATGAGAGGGGCCTGGCTGGGGGCTCTCATCAAGCTGTCCAATCCCCTCAGCAAGCTCTTCAACACCCCCCTCCTCCTCCTCTGAGTCATCCGACCCAACTGCCGAACCCACAGGCTGACCCTGAATCACAACACTCAGGGCGGTGAACAGGGCAAACATATAAAAGTACAAGAATACAAAAATTAAAAGAAATTAAACAGGGTGCCCAAAAGCTTACAACAGTAAGTTAAAATACATTAAAACAATAATAAAACCCAAACCCATCACCCATCAGGCCAGGCCGGCTTGTTCGAACAAGTAGGTCTTCAGATCGCGTCGGAAGGAGCGAAGGTGGTGTCACCAGTTTCGTTTCTAAATTGCTTACCGTATTTCCATGTAGATGTATTCATATCTTTTAGGTGATGGAGACATATAATAGGAAACTCAGAGGTAGTTGATTTATTTTATTAGATTAGATTGAATATTTGTGCTAGTTCATAAAACAGCATCTGTAGCACACATTGCACACAGTGTGTGAGCTACTGAGTTCAGCAGGGTTTACTCATAGATACCGTATATAGGATTGCAGTCCTTTTCATCTTTCAAATTTGTGTTGCTTTTTTTTTCTTGCTATGGATATTCTCTCTCTTTTCTATTGTTTTCTGTGCAATTTCCCACTTCAGCCCATTGTGTTCATATAATATCAGGCTTTAAAACAACTTCACTCTGAACTGCTGTTTTTTTTTCCTCCTTGCTAATATGAATGTATTTCTCCTTCCTTTATTCATGTTTCAGTATTTGCATTTATTTTATGTTCCTGCTTTTGTGGAGATAAAAGATATTTTACAACAACTCTTACCTGGACATGAAGCTATTGTGATAGTGTCAAATGATAGGCCCATAAAAATTGAAAGGCACTTAGTATGATACTAAGGTACAGCTGAAGATACTTTAGAGTATTGATGGTATCTATGGTTTGGCCAGACTTGTCTAGTTGCTGATGTTGCCATGTTGCAGGAAAAGAAAATCAGAAACTGAAAACATAGAATAACAGAGTTGGAAAGGACTTAAGGGGTCTTCTAGTCCAACCCCCTGCTTGAGGAGGAGACCCTACCATTTCAGTCAAATGTCTCTCCAGCCTTTTCTTAAAAGCCTCCATAGACAGGGCACCCACAACGTCTGAAAGCAAGGCATGGTTAATTGTTCTTCCTGTTATGAAATTTCTCCTTAGTTCTAGATTAGTGTCCATCAGATTAGGATAGAACATGGAACATAAGCAGCATGAACTATGGAAAGTTTAACACAATCAAAGGTGAAATGAATTGACCGTACATTTTACACATTAGCAAACAGAGAAAGAATGGAATTGGATACTTTAGGTCAGAAAATCATAGTGTTCACGAATCAGGGCATGAAAGGCGAAGAAGACATGGCATTGGTTCCATAGACAAGTTATAGCGGAGAGAATACAATTCAGTTAGCGACTGAATAATATCAATTCAGTTTCACAGACAACCACCTGATAAGAGGGCTATTCAAATTTATACGCTCCATTCACTGTTAAAGGGAAGTTGATGAGTTTTATGGTCGAATTCAATGTTTATAGGAGAAAGGAGTGAGATGAGCTTCTTTGGTTGGAGTGGCAAAGTTAGAAACAGTGAGGAAAGTGTAGTTACGGTATCACAAGTTAGGAAGAAATATCTCTTTGTCTTTTAGAGGAAAGCAACTTCATGTTTTTCAGTATTTCTGATTCCCATTGCATTTTTTGAAACTTATTTTTAATAGGTTGAAATCAAGTGACTGGCTAAGAAGTAATCCACACGAGTTGTTCTGGATACAAAGGAATGCATTTCATTACTTCTCTCCTATCCAATAGGGTCTCAAGTTCTATCATAAAGGTACTAAATAAATTAGGCTAGGAATTGTAATTATTGTTAAAAGGATAAAAATGTTAGAAATAATATTAGTGTTGTATGAAGCTCTTAGGCAGGGGTGTCAAACTGCACCCATCCCATTGCCGGCAATGGGAAAAAAGTCGTGATACATCGCGACACGTCATGTGACATTGCGAGTTTGACACCCGTGTCTTACAGTGTCTGAAGAGGCTTAGATTTCCCTTCCCCCACAGATCTTTTTGCTGCTTTCAGTCATACTAATTTGACATTTTGGGTTCCTTACAGTGGGCCTTTCTGCTCTTTGTATACAGGTGCACATCTGTAAATTTTGAAGAGCACCTGGATAAGGATGAGTCTGGAAAAAAAATTAAATGTTAAAAAGCTATTCAAAATATTGCAGAAACAGGTGTTCTAAATTGTTAATTGTATTTCCGTTATATTATTTCTTTTCCAGCAGGGAATGTATGACAAAGGAACAGGGGAAATTAACTTTCCAACCTTTCCAACGTGCTAATTACTTTAATGATCCAATCCTTTAAATAAAGTTATGGGTACTAGCACTAATGTGACTGGACTGTCTCTGATCTAGGGCAGACATGGGAAAAAAACCCAAAGCTGCCTCCTCTTCCCCTCTTAAAGTTTTGTTTTTCTCCTACAAGTGCCTAATTTTCTTCAGGGCTCTAGAAACTGTGACCATTCAGATTTTTTTAAACAGTTCCTGTTAGCCTAGTTCAGTGGTTCTCAACCTGTGGGCCGTGGACCCCTTGAGGGGCCGCGTTGTCATCACCAGGGGGTCCACAAAGGCTTGAAGAAATGCTACGATTAAAATCTTGAGTTAAGTCTTAGGGGTCTGTGGCCATGGTCTGTCACCACAAAAGGTATTTAAAGGGAATCCATGGTGAAGAAAAGTTTGAGAACCGCTGGCCTAGTCAATAGTGAAGAATGGTGGAAAGGACAATTCGAGAGCATCAAGGAACCCTCTGTTTTATTTAGTAGACAGAAATGATAGAAAGGATTCAAAATGATGTAGCTATCCCCTAAATGCTGTTGGGACTAATTTTTTTAATCACAGCTGTATATCCCCATAATACGCTGTTTAACTTGTTGTGCTTCGTTATGATTAGTATTTTTATTTTGAATGAATCCAATTTTTTTAAAAAGGTAAAGGTTCCCCCGCACATGCGTGCTAGTTGTTTCCGACTCTAGAGGCCGGTGCTCATCTCCGTTTCAAAGCCGAAGAGCCAGCGCTTGTCCGAGGACATCTCTGTGGTCATGTGGCCGGCATGACTAGATGCCAAAGGCACACGGAATGCTGTTACCTTCCCACTGTAGTGGTCCCTATTTTTCTACTTGCATTTTTACGTGCTTTCAAACTGCTAGGTTGGCAGAAGCTGGGATGAGTAACAGGCGCTCACTCTGTTACGCGGCACTCGGGATTCGACCCGCCAAACTGCCAACCTTCTGATCGACAGGCTCAGTGTCCTAACCCACTGAGCCACCACTATTCTTAATTTAATTCAATCCGTCTGTTGCTTTTTCACCAGGAAGGCCATCTATTTATTTATTAGTATGTTAAAGATGCTGTGTCAGTTTGATAATATCAAATGAAAATTTCTCTTTTTTTAGTCTTCCAAGAGTTAAAAGAGGACTAGATGGACTGCTGTCTTAGAGTCAGATCTATTCTGTCATCCACTGGACATTTAATTTAATGAAAAGGTTTTGGTTTTAAACCCATCCTCACAAATAAACACACATAACACCTACGCCTACACTTACATACAAAGGAATAGACTGAAGCTAAGCATGACTAAGTTTGGCTCCAGCTCCATATAGCTAAAGCGGTTAACTCAAATGAAAATAAATAAATCAATTTATTGCTTGTTCTTGCAACAGCGAACCAATACATAAAGACTATTCAGTCAACTCAGTCTAGCAAACCTTAACATTTGATGTGAAGACCTAAGCACTGAGAATAAAAATGAACACCATTATAGTGCTCAGAGAACTGAGAAAGGGATTTTTTTAAAAAAACCACCAGAGTCATATTAACTACTTTTATTTATTTTAACTTAAATCTGTTTAAGATTGCTGCTGTGTAGCTAAAGTGAATGCTACCTTTTAATTTATAAGTTGAAAGCAGGTATCCATCACTCAGGTTATGATTTTTTCCAATAAAATGTTGTTTAAATGAACTTAGGCCTATGCCTAGAAATATTTATTTCCCGATTAATATTTATAGAAATTTAAAATGTGTTTAATGTTGCTAGTATGAAATAGATATGCTGTCTTGATCATCTCAGTGCTATAATAACTGTTGAATAGTTACCAAACCAAAACCAAACTGAAAAGATAATGGTTTATCGAGAATGCAGCTAAGGACAATGCAAATTATTCTGCCCTCAAATAGGCTTCAAATCTTTGGCAGTTTTTAAAAAGGTTTTAGTGCAAATAGATTCATATAACATTTGACAAAAGTAGCAATAACTAAAACATATTTCAATAGTAAGTAAAGCATTTGAAAACAAAAACATTCACATGAGGAGGGGAAAAAAGGCTGAATATGGTCTAATGTGAACACCTGTTTTGCTGTTATTGTGTATCTTTTTAAAGAAATGTAAATAAAAATTAGTTCATAAAGGAGAAGTCATGGCTGCTGCAATTGATTCAAATTGATTGACTTTTGTTCCAGCTGTTAGAACATGCCTGGCTGGTGAGTTCCTTGGTTTGTGAATTGCACCAATAATGACAAGATACAGTCTTGAAAAAAGTATCTTTGACTTACAAAGATATTTTGGATAATGAAGGAAAATTGAAAGACAGACAAGACTTACAAGAACAAGGTATTGACTTAGCATGATGGCCATATTTGCAAATTCAAATGAGACATGAAAAAGACGCGAAAACAACAGGATTTTATAAAGAACAGACAGAATTTGATCAGATACTGTTAAAAACAGATGAAAAGTTGATCAAGAAACTCTATAGATTTCTGGAGGAAGAACAAGTAAAAGAAACAATGATAATGTGGGAAAGAATTTTGGATATAATATAGAATTAGAAGAGTAGCAAAAATTATGGGAAAGAAATATTAAATTAACTAAAACAGTGCCATATAAAGAAAACTTATACAAAATGTTTTACCGATGGCATATGACACCAGTGAGACTAGCGAAAATGTTTAAAAATACTTCAAACAATTGTTGGAAATGCAAATGAGGGCCAGGTACTTATTACCACATCTGGTGGACATGCCCTAAAGCAAAAAGGTTTTGGGCTAAAATACATCTGTGGTTGGAGAAGATGACTAAAAAACAAGCAGACGTCAAAGCAGAATTGTTTTTGTTAGGAATAATAGGAGCCAAGTATGAGAAAAGTTGTAGATATTTAATACTACATGTATTAACAGCAGCAAGAATTGTATTTGCCCCATTTTGGAAAAATGAAAACTTAGCAACTGAAGAAGTACTAATTAAGAAAATTCTAGAGTGCACAGAAAGGGATAGATTGACTTTAGAGATTAAAGAGAAAGAAGACTCTGTGTACTTTAGAACATGGGATAACTTTTACCAATGGCTAGAAAAATGAGGCAGAGAGAAAGGAATGTGATATGTAATTTTGAATATATATTAGTAAGAAGAAGGCGACTGAATGATTAACTAATATTGTTTTTGATAATTAACTGTATCTATTAAAGGTAAAGGTAAAGGTTCCCCCGCACATGCGTGCTAGTCGTTTCCGACTCTAGGGGCCGGTGCTCATCTCCGTTTCAAAGCCGAAGAGCCAGCGCTTGTCCGAGGACATCTCCGTGGTCATGTGGCCAGCATGACTAGACGCCAAAGGCGCACGGAACGCTGTTACCTTCCCACTGGAGTGGTCCCTATTTTTCTACTTGCATTTTTACGTGCTTTCGAACTGCTAGGTTGGCAGAAGCTGGGACAAGTAACAGGCGCTCACTCTGCTACGTGGTACTCGGGATTCGACCCGCCAAACTGCCGATCTTCAGATCGACAAGCTCAGCGTCCTAACCCACTGAGCCACCGCGTCCCCTCACTGTATCTATTACTGTTAGTTAAATACATGTACCCAGACAATATGCTGTTTGTTAAATATTGAAAATGTTACTTGGGGAAACCCTATCCCCAATCCCAACCCTAACTCAAACCCCAATCCTAATCCTGACCCCATTTTATCCCTAACCCTATAAAACCTAATAAAATTTATATATATAAAAAAAGAAAAAAATATGAGGGAAAGAGTAGGATTAACAGGAGAGAGGAATATCTTGTCTGTTAAGCGCCAGAATGATGTAAGCCTACTATCAGTTAAGTACTACTTGCCACGGTGGCCCATTGCTCTGACATCTTTGAAGGCAGCTCTTTATGACCATATAGATGAACATCACCCTGGTTGTGCAAGCAAAACCATCCTGTTCCAAACTGCAGTTTTGAGAAATATCAGTGTATAGGTTTGATGCTTCCCAACTCTTTTTATGAGACAGTTTGGTGTAATAGTTAAGGGAACCAGGCTGGAAACCAGGTAACAAGGACTTCTAGAACCACCTTAAGCACAAAGCCAGCTAGGTGACCTTGGACCAGTCACTTTCTCTCAGTCCTACAAAAGAGACAATGGCAAACTACTCCTCCCCCAAGCCCCCCCCCATCAGGAAAATGGCAGGGACTTGTCTGGGCAGTTGCCAAGAGTCAAAAACTGAGTCAAACGAAACCTCTTTTTAAAGATGAGTAAATATACATTTAGTGTGGGGTCAGTTTTTAGATTATCTAATCCCATTACTGATTTACCCCTTTCAGTGATAATTTGGGAAGAGGCTTGAGCAGTAGCGGATCCATTTTCATAAATGGCATTCACTCTTAGCCGTTTGGGACAGGAACCTATCTCTACATTTACAGCTGTGGAGTGGTAAATACAAGGCGATCAAAATCAGGGAGAAATGTTATTTATATCTCTCACGTCCATTCCTTTCAAAGAAATGAAGATATTATGCATATTAAACCTGCCCCTCAAGTGTTTTCTCTGAAGAAATGTGTAATGATTTTGATATTAATTTCCGTGCATGCTTTCTCAGAATTGCTAATAGCAGAGTTTAGTCAATCTAATGGTTTCCAGATGTTTTGACCTACAATTGCCAAAATCCTTAACAATTGCCTATGCTGATTCAGGGGATCAATAGGCGGATAGGGTATTTCAGGCCTAGCCTATATTGCCTGCAAGGTTATTGTAAAAAGGGCTCTGTATATGAAAAGAAACTTTCTTTCAAATAATTAGAATGATCTGGCAGTAAGCTGGAAGAACATTTGCCATCTTTCTCTCTTCATGCTAACTTTGATCCTCAGATATCTGCTAACATAATGATATAGATCAGTTTATTTCTCATCCACCCAATTTATTTCCAGATATGGTGTACAGTAGGATGACCACGACAAGTGCACAAATTTGCTTAAATAATTGAAAATCCAAGAGGTACAGTATCTTGCTCTATTGAAACAAGAGTGTTTTATACAGTCATGAATAAGAAAGGTTGAACATATTTTCGCTCCTATTATTTAACTAGTAACTAGTGACAGCTTGTTTATAAGCTGATCTCCTCACCACGAACAGGTTACACATACAGTTTCAATAGCCCACTTTTTCTTCTTTGCACATATTGTTACACATATAATATTTCAAGTCCTTACATAGATTATCGCCTTTGGCGAAGCGGAAATGCTTTGGCGAAATAGAAATACATTTGGAAAGCAAACTAAAGATCCATTTGTGCTTATTGAGAAGCACCAGCAGGCTGCTTCGTGCCTTATTAAGCCAATCTCTTCATATGACAAGCATTTTGCCACCATCTGGGAAAATGTGAGCCATGTGCCTAAGATCAGAAAAAAGTCCAGCTCCGGAGCCTTCAGAGACAAGTGTAAATGGACCCCTTGACCAAATTAAGCAGCCCGGGGAAAAGTCACACCAATTGTTTAAATGCCGAGGATTTTCTTTTTTTCCCTTTTTTAACGCATAATACACAGTATCTTTGGCACCACTGAAGTTTGCAAAGGATGGCAGATTTGCACAGCATGCATAAGTATTCCCTGCCTCTCCCTCCCAGTTTTCATATGGTGGACAGAACTACACTATGGCACATGTAGAGGGAGAAGAAGCACACGCTGTTTATGAAATAATACATTGCTGAAGGAAATATTATAAACTCCTTAAGAGACGAAGCGCAAAGAGCCCATCTCCTCCCAGTGAAAATTATGTGACACTTCATCAGTATTTAATGCTATCATTGCTTGATCTCAGCGTAAAGGATGCAGCAGCCATTTATCATAACACGCTGCACTGCTCATTTGCTGATGTACTTGCTTAGGGTACGTTGGCACTTCAGTTTTGACAGAAGCCACAGGTCTAATTTCAAATGCTTAATGAAAGGAAAACCCAGAGAGGGCTTGGGGGAAGAGGATGAAATTTGGCTGGAGGGAGAGGGAGGGAGCTGAATTTTTAAATGGTTATTAGACATTGACTCCCACAACTAGAATTGGTTGGGGGATGTCTCTCTCTCTCTTTCCCCCCCCACCTCCCATCCCCTTGTAAAAATGTTCCCAGAAGCCCTTGCATGGTTTCTGCACCAGATGTAGGTGCTCCCTTGTACTGTCAGCCAAGAATGATTAATGAGGATTTGCCCCTACTGAAAGCAGTCTTTGGAGCATTGTTCAGGGCATCTGTGGAACTGTCGAGGGAGACAAGGACACCAAGTGAACAACCAATTATTTGGCCATCACTAAGGCAGCATGAAAAAGACATCAAATTGGACAGAAGAGCTAAGCTTTTTGTTTGGTGATCATTTTTAGAGGTGTTAATACTGGTAGAATTTTTTTTTAAAAAAATAAGCTTTAAGAAAAGAAAAATATATATTGCAGGTTGACCTTACCGGGTTTTTGTGATGATAGTCATGTAAATAAAATTTGTCTGTAATTTTTTAGAGCTCACAAGTTGTTTTGGGATTCACTGGAAAGAGGAGGTAAGGTAAATATCATGCAGGTGAAATGCATAATGATGAAGAGATATTTCTAGTGGGGTAGGGTGGAGTAGAGGAGAGGAGAGAGTCACATCCCAAAGATTGGCTAGCAAGAAATAGAAATTTGGAAAACTCATGGAGGCAAGATATTTAATTGCTGGCTGTACACATTAAAAGTGCTGGGAATATTGTAATATTTACATTTTTATAAAGAAAATTGTTCATAATTATTCTGCACATAGCAGGGAAGTAATGAAACCTTGCCAAGAATGGACTTTCAATAGTCTTTCTTAATGTGATCACATTTAAAAGAATTGAACCTGAGATTTCTTTTTATTACACAAATGAACTGGTACTATTTAAAATATAATCTCATATCTGCTAAATGATGAATAGAATACTTGTAAATAATCAGCAGCATTCCACATTTATCATGCCCACTTTCTCTTATCAAGTCTTGCTGATAGGTAGCTCCAGAGGACAGACTGCAGTCAGAAAGGATGGTGTAGTGTTCAACTTCAAAGAAGATATCCAGTAAAGCAACATTTTGTGAACATTTCTTGGAACACAGTGGATCATGTGGTTAGGACCGTGGGTTGGAGGTTAGCAGCCCATGTTCAAAACTCAAATGCTGCCATGGGACAGGGTGAGCTCCTGTCCTTCCCTCCAGCTCCTCTTGGGACGTGAAAGGAATCCTCTTTCATGTCCCTGGGCATCCCCCAGCCAATGGTGTTGTCACCGGCTAATCCTTTCAATCCAGAAGTGATGCTTCTGACCGACGTGCAATACGATGAACGTTTCTTGCCTTTGTGCATTGGCCGATATTTTTGTCTTTTGGGGAGTTGTTTGTTTTGGTATATTCTTAAACACACACATGCACACAATAAATTGTAGCATTGAATAGTTATAGAACTCATACATGTTTTGTGGATTGAGGCCACAATAAGGTTTGTTCAGATGACATTACTGCCTAAATCACTTATTCCACTAGTCAGCTTCTCTACTCAAGCTCCAGTGGTGCAGCAGTACACAGTTACAAACTTCTAGTTGTTCAGAGGCCATTTTTCAATCATCTCAGCTTCTCCAAAAGGGCATAATTGAGATTGGCACCATTGTGAATACAGTTTTAGAGCAGGTGGTATTTCCATTCTCATCCTTTCCTGCCTTACCCCCACCCTTCTTTTGTACTAAGAGTAGAGAGAGAAAAAAAATTAAAGAAGCACAAATTAGAGAGCTTAGACAACTCCTATTTTCTCAGGGCCTCTTTAGGATTGTGTCTGTCTTAGAAACAGAAAAGACCAATAGTTGATATTACTCATTGAATGAAGGGTTAATGAAGATTAACTCTCTGATGTTTCTTATTTGACACTTGAGTTCACATGGCATGCTAGCCCCTCTTCCCCCTAAGAAGGTTGCTTGTGAACAGAGCCAAGTACTTACAAATGCCAAAGAAGTTGAGATTTGGATAAATTGTACTCAAAGTGAAGACATTATGTCCACATTGGTTACATATGACTATTTCACTGCATGTTAGAAGTCAGCAACTAGTGGAGACGGGGTCAAATCTATTTGTCCTCAAGAGATGATAACTGACTATAGTTGCCAGCTTGGAAATAAACATGATGCAGTAAAAAATACTGTTCATTAGAGTGATGTTATTTACTTTTTAAAAAATATTCTCAATGTGACTAATATTAATTAAAATTAGAAAATGAAATAAATGCAAACCAATTTAAATAAATCTAATGGAATGACATCAACAAAAATGTAAAATAAATTATATACTTGAATTAAACTTGGTGCCAAACATTTAACAGGATCTGTGGGGACAATACTCCACAACCAAGGTAATAACCTTTAAAAAGCTCTACTTGTCTTTCCATGCTTCACAATTGCTAGTAGGTACATCCACACCTGGGCCTCTGATATAGTATATAATAAAAATTACTGTGATTTCCTAAAAGATGGCCATTAGATCTTTCCTTAGAGTTGGTAAATATGTGTGTGTGTGTGTGTATTGCAGAAGACATACTTTGATGAAACATGTCTTGTGAAGTAAATGGTCCTTTGGATGAGCCCATACAAAGTTAAGCTAACCATGTCTGTCTTCAGACAACTTACTTAGTCACAAAAAAGCAACTAGACTGCAGATTAACACATTATGTGAATTCATAACTAATATAGTAGTAGTATTTTGCACCTACTTTGAACCTAAACAAGCTGTATAATGTGTAATAAAAATATATGCTTGTGGTAGTGTGTGCACTTAAAACCTAGTTTTTATTTCCATTTAGAAATCTACCCGTTTTTGCTAAGTGGCTGTGCTTAGCTTCTTTCTGAGCACCAGTGTCTTCACAGAAGTGATATAAATGGATTGCCCTTTTGACTGCAAGTCCCTTATCCAGTCTTCTCTTCATCCTTCTCTGTCACCTTAATATTCTGCTTATCTTAAAATCTCTCCCTTTCTAATGTTTCTCTCTGGATTTTCCTCCCCTTCTGTGTCTTATCCAACCATTACAGATATCCTATGGTTCTGTTTTTTTCCTCCTCCCTTCCCCCTCTATTGATTGTTCCGTATCTCATTTCTTCTTTATTCACGTATTTATCTTTTTTTTCACTCACTGCTATGCTGGTTGGTTCATTTTCCTTTGACAATAGAATGGACAAACATGTTTTTTCCCCCTCCTCAAGAGATGTATTAGTTATAATGTGATTAAATTTGAGCAGGCTGCTGCATGATATTATATATTGCTTTCAAATATTTGAATGGATGCTTCCTACACAGATCATGGGCACATCTACTCTTCTTTTTAAAAAATTAGGAAGTAATGTGTAAATATTTATGTCACACAAGGAGTGATGAAGGAAAAAAAAGATTTTCAGAGTTGTATTGATTGGGGTACCGACATTAACTATTGGTAGCTGGGAAGCGGTGGGATGGTGACTGTAAAGTGCCTTAGAGGAAACTGATTATCTGGACCCCATTCAGTCAGGTTCCAGGTTCAGATATAGTACTGAGACAGCATTGCTTGTGCTTATTAATGATATTTGGCAGAGCTGGGGAACTGCACGGATGCTCACAGGTGCTCCAAATCACATTTTGTCTTCTGTGTTTTGAATAGGGTATGTCTAGTTTAATTAAAAGAAGGACTAGAGCTGACATGATATCAGTGTTCCAATATCTAAGAGTTTGCCACAAAGAAGAGGCAGTCAGCCTATTCTACAGAGGACCTGAAGGCAGGAGAAGAAGCAATGGATGGAAACTAATCAAGGAGAGAAGCAACCTAAAACTAAGTAGGAGTTTCCTAACAGAACAATTAATCAGTGGAACAACCTGCCTCCAGAAGTTGTGGATGCTCCAACACTGGAAGTTTTAAAGAAGAGATTGGACAACCATTTGCCTCCAAGGTCCTGTCCAACTCTGTTATTCTGTTATTTTGTGTGTAACCCTAGTATCTAGTTTTAGAAGCAGAATATTCACAATGTCCAAAATTTAGTAATTATTTATATGTAGACCAGAATAAACACGTTCCGTGAGGGTGAAAGTTTGTTCTTCAAGCTTGAAGGTTGGTTTCTGAACATTTCATTACCAGGCTAGGTAACATCTTCAGTGGTGTTTAGTGGATGTCTGTTTCAGTGTTCTACTTATATAAGGGCTTCAGGTGTGGGAGTGTCAAGTGAGGGTCTTCTGATGGGTCAGGTGTGAGTCATCAGAGAGAGATACTTCAGGTAAGGGTCGTTGGAGCATGTGAATTAGTGGGTCAGGAGTGAGTCATCAGTGGGAGGCTGGTAATGGGTCTTGTGATGGGGAGATTATGTCAGTTCAGGGTCATTGGAAGGTGAACTGCTGGGGGGCGGGAGAGGCTTGAGGGTTGGTGCTGTCTCCAGATGGTTGCTCAACTGATTTGGATTCTGAGGGGTTCATATGGTAGTTGTCAATCAATATGTCTGTTGATGGAATTGCTTGTGGAGTGCCAGGCTTTGATGAACTCCTGAGCATGGTGGGTGGTAGCGTGGTCAATGATTTTAGTGTTGTTCCAATTAAACTGGTGTTGTTTGATGTCAGTGTGGGTAGTGATTAAAGATTTGGGATCGTTGCGTTTGCTAGCCAGTGTTCGAGGATCCTGGTTTTTAACTGAGCTTGTTTGTCTATCATAGAAGAGGTTGTAATTGTTACAGTTAATTTTGTAGATGACATTGCTTCTTTCATCCTTTTGTGTCTTGTCTTTCATTCTATATAATTCCTAGTGGAGTGTGGCTGTGGGTTTGTAGGCTATCGCTAGTCCTAGGGGGTTGGAGATTTCTGACACCCCTTTTGTGTATGGTAGGGTTCATTTTTGTGTGGCAGCCGGCTGTATGGTATGTGGTGGTTTGGGTGCTGTGTGTCAGAATATGAAGTTTTTGGGTTAGCCGTTACGGAGAAAGACGTCAAACAGCTATTTTTGTTCTGTTTTTCTTAGTGCTGTGGTGCTAGAGTGTGTCCTGGCCCTTCTGAAGAGGGTCTGGACGCAGCTTCTTTTGTGTGTGATGGGGTGGTTGCTTGTGAAGCTGAGGATCTGGTCCATGTGTGTAGGTGTGTGATAGACACAGACTTCCAGTTCTCCATTGTCCAGTCTTCTTATGTCGATCACAAGGAACGGGAGTCTGTTCTTTGTTTTCTCTTCATATGTAAATTTGATCCTTGACGTAACGGGTCCAGAATTTTGGTTGGATGGTGGGTAGAGCTAAGGATTCAAGTCATTGCATGTTTCTGCTATGCTCCAGGAAGTTTATTGAATGGGTTGAGTCATTGACCAGGTGACTTGAGTTTGTCTTGAGTCTCTGCAGGGTGTACAGTAAGTAGAACACTGACACAGGCACAGACATCCACTAAACACCACTGAAGATGTTACCTAGCCTGGTAATGAAACATTCAGACACCAATCCTCAAGCTCGGAGAACAAACCTTCACCCTTCATCCTACACCCGAGCTACAGATATTTGCCACTATGGCAAACACATTCTGTATTACACATATAATAAATTATGTTTTAATTCTTTTAGTACAATGTTCATCTATTTCCATTCATGTCTCGCATAACATACAATTGAGAAAGAACACAGAAGAAGTAAACGGTGAGGGCAACTGCATGGAATAATTGAGAAGTGGCTATGCAAAGGCAAGAAAACAGAGAGATTGGGGAGAACGCAGGTGTTTTGTCTTTTTTTTAAAAAAAATAAATATTTCTATCTGTAAGTTTTTCTTTTTAATACAAGTGTACAGAGCTTCCCATTTTATTTGCATTTTCAAAGGAATATTCTTTCTTTTTCAGAGTAATCTCAGAAGATGTGTCTAAGGAAAAGTTTGATCAGGCAAAACCAGACACCAGTAAATCCACAGTATTTTTTATTTATTATTCTTTGGTACATCAAATCAATGTACCCTCTTGGCTAAAATATCTGGTTATAACAGAGAATGGAAGTCAAATCTTTTATCCATTTTTTCCAAGGTGAGTTGGGCATTCCCTCTTCCTGCAAATCTCTGAAGAAAATATCCCATTGTATTACAAGGAGCTTCAACCCTACTCTTGAATGAGCTAGGCAGTTTAAAACCCATTAACTTCTTCAGAGCCAGCTAGCTAAGAGGCGTTCAAAGGGTGATGGTCATGTGGTGCAAGATGAGAGAAAGAGAGCAGAGGCCATATGGATGCTTTGAAGGAGTGAAGGTATGTTCAAAAAGAATCTAATATTAAGGGAATTTTCTGTGTATAGAATTGTATACAATGGTCTGTGATCTCTGAGAAGTTTGGTTTCCTAGGGAATACTATTTCTCAGTGATATATAGAAAGATAAAATAACTAATTCTAGATTCTGCATTTTCCATTGAGAAGAGAGCGAAAAAGATTCTCTCCTCTCTCTGTTTGAAATGGTAAAAAAAGTGGGCTTGGAAGGAGGAGGTCACTTACATGTGCAAAAAATATCTTTTTTAGGCAAATGAAGTTTCACCTCTACATCGCATATGCAATTCTTTACACTTTTAAGTTTTGCATTACTTGAGTTGTTCTCTTTGTCCTTTTTTAAAAAAAACAAACCAGGAATAAAGCATTTTGAAAAGGAACCCCAGATTTAAAAGTGCCATTCGCTTTTCCTGCCTGACATGTCTCTATCACAGCAATCTAGAGTACAGGAAGTCCTCAACTTATGACCACAATTGAGCCCAAAATTTCTGTGGCTAAGCAAAACATTTGTTAAGTGAATTTTATCCCATTTTATGATCTATCTTGCCACAGCTGTTAAGTGAATCACTGCAGTTGATAGGGAAGCCAGATCCACTTAAAAACAAATAATTTAACAATTAGTAACATGATTGTTAAGTGAATCTGGCTTTCTTATTGACTTTGCTTATAAGAAGGTTGCAAATGTTGATCATGTGATCCTGGGACACTGGAACCGTCAGTGAGTCAGTTGCCAAGCATCTGAATGTTCGTCACATGACCATGAAATGGTCATAAGTATAAAAAATGGTCATAAGTCAATTTTTAATGCCCTTGTAATCTTCATATACCGGTATATGTATATGTATATATGTATATATGTATGTACAGTATTCTCAAATTGGCTTTTTTAGCCACACCAGATGCTGCTTTAGGACCTGTTTTCAGAGCACGATACCATAGTCTCTGGAGACTGAAGGATGCCAATGAGATGTGTGTGTGTGTGTGTGTGTGTGTGTGTGTGTATGTGTATAACGGAATTTGTGGAACTAAAAAACATTCAGTCAGACCTTCTTATGAAAAAAAAAGAGAAGATCTCACGAGTTGAAAGGTCTGAGTGAACTTTTTTTAGTCCCACAAACTCCGTTTCCCTGCAGCAGAAGAGAAACACGCCAGAGCTGAAAAGCAGGTTAGCAAAGAAATGCTTTCGGGAAGAGGGAGGAGCTGCGCCAGGAGGAGAAGCAGCAGGAAACAGGGCTGCCATTTCCAGAAGGGAGAAGGGAGACGTGGGGCAATGCAGGGCAGCAAGCAAGTGCTGTTCTCTACTCTGCATCTCTGCACAAAGCTGCTGTGTTCTCCGTGAGACAGGCAGCAAAGGACTGGCAGAGGGAGGCGGTGGGGGAGGCGCAAGCCATGGGAGAGTTGGCAGAGGACAAGGAGGCGGGGGCTTCGCCCAGGCAGGTGATCTGTGGGGCAAAGCTTAAAGAAAGCCCATCCAGTGGCACACAGCAGCAGTGGAGCTATTCACCGTCACTCCCTATGGCTCCGAAATGGTGGAAGGGAACCAGGCCTACCCTGCCCATTCCATCCACCTTAGCATGGCAATCCGGCTCGGGAGGGGAGTGAAAGGTCACCGATCAAGGAATGCACCTTCTTTCTTACAAAAAAGCTACACACACACACACACACACACACACACACACACACGTGTGTGTGTGTGTGTGTATAATCAATAATAATTAGTTTCTATGATTCCATAATCAACATACTAATTAGTGATACATTTCCTTGATCTTCTCTTCTTCCAATAGTATTTTCTTTTTGCCAACATTGAGTAAATACAATTCTTAGTACTTTCAATACATACAAAGTTAAATGTAAATATTTTTCTAGTATTTATACAAATAACATTAACATCAGTGTATAACATCTTTTCTAATCAGCTTATATTTCAGTTGTATTGCGAAGAGTCATTTTATTAAATCGCCCTAGGTCCTGATTTTGACATTCTTATTTAAGCTTAGTTTCCCCTCAGTATTCAAAACATTCTTATCAATTATAATTTTCTAAAAGGTTTATTACATTTAAATGTCCAGACATTGCCATTGTAATCTTGAATGGTCACTAAATGAACTGTTGTAAGTTGAGGAGTACCTGTACATCGTGTCAACTTTCACTGAGACCTAAAGAAATGCAGCGGCTAACACCAGGGCATCACAGCATCACAACTCAGCTGATGTCTGTTATGTATTTCCATTGGTCATTCTAATGCAAATGCACAATTACTCCTGGCACTTAGCAACAACAGTGCTTTTCATGGATTATAGGTTTGTCCTTATTGTAGCTTGTCATGGACCTATGGTAATTAGAATAGTACAGTAGTCTGGGATAGGGGAAATCCAGCAATGAAGGCTAAAAACAGTATGCCAGATAATAACATTAAAGCACATCAGCAGATGTACAAATCTAAAAGTCTTAAAATTGTTCTGAAAATTACAGAACAAAAAGGCATACAATAATTTCATTATATTCGTAATGTAGATGCACAGTGAGCTTCTCTAGGGAGGACTTTCTGCAGATGGGAAAGTCCTCTTAAAGTTATTTGTCTAGCCGTAATTGAACAGGTCCCCAGAGGAACTACCTAAATATAGGAGATGTTATTTCAGGGAACTTGATTCCAACTTGTTTCTGAGCCAAAATGGACTTTAACAAAAGTTTTATTAGCACTTTTTACTGGATCCATAAATAGGTTGGAAGAGCAAATAATCATATTGGTCTTTCTAGTTAACAAAGCTGTGTTTGCTTTGAACCAACTGAAGTTTTCAAATTACATTAGAAGGAAATCCAATGTGTAGCGTTTTACAGTGATCCACACAAGAAAGTACCGGAACACAAATATTTTCATCTGTAAACCAGGTTACCTACTAAGTGAATGAAAGATGCTCTGGGTCAAGAAGATAATATTTACCTTTAATGACAATTATGGATCACAAGGCCTTTTCCTACACAATCACAATCACTTTCATTCCCACTGATTTTTGCTTGCCTGTGGTGATTTTGTTTCTCCGTCTAAGGAAATATTTTGGAAACGATGACTTATGATCCTAATTTACAACATTCCCTGTCACCTTCCCATAAGTCAGTAGGGAAGTCTGGGAAACTTGCAGGGAGAAAGTCAATGGGTATCATATGACTGTTACTGACAGTGGGAGTCCAATGGCAGATTTAGATTAGCAACTTCCTTCTTGGGAAGCTTACAGAGAGAAAGCTGAACCTTTCAGGAAATGTCCCAAGTTGCATGGTAAGTCTCCCCAACTTGTACAGTCCCCACCGGTCTCTTTGCACTCATGTTGTGCCAATTAGACAACCCAACTGGTCACAGGCTTTCTAATTAATATTATTGCTTGCCTTCTCTGAGTCTCGCTTTATTGACTCTTTATTTATTACCCTACCCAAACATTAATTCAGAGCAGTAACTGCAGTATTTTTATTAGTCTAAAAAGAAAAGTTGAGTTGGGATATCATCTGAATATTAACGGTGGCTCTGGAAAATCTTCCGACTTGTTTCATGTGAAAAATGGAAATCCTCGAGAAGTTGCACTGTTGAACGAAGTCAAATTCTCCTGGCATCTTCTTCTGTATTTTAGCCACCCAGAATCATTACAATATAGTGCTATCAGATTCTACCTACTGTAAGTCAGATTCCCACTGTAAGTCGTGTATTAATTGGGGTGAATTTAATTCTGTTCCCTTTTCTTCAAGAACTTGCCAAATCTCACTTCCATCTTGATGAGAAAAGTTATACACAAACACACACCTAGCACAGTTGTCCTACAAATACATTTTTTCTGCGAACAAAAAGAACTGGTCTGGCGTGCTGCACTTCAGTCTTGGAAAACTATAATCTAAAATCCATACAAGCTGAGCCAGCAAGCATCACCCTCGTGCTTTATTTCTATACAGATACAAACACATGCATACGCAAACCCTTGCTTCAGTGATGATAAATAACATTGTTTGAGGTCAAGAAAGTTAATGTCTCCATGGCCATTTAAATTATGGATGCTTTGCTTAGCACAATCAGCCCAATCAGCACCATGATACCAATTCAGACAGTCGGTGAGTTCAGAAACAGCCCTGCCTGTTTCTGAATCAGCAAATCTAGGGCCCATGTATTTACTAGTGACTAGCTCATGAAATAATATTTTGAAACCCTTTCCACAGGAAAGGCATTGCCATATTTTCTTGTCCATTTTTCTTCTTACCGTAATTCTCCATATTACATGAAGGCTTCGTGGTTGTTCTTCCTATTTCTGGCACTCATTCCCATAGCACTTTGGTTTTGATTCAAGGACTGAATGATTGATTGATCGACTGATTATGTGCCATCAAAATGGTATGACTCTTAGTGACCACATTTTCTCCAAGAGGATCTGCCCCTGACTTGGTCCTTTGGATTTTTCAACAAGAATTCCTGTTTTATATAGTACCAAAGGAAAACTAAAAAGCAGAGACATCACCCTGCCAACAAAAGTGCGTATAGTCAAGGCCATGGTTTCCCCAGTTGCAATGTATGGCTGTGAAAGTTGGACCATAAGAAAGGCTGAGCACCAAAGAATTAAGGCCTTTGAACTATGGTGCTGGAGAAGACTCCTGCGAGTCCCTTGGGCTGCAAGGTGTTCAAACCGGTCAGTCCTAGAGGAGATCAACCCTGACTGCTCTTTAGAAGGCCAGATCCTGAAGTTGAAACTCAAATACTTTGGCCACCTAATGAGAAGGAAGGACTCACTGGAGAAGAGCCTAATGCTAGGAAAGATTGAGAGCAAGAGAAGAAGGGGACAACAGAGAATGAGGTGGCTGGATGGGGTCATTGAAGCAGTAGGTGTGAGCTTAAAGGGATTCCAGAAGATGGTAGAGGACAGGAAGGCCTGGAGGAATGTTGGCTGTGGGGTCGCAATGGGTTAGACATGACTTCGCAACTAACAACAAAAAAGGAAAACTTGTAAAAAGCATTTTCGACAATGATGTGGTTTGCAAAATTGCCTGACACAGAGCAGGACTATTTTCTGGAGACTTCTGCTAGATCGGCAAGGTAGAGGTGATATGAAGAAGCCTAAGCTTATTGATTTTTCTTCCTGCAATTTTATTTTTTCAGCTTGAAAGTTGGAAAAAAAATATCAATGGGGAGAGAAACAGAGAGATTTTTCTCTGGTCCTTTATCTTTTGACTTTTTCTTCCAGTGTCTTTAATACTCACTGAGTCTGACTTAACAATATTTCAGAGCTGTATAAAACTCAAAGTATTATTTGAAGTCAAGAGTTTAAGGAACAAAAATATTAATAAGATGCTTGTCCTGCCTGGACAGTACTAATTAAACAAGGCATTTTGCAGCTTTTATTATCATTCCTTTTTCCACGAAGAGGATAATGGCAAATCTGGGGGACATTCTTTGAAATATAAGCATAGACTCTACCTCAAAGGTAGAGTGTTGGAAAGGAGTATTGTTTCACTGTCATTTTCATACTGAAATGTCCAAGCTTATATAGTCTTCTCCATACAATGTGATAATATGCAATACTAGACCCATGGTGACACAGTGGTTAGAATGCAGTATTGCAGGCTAATTCTATTGACTGTTAGGAGTTTGATCCTGACTGGCTCAAGGTTAACTCAGCTTTCCATCTTTCTGAGGTTGGTAAAATGAAGACCCAGATTGTT